>NC_137828.1:30299362-30626862 GCF_963921795.1 Nannobrachium achirus | reverse complement strand
AACCTCTTTGCCGAAAATAGCCGATCTGTGGGCTTGTAGATCTGCTATTTTTGGCTAAAGTTCTCAGAATACGGACGCTAGGGTTCAAGTGGTTAATATAACAAAGGAGGAAAAAAAGGTTTTTATCACACAAAGATTTGGAAGACCCCCTGTAGTAACTCTGAAAACCCCTGGTCTATTGTGTATATAAGTTACTAATTTCATTCTCTCCATTCTGTGTCTGCCTGAACCTGTTTCCTTCACCTCAGAGGCATTCAGAGCACCAGTCTTTAGGACGGGCTCTGATAAGAATGGTTTCTCTCTGGGCTTCCGGAAGAACATCTCTCAGGTCTTTGGAGACGAGAAGAAATATTGGCTGCTGCCCGTCTTCACCAGGTGATGAGAATGGCATGTTGGATCACATAAGGCAACAGCTCTACAAGCACCAGAAACGGAATTTAAAGCTTTAGGAGCGGAGACTGTCGGCTATATTTTCGTCCATGCCTTACCCCTTATCCCTAAACGTTTTTGCCCTTTTTTTTTTTTTACTGTTTTGAAAAACATTTTAAAATTCTTCAAATAGCTGATCTACATCGACACGTTGTGAGCTTGTAGATCAGCTATTTGAAATATTCAAAGATGTTTTTCAAAATAGTAAAAAATGGCAAAAAGGTTTGTCCACTCATGTCGGTCTGTGTTTCCGTATATCTGTGAACAGCTAATCTCGGGATCCAGGTTAACAGCTAATCTCGGGCACTGTGTTGGACCTACATGTATATTAAAGGCCATTTGGGCTAGACCAGATTCCAAATGGCTACGACTGCCTTCCAAAGTTTGCGGGCCCCGGTTAGGCAACCTGGCCTGGCATTTCTAATTTATACCATTGTCATTCGCTGACAAGATCAGATGCACTTCAAGCTAAGTGATACCATTGTGTGACAAATTATGAATTAGGCTTTAGTAAAGACATGTTGGTGGCAGTGGCTCAGAGGTAGTGTTGCCGTCGTAGAACACAGAGGGTTCCCAAAGGGTTCCCAGTTCAGGTTACACCCCGCCACTCCGACATGTCTCCATTCCGACACTAACCCTATCTCTAACCCTTACCCTAAACTTAACCTCTATGGAAGTGTCGCCACTCCGACAATAAGAAGTCAATTTCGGAGTGGCGACATGTCGGAATGGCTCCCCCAGAGTTAGTGTCAAGAGTCCTTGAGAAAGACTCTGAAGTCTGAACCCCTAGTTTCTCCCGGTGAGCAGGTTGGTGCCTTGCATGGTTTCCTCCGCCATCGGTGTGGAATGCCTGTGTGAATAGATTAATGTAATGCAAAATCTCTGTAAAGCGCCTTGGATAATGGCGCTATATAAATGCACCATTTACCATTTACGTTCTTTACTCTTCATTTGTTTGTGTAGCATAAACATCATGTTACATTCAGTATGTGTGCATTTGGGTCGCTGGGGTTTTGAGCTCTGTCTCTTGTCTTCTCATTTGACACCAGCCAGGGAGACGGGCTGACGTTCGCCACACAGTTGGTCAACGTCAACAACGTAGACTCAGAGCAGGCCACAGTCAACCTGCACCCAGAGCCCAGTAAAAGGTGATCAGACAGACGTACTGTAAATCTTCAAAAATGTTAACTTTGTGTACTTTTCACAGAGGAGATTGTGTGCCCATCTTATGCCTTTATTTAGGCTAGTAGGTAAGCTCCAAAAACGTACTTTTATTACTGCTGCAACATTTCAACACTTTTATGGTTTAAAGCAGGGGTCTTCAACGTGTTCAGGGCAAGGACCCCTTAGTTGAGAGAGAGATGAAGCAGGGACCCCCACAATCTTGTCAAAGATTCCATATCCTTTCATCGTTTGCCAGCACAAAAATCAGTGTATTTTGGATTCATGTCATTTTTTTCTTTGCCAAAAATAGACGTTCTACAAGCTCACAGCACCTCACACTGTGAGGTGTTGTGAGCTTGTAGATCTGCTATTTTTGGCCAAAGTTCTCAGAATCTGGTTAAGAATCTGGAAAGATTTTCTTTCTATCACACAAAGATTTGGAGGACCCCCTAGGGGTCCCGGACCCCCTTAGACCTAAGACCTAAAAGGGTCAAGACCAGGCCTGGAATTTCATCATTTTAGGGGCAAGGCCAGTTGGCCTTTACTGTTGTCAAACTTTTGAGGGCACAAAGGCCAAGTGCCAGGGCAGGAAGGCCATCAATTAAAACAATGATTTTAAGTCCACGCCAGTCATAATTAATTTAGCTTAAACATTAAGGAAGATTACATTTTTAATTAGGCTAATGTAATACCTTTCAATTAAATAAATATCAAAAAGCTGTTTATTTATGTTTTTCCATGTGCAGTGGTGTAAAGTAAGTACATTTAAGTATTGTACTTAATTTGTTATTGTAATTTTGAATAACCTTTAGTTACTAGTTACTTTTTATATAAATTATAATATTATTATATACATGAACCACTAGCCCTATTTAGGCTGTTTTTTAAAAGCTGTAGGATCAAAACGAATTTATTTTATTACATACATTTTACTTAAACATGTTGACGACAGTCCTTATTAATCATAAAAACAAATTCAGTATCACACATTGCTTTTTTCTTAGTTTCCTAGGCCAATTACCAAAAAGCAGACCATTTTACCTTACTTCACCCTATACTTTTGCGCTTCCAAAAAGTGTCCCAATTTACCTGACTTCACCCTATTGTTTTACACGTAACAGCGTAGCCTACTTTGCGCTTCATTGCAGAGCTGCCTGCTGCTGTACAGTCTCAGTCTTCATTTGGATCATTGGATTTACAATCTTTTCTTTCTTGTACAAACATGTGATTTAAAGGGGAGCTTTAGCAACACAGCACATTGGATACAGCTCGTTTTGTGTTGACGGCACTCACAGCAGGCAGCGGCTTGAAAAAAAAGGAAAGAGAGAGAGAAAAACGTTCACTCTCTTGCTGCCTTGGACATAAAGGGAGACAAATGTGTCCGTCCATGCAGTGAGCAACTGGAAAGCTGGCGTCTCATATTATCAAAACTAACTAGCACAGCACACAGGTGCAGCCAATGACATTAATGCACATTGTCGTAAAATACAGACAAGACAAGCAGCAGAGCTCCGTTTGAAGGCATTCGTTCGCACGTCCAGATGTATTCAACAGGATGCGTTAGATTTAACTCCCGTTTAGCCCGGTGATGCAGCTTTTGTGTTGTATAACACTGTGTCGCGGGACTCCGGTGGCTGCTACGAGCATAAATCGAATCTACTACTGGTCATATAAGGAGCTCAACCAATCGGGCACTGCTGTCACCGTAATGACTGGAAAATCGCGCAGATGGAAAACGGTGAAATGAAGTTAACGGACTGCTGTGGGCACCGGGGCACCACGGCCACTGTGGCCGTTTGGGCATGTCATTTTTCGAGGGGCACACGGCCAAAGAGAGGGGCAACGACGGCCATGGCCGTCGTGGCCGCCGTGAATTTCCTGCCCTGGTCAAGACGTTACAATGACCACTGCAGATTTGACTACGCCCCAAATACCCATTTGTGTGTCTCTGACGAACATAAACCATTTTTCATCTAGCAGACTAAATGTTGCTCCCGAATGTTACACCCAGGCATACTGAAACCTTGTTATTTTTCAAAAAAAAGTATGCCATGAGTAGTGGCCCTAAATTATAGTGAAGCTTGATCCCCAAGATATCATTATGGGCTGTCCAAACAACCATATTATATGTCTGAACCCAATTAGCTGTTTTAATGCCTTATGTCTTTCCAGCGATGTCCAAGGCTTAGCAAGCCCGCTCGGTGAGACCGAGAACCGCCTCCTAACCAATGACCAGCACAGCAACAACATAGATCATCTGGCTAATGACACCCTGAAATCAGGTAAATTAGATAATAATAACAATAACTATGATGATTGTCAAGTCAAAAGTTAATGTTTACCTTTTGGTGTATTGTGAATTTGTGATTTCTCTGTGTGTGACACCTCTCTTTGAAATGTCCTGGCCCCACAGCAGAAAGTGAGACCATCACAATCTCCATGGAGAGCGAGTCATAACCAGGTGAGCCTGGACCCGAGATCAGTGATTTTAAACCTTTTATTCATTTTAAGGATGCCCGATTTTATATGCTTTTAGACCGCAGACCCCCCTTTGATAGGGTGACTAATATATTCAGCCGCTCAAACCGGGACTTGAACCACTGTTCCCTAAAACCGGGACACTCAAAGCAATGTGCACGTTCACTGCGCACGCGCGCGTCCATTCTCTAACGTTCGTACATGCGCACATACGCACCGTAGGGTTACGTAGGGTTGCATACAGGCAGTGAGTGATTGACAAACAGCCTCAGTGTTGAATTAGACCATATTCAGACATGCAATGAATTTGTTCATGTTTTCTGGATGATTAGGTGAGCATGTTTTCGTGAAAAGAACATGATAAATGTCTATGCAACCACTGAAAACAGCTACTTAACTATTATTTTAATTCTGGCGAAAACTGGGAAAATTCTGTAGTGAATGTTGAAAACTGGGACATATTAGTGTTTTAGAGATATTTGTTGGGACTCGGGATGCGCAGCTTGAAAACGGGACAATCTCAGCCACATTTGTACACACTCTTGAGTTACCGAAGTGTAAGGGTTCATCTGGACCCCCTGGTGGTCCTTTTGACCTGACCATTGAGAACCAGTGCTCAAGACGACAGCAATCACCTCGGATGCAGTGCTCACTAAAAACCTCTTTTGGCACAGATTCTTGGCTCAATTAAGTAAATTATTACGGTGCTGCTGATATTTCTTCTAAGACAGCTGAAGATAGCAGCGTAATGAGCGCAGATGTTTCCTCTTAATGACCTCCCTCCCCCTCATCTCCTTTGCCTCCCACAGGAGAAAGCCCTCTGCCGTCGAATACGATGCCTTAAGCAGCGCTACACACTTTAGTTTGTCACCATGGAAACCGCCTCCCCGGCACTCATCTGCCTTCCTTCAGATCCATGCGGAGTAACCGCCGAAGTGTGTTTTCTCCTCTGCCCATCATCACACTGAGCCCACACATTGATGTTTTCAGCATGCAGCGTCAGGAGTGAATTTTACACACACACACACACACACACACACACACACACACACACACACAAACACACACACACACACGCACACACACATTATGAACACATTAGAAACACATTCGTTGGATCATTTGGTGTGTTTCTTCTCCCTGTAAACGAGGAAACCCTCAGCCTCCTCGGCCACCCAGTGTTCATCAGGGACTGGTAGTGGATATAAGAGCATGACTCGATGCCGGGAAAGGAAAAGCAGCCATTTGACCGGGGAACTCTGTGTTACAGGGTGCACTGTGGGCTAGTATGAGGGCTTGATTGGACCGCAGAGTGAGACGGGCAGGAACAGAAAGGATTTTTTTTTATCACCTCGTGTTTTTAGAAGGGCAGAAATGGATGCCGTCATCACGGATCAGTCAACATCGTTTTTTTTTTGTGTGTGTGTTTTAACTCATGATGTTGTGCAATGAGTGTATGGACCGCACCTTAGAGATGGATCATGCCAACCAAAACCTGGACTGGACTACAAAATGGAAAACCAGTGCGTGTGTGTGCGTGCACTTATCTGTACCGAACCATTTATGGAGAAAAAAAAAGAAAAACGTGGGAACTGGGTTTTGGATGTCATAGAGCACAAGATGGCACATTTGCACTTTCTGAATTAAGTATCAATGTCCATCAAACAATGTGCTGCTTTTTATCATGTCCCCCCCCCAATCCGGATCGAGTGGATATAGGCTGGCTATACGATTTACCGCACGTGCTTGCGTGCTTTTTGTGGGACTAACAGGAACAAAACTAAAAAAACGAAGATCAGCTTTATGTGTTTGGTTTACACGTGTTCACCTGCTGCTTCTATATCCACCCTTTCATCTGGGAGACGCAAATGTCGCTGACTACCCGTTCTTTGATGTCTGCTGACAATTGTGTTGAGATGGAGCTATCCCTTTTCTTTCGGGTTCCCATTCCCCCCGTGGCGTTCCCTGTGTTTTCTGTTTTTCTACAGCTCGGTGCTTTCAGCCTGTGCAAGTCCACCTCCGTTCATTGCCAAATAAAGGGCTGTCCCCATCAGGAGGTCCGACCTCTGAATGAGAAGTGTTTACAGCATGCCACCTTTTACCTTGCTTCAGCACCTCATTGTTGGGCCAGTGTCATCATAACCAATTCCAATACGTTTTGGACATTGTATGGTATAAATGTTCTTTTTTTAGTTGGTTTGTTTTAATTTATTTCCAGGGTCCAAAATATATTTTCAAATGCATCTTTGGCCTTTTTGTATTGTTCATTTATACATTTTCTTTCTTCTGGTTTTTCTTCTTCTTTTTTTACACTTCTTGCAGTACCAGCGCTGGCCAGGAGGTGGCAGTAAACATCCTGGCTATAGTACAGTATCAGCAGCTAGCTTGGGGTCAGTTCATTTTCAGTCTAGTCAGCTAGAGCAAGTGAACTTTTCACTCAAATTAAAATCTTGTTTCAGTTCACCCTGGTGCTCGTTTAGGACTCGTGGCTAATTTCCGTTTACAGGTGAAAGTTAATGGAGCCCCACTCTGATTTACAGAATGTTCTGTAGACTGGAGGTGAAAAGTACAGCTTCTTGTCTTCTGCACTAGACCTGCATGTACATGAGTATTTAATGTAGAGCTTTGACCTCCAATCGTCATCATTGAGCTCAGACTTTAGCTTAGCGTAGGGTCCTTAACAGTGACGTGTATTGTGCCAGTGTAGGTGAATCTGACAGAATATTTGAAGGTTACTTCCCGCATTAGAGAAATTAGTATACGAGCCTGCGTTTGGAAATTCACACTTAAAGAAACTAAAATGAGAGCTTCATTGATTGAAGTAATGGCACATTAAGGTATTTAAAAAAAAACAGCCAAGCAGGTTGAGTGTCCAGGAAGCTTTTTGTGTGTGTGTGTGTGTGTGTGTGTGTGTGGGGGGGACATTTGAATGACATTCGCTTCTAGATGCAGTTACTTAACCAGGGTAATGGACCTGCGTGAAGTTGACACCCCATATGATGAAAACATATGTAAAAACTGTGTATTTCTTTAGTACTGGATTTGTGCTGAATTGTTCTGTAAATTTTATAATTTGTGCTGGTATCATTTTTGAGATATTTTAAGTTTGCTGAGCCTTGCACCCCCCAATTATTTGGCTCCAAATCTGAAAAAAGGGGTCTCATTCTTTAGTGCTGGATGTGCTCTAATTTGTGCTGTTGAAATGATCAATTGTGTTTTTATATATAAATCAATTGATATGTTATGAATTAGCTGAATTTAGCAGCAGTACAGGGTTTGACCGACAGAGGGCAGTGTAGAGCAGCAGTACTTGATAGTAGAACAGCAGCAGAACAGTGGTGGTGGTGTGTAGAATATCTTGAAAATGATACCAGCACTAATTATAACATTTACGGCACATTTCAGCACAAATCCAGCACTAAAGAATTACACAGTTTTTATATATGTTTTCATCATATGGGGTGCCAACTTCACGGAGGTGGGAAATGGACCTAATTAAAAACTTGATACATTTCCGCTGATTCATTCAACATGGTCCTGGTCACTCTCCTGGCTGTTGCGGGAGTCTCCTCTTGAAGAAACCTGTCAGAACCATTGTGACGTACAAGTTTACAGACATGTTTCCGTGACAATAGTGAGTGAGTCTGTTATGATTATGATGATGGTGTGCGTGTGTGTCTGTGTAATTATTAATTATATCGTAATGAATGTAGGCCTACAACAGACTAAGACTGTGGGGGTTTTGTTGTGTGGTGATTTAAAAGTCATTTAGAGGGGCCAGCTACAGTTTTGATACTGTATTTTTGGGAGGATTCTTTTTCTTTGTTTTTTTCTTTTTCTATTACTGTGCAGCTTCAGGGGTTCTCAAAGTGGGGGTCCGGAGCCCTCAGTGGTCCTTGAGGCGGTTCCAAGTGGTCCCCAGTTAAATCATCGACCGTTAGTAACCAAATTTACCCTTACAGGTCTGCAACTCTGAGAAGCGTACACTCTCAAGAGTTGTGGGGGCCCGTGGGTGGCCCTAATGAATACCAAACGGGCGGTCCTTTAAATATGAAAACTTGAGAACTTACTGGCCTAATTAATACTGTGTGAGCCAAGCCATGGCTTATAGATCTGCACTAGATAGATAGATCTATATGAGCTATACAGCTTGACTCGCACAGTATAAAGGCTCATGGAGGATCCCAACGATTCCAGTTGAGTTTATGATCAGACTGTGGGATTGCTGTTTCTGCTGTTTTTCTTTTTTTTTTTTTTCTTCGTTCGTTTTATAAAGGTTGTAATTGAGTGCTAATAGAGCGTAGGACCTGGCCTTTTTTCACACGACCGCTGAATTCTGTCGCCTTGGACCTGTCCTTGTTTTTACTAAATGCTTATTTTCTTTCTCTAGGCTGTTCGGCCTCGAGACTAAAGTGTGTGTGTGTGTGTGTGTGTGTGTGTGTGTGTGTGTGTGTGTGTGTGTGTGTGTGTGTGTGTGTGTGTGTGTGTGTGTGTGTGTGTGTGTGTGTGTGTGTGTGTGTGTGTGTGTGTGTGTGTGTGTGTGTGTGTGTGTGTGTGTGTGTGTGTGTGTGTGTGTGTGTGCGCGCGCGCGCGTGCGTTTGTTTGTGTGAGTGGGTTTGTTTGTAATGCTTAAATGAGTGTAATTTTAATTGTTTGTGTGAGTGGGTTTGTTTGTAATGCTTAAATGAGTGTAATTTTGTAATATTGTTGTCTTGGGAGAAACGCCTCTGTGCAGCCATGAGATTTTTTTAACACACCTCTGTACATACATCCACATGCATAATTTAACATAAAAAATGGCCCTGAAGAAGACGGATTTATACTTTGTCGCATGGTTGGTGTCGCACACCCAAAAAATATATATCGATCTACAAACCCACAACACGTTGCGGCACAACACGCTGGGAGATTTTTAGATCTGATATTGTCGACACTGGGTGCGCATTTGCGCAACTAAGTGCAATAGGGGTTGTACAAGTACCATCTTTACACTCTGCATTGTACTGTGTACATCAGAATAATGCTCAGAAGCATGGTGTGTGACTAAATGTGTTTTATGGTGAAAACTGCCTCTTTTCTTTCTTTTTTTTTTCTTTTTTTTCTTCTTTTTTGTCGACTATTAGCTTGGTGCGTCAGGTTTGAAAATCAGCTTGACCCTTGTCTTTTGAACCTTACCCAAATCGTTGCTGTCCCGTGGAAACCTTGTATGTCCAAAATGGTTAAATTTCATGAAAGAAAAGAGGCTGTGCACCAATGAATGCAGTGTAATTTATTTTTATTTTCATTGGTTCAATATTTATAAAACAGACACACTTAATCACTTTATTTTATTTTGTTATTGCATAATATACAAGTTCACATTGCAGAATGATGGTACATGTGAGCTTGTGTATTGGCTATTTTAGCTACTTTCGTGTGACACTCGAGCATGGTGAAGCAGGGTGTTAATTTACGAAGAGGTTTCAACCTGGAGATGCGTGGTTTCCGCCTGACAGGGACGACATAAATGAAGCCATAGGGACTCCAGTCATAACGGAGAGAAGAATCATTTCTATCCCTTTTGGGTTTTTTTAACTAACACTCAAGACATTTTACTTCTGCATGTACCGTGCAGATGTAACCTATTTGAACTCTGCATAATGCCGCGTCTTGTTTCTTTTTGTTACAATGTCCTATTTTACAATGTACTGTGTATATATTGATAATGTAAGGATAAAAAGACTGCATATATATTTTTCTTGTCTGATTAATTTTACCGTTCCTATTTTGTGAATGAATGCCTCTACACAATTAACGTGGACATAACAATAAATGTTCTTTTTTTTAAGCATCCTGTCTTAATAAAGCCGTCATTGCTTTCTTTGGCTAAATCGCAACTCCTGCATGGTTGCACAACCATAATCCATGAACATTGAGAAAACAAAACGTTCACAGATTTTGCAGATGTGCATCGATTTGCAGCTTGATTCAATTTATTTGGGTGTGCAGAAAATACGACTAATCACAAATAACATTGACAGCAGTGCTGCACACATTAGGTAACCAGTAAGACTCCCTAATCGGGAGATAAGCGACCGTAGGTCTCGCTAGAAGAGGGCCATGTGAGAAATGAGGGGTGGGGTCTCCGCGTTGCCTTGGCGGACGAATAGGTACCGGCCCCGGCTCTCCCGGACGCTCCTAGGCCGAGTTAGGGCATTTTATGTGAGCTGCAGTGGAGGGGGTCCTCCACTGGGGGCGCCACCACTTTTGCATCCGTTCTGGAGTAGCAGGAGTGGGTGGTCCCCGGGAATTCCCCGTGAGCAGCCCCGTGGGGGTGGTCATTTGGTCATTTTTGCACATTTGGTATTTTTTTTACACCTGGGGGTCCCCCAGGGACCTGGGGGTCCCCCTGGAACTCCGGGGGTCCTTGGAGGTTGTAGTTTGGCAGGTAAGGAGTGTGTGTGCAAAATCTGGCATGGATCGGGGCAACGGTTGCGGAGATATGAGCAGGGCAAAAGTGTGACGTGTGACGGACGGACTGACTGACTGACGCACGGACACCTGGTGGAGCTTTCTGTAGTAAGTGCGACCTACGGTCGCAATGATTTGTTAGCTCTGTCATAACGGGATGGGTGGATGTTCTCCTCTTGCCCCATTTGGTTTGTTAGCTAAATAGCTTGAGAGCAGATGGGTGGAAGCTGCTCTGAAGAGGGTAACCTTTGGGTAAAAATGGTCATAACAATAGCACTTTTCCCCAAAGCACTTTACAATTTCACATTCAGCCATTCACTCACCGATGGGCAGTTAGGGGTTCAGTCAGTGTCTTGCTCAAGGACACTTTGACACCTTCGGATTCCAAGGTGGCTGCTTTACCTCCTGAACCACTGAACCCTATAGCATCTGTGCAGAAGGGGAAAAGGCATAGTTTTAGTTTGTTTAAGGTTAGTTTTAGTTTTGTATGTACAGTAATATGGATTAGCCAGAGACAAGAATCAACAAGGTCAGATAATAGCAAAAATAGCCAATATGTCAAATGCATCGCATCATCAACCAAATGAACATTTTCCTACTTGAATAAGGGTTTAACACTCAACTAAAAGCAACATCTAAACAAAAAACAATGGGTCCAAGGCACTCTTTTTAAGTAAAGAAAAAGAAAGGTTTAAATATCAGGCTAGTTCATAATTGAACTAAAAGAAATGCTAACATTTTTGAGCAAGAAGAGCACCTTCTATTAACATCACAAGAAGCCCTCTTTGTCTATTTTTTTCTAGCAAGATCTGCTCAGCCCTGAGATGGAAAGATGTGGAAACAACATGAGAAAACATGCACTCCACTAATCTACAGAGAGATGTACAAAACATGTGTTCATAACTCACTTGAACTATAAGTAAAGAATTTAACAAAGGTTAGCGTCAGGAAAGTTCCATCTGTGCTGTTCAAGTGATGGAGGATTTTCACAGCTCATTAACAACCTTCATGAAGATTGGTCACACTACAATCAAATAAATCATGTGAAAGCCTCATTACATTGGACTTTCTTTTGAACTCCTTTGAACATCTGTCCCTTTCTTTCTGAGTAGCAACGAAAGTAAAATCACAGTAAAAGCCTGAGTGTTGGTTTACGGTAAACCTGAGTGTAACAATGAATGGACCATTTAAGATAAGGTTCTAACAATGTAACAGGACAACTAACAAGGGTGTGTCTTTTCCTGTATGATCATGTCCATATGTGATGACCACTGCTTCCAGGGAACAACCACTGATGACCATATTTCCAGGGAGGTTTAGAGACATACTGTGTGTGTGTGTGTGTGTGTGTGTGTGTGTGTGTGTGTGTGTGTGTGTGTGTGTGTGTGTGTGTGTGTGTGTGTGTGTGTGTGTGTGTGTGTGTGTGTGTGTGTGTGTGTGTGTGTGCACTGTGCACACATGCATTTCCACGCATTCATGTGTGTGTGAACCCACAAGGTAAATGACCACTTGGACATTTGAACTGCTTCTGATCCTCTGTGTTGAGAGTAAACACGCCACTAGTTAAAAACCAAACAAGTGTGACCTCCACATGCCATAAGCAGCCAGGGATGTACCCAAGATCCTTGAACCTTTGGAACCACTCAGTAATGCCCTGTAGTGTACTGGACATACAGTATCATGCTCTGTTGTTACTATGCATGTTAACAGCAAAGTCACCTAAAAATACTAAATTATTACTTGATAATTCACAAAGGACAGGATCAAATTTTAACATTTACATTTCTCTTTAGTTCCTATATATACAGCATAATTGTCAGTTTTCTTTTTCTTTCTTTTCTTTATTTAGAGTATATTATTTTTACTCCCTTTTTCTCCCCAATTCAGTCCTTATGCCAATGAATTCCTCCACACACACATTTATATGTTGTCATTTGTCACTGCATGCTGTTGTATCCTACTGACTCACTTGTGAGGCGTTGTGAGCAACAATTTCTGCCTCTGATATTTGGCAATTTGGCCAATGTGAAATTTGTCACTTTAGAGGTATTAAAAAGTCCTTAAATTGTCACTTTAGAAATGTGCAGATACCCTCTATACACTTAATCTTTATGTTGGTTTGTCTACTGTTGAGTGAGAAAACAATGCTGCACATTAAGTTAACCCATTCAGGCCTAGAATTATTGACTGCTTTAACCAGTGAAAAATAGCAGATATACAGCGCGGCACCGAGTGCCGTGCTGCGAGCTTGTAGATCTGCTATTTTTTTTAAAGTCGTGAAAATGTGTGCAAATCTTTGAATATATGTATTTTCAAAGCAAACGTTTGTAACTCGAATTTTGCTTCTGGGTGGTCCCTGGAACTAAATATGTTGAGATGGGGGTCCGTGGCCAAATACATATCATTTTGGGGGTCCTTCACATGAAAAGGTTTGAGAACCACTGACATAGTAGTCTCTCAAGAACAGACTAACTGAGCTCCAGTTAAGTGAAAAGGACCTTTTCCTTGACGATGGCTGGCCAGATTGCTGACATAGAAACATAGGTTTTTTTCCAAAAATCTTAGAAGCATTCAAAAGACACTTATAGAATCGGGTCAAAATCCTAATTTTCACGATTTTTCAAAAATAGCAGATCTACAAGCTCGCAGCCGCTGTGAGCTTGTATATCTGCTATTTTTTTATATTTAAAGCATAAAATATTGCGTCATAATGTGTTCAGGCCTAAATGGGTGAAAGTACACATGAATCAAAGTGAAAACAAAGTGTTGGTAAATCCATGGCTCCAGGCTAAGGAAATGTGCACCTCGTTAGCGCTGTAATCCATTATACAGATGTCTGGACTAGAATAAAATGATTCAAGGGCTGGTAAGAATAGCTGAATCACCCTGCATTTAACAACGTGTTCCTTCCACGTGTTACGTCCAACCGGGGAAACTCCCAGGTGAAAGGAAGCGGCTTGGACTCCTCATGAGTCCGTTGCTCTCCCCAAATAGAGCATCGCAGCGGAAGTGGATTCCTGGGGTCACTTAAAGGAGTAGTTCACCCCCAAAATGATTTTTTTTCTATTGATTAGTCACGCCATGGAGAGTAGAGTTCAATAATATTTTTAGTTTTTTGCCGCATTCCTAAGACAAAAATGTGATAACAATAAATTTACCCCCATTCGTTCCAGATGGTGACCCGTTTCGAAACGGGTCACCATCCGGAACCAATGGGGGTAAATTTACTCAAATCAAATTTTTGTCTTAGGAATGTGACAAAAAACAAAAAATATTATTGAACTCTACTCTCCATGGCGTGACTAATCAATAGGAAAAAAATCATTTTGGGGGTGAACTACTCCTTTAATATTCCCCATTCATTTTCGCCATAGGCTTTTACAAAAATATTTATAACAATTATGTTAAGCCTCGAACCAAGCCATCCAGGATGGAGGTGAATCATGATCATATAACCTTTTTTTCTATGAAAAGAACATTTTGAAAATCGCTAAACAAAGGGTAGTTATTAAATGTAGTATATCAAATAATATAATATTAAAATATGTTTTCACATAGGATCAAAGGTTATATGATCATGATTCACCTCCATCCTGGATGGCTTGGTTCGAGGCTTAACATAATTGTTATAAATATATTTGTAAAAGTCTATGGCGAAAATGAATGGGGAATATTAAGTGACCCCAGGAATCCACTTCCGCGACGCTCTATTGGCAAAGGGAGTGTAGCAACCAGGATTACATTAAACGTATTGACACTGGGTGGAAAAAAGTGGGTTACAAAAATCGTGGGATAAAAATGTAATGTAATGTAAAAAAGAAAAAGGAAATTGTGATTTATTTCACTGTTTTTATAAAAAACAAAAACATTTTTGGAACCTTCCACTGTAATCTCAACCTTCAGGCTCCGAGGACACTTCTGCTGAAAGGACAGTGAGAAGGCTTTCAAGAGATGTCTATCTAACATTTAGCTTTTAGACCAGCGATTCGCAACCTGTGGGCTGGGGCCCACTTAAAAATCGTCCACAAAAAAGCCAGAGTAGATGTGAAAATGACCCCTTAAGTGTTTTGGTGCAGAAGCCTCTTTGTTGTGCACTGACATCATATGCCAGTTATGTATTTTATGTTTTTTTGTGTACTGTAGTTGGTGTTTTGCTATGGACCCCCTGTGTGATTCCTGAATTAAAATATACCTACCGGTATCTTTATTTTTTTTAATAATATATTTATTATTTTATTACCAATTAACTGTTTGATTGACTGTTTCACATCTATAGTCTGGTAATACTAGTAAGACACCTCAGGGTGACATGCGACCTCGCCCTAAAGGGCGAGGTCGCGCCAATTCTTGACTATCTGGCCAACCACAGTGTTTCTCTGACGATTCTAGTTGTTATCATTCTGGGGGGAGTTTGTTCATGTTTTTGTGAGGGTATCAACCCTAGGAGACACGGGGAAACATGCAAACTCCACACAGAAAGGCCCTATCGCCAACCCCATCGAGGGTGTGAGCGATGGGGCCTAAACATGGAAATGTGGAGAACACTATATATGGAGATAGTCCAGTCCATCATGTCATAATGGGACTACCGTCATAGACAGTATAGCCATTGTTAGGCCGGAGTCAATGGCTGTGTCTATGACGGTAGTTCCATATGACATATTGGACTAGACTATCTCCATATATAGTGTTATCCACATCTCCATGTTAGGACTCATATATGGGCATAAAAAGTATGTCATGTGACATCACTTCCTGTACAGACAGTCAGCCATTGACTCCGGATTAACAATGGCTACTGTCTATGACGGTAGTCCCATATGACATATTGGACTAGACTATCTCCATATATAGTGTTATCCACATCTCCATGTTTAGACAGCCAATGACTCCGGCCTAACAATGGCTACTTTCTATGACGGTAGTCCCATATGACATGATGGACTGGACTATCTCCATATATAGTGTTATCCACATTTCGTGTAGCCGCCCTGTACAGGAAGTGATGTCACAACTCGCTGACATCACACTGACATCACAGAGGATACGGAAGGACGGTCACGAGGATACGGAAGGAAGGAAGGAAGGAAGGACACTCAAGCGACACGATTCTTCAGAGTATATGCGACCTTCGGTCGCATCAATATTACATTCCTTACCAAGACATTTCTTCAACAATATGTTTGTAAAGGTGTCTAGTAACACATCTCACTTTGAAATTCAATTTCCCTTGGGTAATTTTTGACAGCTACTGAAAGTAACAAAGTTGGGGTCCCATTAACTTACTTACTATACAGGAAATAAATCTGCTTTAAGTAGCATGTGACGAGTCAAACTAGGGTTTTTTCATGATTCTGAATCTGAATCCATTGCAAGCATTTGTTTTGCACGAAAAACTTTTTGGGCTAAAATTGTTCATAGCCACTTTTCCAGGTCATCTCATACCATTTTTTTGTGGGGCTGTTTTTAGCCCAAGGTGTGTTTTCTGCAGCAAGGGAGTCTGTGATGCTGAGTGTGCATGCCCTCATCACCTGTCTCCATGCTGTGCTTCCATACCTGTTCTCTAGATGTCACTCTTGTCTCTGGTCTGGTGCCCCTGTCATCAGGCCCACCTGGATTAATAGACCTTATTCATCTTGGATCACATGACTTCCTGGGATAGCAGCCTGCATTACAAACCATTGTGAACAATGGAGTGTTGGTCCCAAAATATCAGTTCTATTCAACCAATTTCTTTTTACCAAATTGACAAATGGGCAGATGACAACATCAACATCCCCAAAATGATTAAATAGAGGGCTACATCAGATTGATTACATCCATGGTAACGATATTCAAGGTAAGTTAGGTTGCAACCTTACTGTGTACAAAGACTTGCTATCTGTGCAGTGCTTGCACCACCATCATATTAACTATTTGTTGTTAGATTGTTCCTGATTAATATGCAAAAATCACGATACAGTAATATTAACTATATGATGGCAGAGCAAGCACTAGTCTGCACAGATACTGTAGCAAGTCTTTGTACAGAGTAACAGTGTAACCTACCATGAAAATTGTGGATGTACCCTTCTATTTAATCCTTTTGGGGATGTTGATGTTGTCATCTGCCCATTTGTCGATTTGGTCAAAAGAAAACAGAACTCATATTTTGGGACCATCGCTCCATTGTTCACAATGGTTTGTAATGCAGGCTGCTATCCCAGGAAGTCATGTGATCCAATATGGCCGCGGTGTGAATAAGGTCTATTGTCTACTCTTCACCTGTGCCCTGCCAGTGTGCATAGATAAACAACACTCTTCTCTGTCAGTATATTCATTGGGTTGGTTGGTCTGCATGTTGTATTGACCAGGTGGTTAAGCCTAGACCTATTGCTGATTCCTCCTCCCATCTGCCTATTGTCCTGGTTTTCAGTGTTCAAGTAAAAGTCTGTTAACAAGCTCAACTCCTGCCTTTACTACAAACAAACCCAGACAGTTTGAAGGAGGGACTACAAGGAATTATACATGGATACAATATGCATCATGCCCCCATCACCTGATTGGGTCAGTCACGTCAGTGTAAGACAACAGAGCTGTTTAACTTTAAATCCTATAGCCTAATGATAGGAATCTTAATCTGTTAACATCACTGTTAGGAAATGTATAGGCTAGCTGGTCCAACTGCACTTTTAGTTTACTGTGCTGTGCAAACAGGCTTCAAGTCAGTTCTTTTTGTGAAGTCCCTCAATGGGAGAGCATCGTCTTTAGAATGATCAGGGGATAAACTATTTGCAAGCGAAATGCCTCACATGACGACGCCTCTGCACGGGTTTCCATGGCAACAGGGGGCATGTGATGGGAAAGCAAGCTTCAGGGCTCCAGTCCAGTCCTCAGGAATGCCCCCCTCCCTCCTCTCACACGGGTTAGGACCCCCTCTCCTCATGCCCCCTTCCTTGTTTAGACTTTTACAGGGGCGTAAAGTAAGTTACTAAGTACATTTACTTAAGTACTGTAGCCTTAAGTACCATTTTGAGGTATTTCATTGATTACTTCCAATTCCCCAATATATTACCTTTACTCCACTGAAAAATGAAAAAATGAAAAAAAGAAAACACACACACACACACACACACACACACACAATTGTGTTGCAATGCGACACATTGTGAGCTTGTAGATCTGCTATTTTCAAAGGATTTCATAAATTTGAACACTTGTGAAATGGGACATTCTGTAAAATGAGTAGACCTACATTTTGAATTCCAGATTTTTACTTTAAACAGAGTATTTTCTACATTGCAGTATTGATACTTTTACTTGAATAAAACATTTGAGTACTTTTTTTCCACCATTGGCCTTTCATTTCTTCTATTCTGGACCCTGAGGCATTCTCTCTTCCATTTTTTTTGCTTTCATGCTGGATTCTGTAAAGACTGGAGATGCGAGCCGAGGTTCTACTCCTCCATAGGGACAGAACAGAGCGACCAGCCAGCACGCCTCCTCCTCTCTGTGGTTGTGGTTCACTTCAAATGCACCAGCCTGCCGGACAGTCACTCTACTCTGGGAGGAGGATGACCAACCGAACATGATTCTTGCACAATTGGCCCCTCCACGGGACCCCCGGCCGTGCGTTGCGTCAATTATTAGACAGTCAGCCGTGATTTGTCAGAGGCAAGGCGTGCCCTCACCCTCATTATTTCAGCAACACAGTTTCGGGAGCCGGGGGTGATTTATTCCCAAACCTCGCACTGTCTGCGGAGCCACCGTTGTCTCAGCGGCATTTCCCCACTCCGCTCTGTGAGGTGTTGTCGCCGTACGGGCCCGGCCCACCACCCACCACCAGTCCACCACTCTCTGGAAACTTTTGGCATCATCTGCGGTTCTGGATGTAAAGAAGCAAGTGGTTGAAACTGGAAATTGCATCGCGGGAACTTTCGCTCTTCTGCAGCCAGCATGGACGGAACCAATGGAACTATTGACCCGAGTTGCAGGGCACGACAGGCACCGGTTGCCATCGACATCATCCTTCGTGAGTATAGGCTAGACGTGCCGTTTTTTTATTAGGAAAAAGAGCGTATAGGCTATATAGCAAGGGTCTTCAACAGGGGGTCCGGGACCCCTAGGGGGTCCTCAGAGTTACTACAGAGGGTCCTCCAAATCTTTATGTGATAGAAGCTTTTTTTCTCCTGTTTTATATTAATCACTTGAACCCTAGTGTCCAAATTCTGAGAACTTTATAGCCAAAATAGCAGATCTACATGCTCACAACGCCTAGCAGCAAGGCGTTGTGAGCTTGTAGATCGGCTATTTTCACCACACATGGTCACCAAGAGGTTTGGTGTCGAGGGGAAAAATGAGCAGACTAAGTACACAGTGAAAGGTCAAGTTTATTAAGCATTGATTGATGGTTCAAGTGGTTAAATATCTGGAAACACATTAACATGAATCCCAAATACACTGACAAACAATGAAACTATAGAAACTATGAAAAAGGTTGTGGGGGTCCCTGCTTCATCTCTCTCTCAACTAAGGGGTCCCTGGCCTGAAAACGTTGAAGAGCCCTGCTATAATAGTAGAGATGCAGAGTGCAGACATGCAGTGTCCCCTTTCCACATCAGGACAGGTGTTGCCATTATGCCTGGGAGATATACTGCAGCCCAGTGGTTCCTAAACTTTTTACATGTCAAGGACCCCCAAATTGACACTTACCATTTGAAAAGATCCCCATAGAAGATTTTTTTTACGGCTCTATAGCAGTTATTCTGTTTAATTTCAAGGACCCCCAGTTTGACATGCATTTATAGCGTAGGCCTACAGAGCCCATTCAATGCCCATTTCTATCTCTGAGACCCCAATTTATATTGTAAATTCAATGTTAATTTAACTCAGATTGTGTTCAAATGGAACCATTTGGTATCTAACTATCACTATCGTTTTTGCTCTCTCTCTTGCCAATTGGATGAAGACTACCATGTATTTTATAATTAATAGCCTACATCTTGATCCATGGCTCCAAGGCTACTTTCTCTCTATCAGCCAACTTACATTAACTTCCTGGGTCAAGGCCATGCAGTGCTTCTCAAACTTTTTTGACTTCTGTACCCCCTTTCCATGCTTTCTGAATCAGACTCTGCAAGTCTGCATACATAGAAAATAGTGATGTCAAAAACCACATTTTGATTGTTTTCGTATTTGTCGCATTACTAAGCCAAAACAATTATTATAGTAAATTTGAATCCTTTAATTCAATACAACACTATTTTGAATTCTTACTTTTAAGATTTCTTCTAGGGGTATACCTCCGAGTACCCCTAAGCCGGTACATGTACCCCCCATTTGAGAAACATTGGCATATATAGGCTATACGACCCAAGCTGCATTTATTTTAACCTGCTGCTGCTATGTAAATACATTAGCTTCTTAGGGTTTTTTTAATTATAAAAAACTACCGTATGTATTGTCTGGCTGATTCTCCACATTCCATTTAAATCACAGCTCAGCTCACAATGCTTTTTAACTGCATACTCAGACTCAGACCACAGTGCTTTACACACATAGCTAAACAGCAAGTTTAACCAAATGCTGTTACACTAATAGTCAAATAGCCATTTGTTATAAATGTTGTGAATGTGATTATAGCCTATATAGGCTAGTGTTTGTCGAATAGCCTACCCAAGACCATTCATCATTTATATGCCTATGTTGTGATGTGACTTGGATTTTAGTAGGCTGTTAAAACCGCTTCCATATTGGCCTATAATGAGCATGGCTTGCTAATCTTCTTACTGATTTTAAAGGACACCCAATAAGTCTTTGTTATGAAAGAATTAAGCCATAACAATCCATATATTAAAAGTATTATAGCCTAATATAAACAAGTTTATTCTAAAACCTAATCACGCTTTTCAGAATCAGACATCAGAATTACTTTATTGCCAATACAGTGATTTTCAAAGTGGGGTCCAGGGTCCTTATGGGGTTACTTTCCAGGGGGTCTCTCAGCTACAGTTAAACAACACAAATCTTGTATGGGGTTGAAATGAGACAGTTTGAGGAAACCCTGGATTAGACTAGTTTTTGCACTGCATGCCCATTCTGTGTGCATATGCTGTGTACTGTGCCAATTTCCTGGGAAAGTTGTAGTTGGATACACCTGTTTTGACACCTCATTTGAACTAACTTACTTCATAGGCACAAGAAGATCCAATCCATCCGATTCATGTATCATCGTTTCTGTGAATCATAGATAGTTCCTGGTTAATTTTCAATAGCTTCTTATTTTCTTTGTCTGATTTTTGTTTGGTTTGACCTGATCCATTTTCACACAAAAATGTAGAATGCACCCTTCTCGGATAACACATTTTTCTTGCGGAAAACCACATACCCTGTGATGGACACCTTTATTCCATTTGTGTGCAAGGCGTGAATATCAGAAACAGCTGCCTATAGTTACCATTAATTCAGTGAAGGTCTTCATCATTAATGGCCCTGACATTACAGGCAGGTTAGCTTAACAACATAACAACACTGACTCGACTGAGACATCTGAAGGACACTCCAGGTGTCAGACCTAGGCCAGTCCACACCAATGCAGTTCCCTGCAACTCCTTGTATCTACTTGCAACCATTATCCCCAAAGGGCACCGGTCTGCAACTGGTCAGTCCAGACCGTTGCAATTTCTTGCAACGAGTTGCTTTGGTTATGGATTGGCCTTACTTACAGAAACCCAGCTGGTACTGTTTTAAAGTTGGCATTGGAACCGCACATTAAGCATCATGGTTCAGTTTTCTCCCCTACTCTCCTATCCCCAAATGTCTGCTTTTGTACCTGCGCATCTGCTATTCTCATCGTTATTATTTTTCTTATTTTGCAATATCACAGTATATCCGTTATCACTATTATTACCTCGATGTTATATAGTAATGGTTATTGTGGCACAGTCTGCAGCACATAGAAAACCAACTAGTCGCTGCTTGTACCTGTGTGAGATAGACAACAAATAAACCCTCTTGTACCTCTTGAGAGACATTGTAAAATATATTGCATAATTGCATAAGCATATTGCTTTGGGATACAGACAGCATCATTTGTCAATTTATTTAATTCCGTCGGAAATACATGGCCAGGTGTCAGACTGACACCTGAACAGGGTTACACACAAGGACCAGTGTGTGTGTGTGTGTGTGTGTGTGTGTGTGTGTGTGTGTGTGTGTGTGTGTGTGTGTGTGTGTGCGTGCGTGCGTGCGTGCGTGCGTGCGTGCGTGCGTGCGTGCGTGTGTGCGTATGTGTCTGTGTGTGTACCGGTATATACAGTATACTGTATATGCCTATACTGTATATTCCTCAAGCATTTAGCTCATGCTTGTCAGGTACAGTACAGTAGCTGGCTAGCTGCCTCCTCCAGTTTCTCAGGGCCAGGTACTGGCAGTCAGTGGCTGTCCTCCACATGGTCAGATCACTGGCAGTCAGTAGCTGTCCTCCACATGGTCAGATCACTGGCAGTCAGTAGCTGTCCTCCACATGGTCAGATCACTGGCAGTCAGTAGCTGTCCTCCACATGGTCACCACTGGCAGTCAGTGGCTGTCCTCCACATGGTCAGATCACTGGCAGTCAGTGGCTGTCCTCCACATGGTCAGATCACTGGCAGTCAGTAGCTGCCCTCGACATGGTCACCACTGGCAGTCAGTGGCTGTCCTCCACATGGTCACCACTGGCAGTCAGTAGCTGTCCTCCACATGGTCACCACTGGCAGTCAGTAGCTGCCCTCCACATGGTCAGATCACTGGTAGTCAGTGGCTGTCCTCCACATGGTCAGATCACTGGCAGTCAGTGGCTGTCCTCCACATGGTCAGATCACTGGTAGTCAGTGGCTGTCCTCCACATGGTCACCACTGGCAGTCAGTGGCTGTCCTCCACATGGTCACCACTGGTAGTCAGTGGCTGTCCTCCACATGGTCACCACTGGCAGTCAGTGGCTGTCCTCCACATGGTCACCACTGGCAGTCAGTGGCTCAGTCCCACTTTTCTCCCCTCGTGACGCCCCTGCTAACACTTATTGGGAGGTCTTAAAAGTTTTGTGCCTAATTTGTATGCTGCTTTCTTGGCCAGGGCTCACTTTGTAGAAAAAAATCACACCCGTGTGAACTGAGCGGTGGTTTACCCACCAACCCCTAGAGCTTCGAATTAATTTATATTTAATTAAAACAACAAATCTGCAGCACTTCTCGCGTGTAACGTTAAAATGTGGCTGGTCTCGCGAGGCAGAAGTCTCCATTCGTCGCTGCAAAAGTGGGCTGATCTAAAAGTCCACAATGCGTCACTGATCCAATAGGTTGTGGGCTTGTAGATTAATTAAAAGGGTGCTTGTTTAGCGACACCGACATACAGCGAAGAATAAACCTCCAGCTACTGAACTTTCCCTGCACTGACCGTCCTCCGCCTAGCAGACAGTGCTTTGCCTCTTGAGTTAAACGTGCTCACGTTTCACACAATGTAACATTAATTGATTCAGAATGATAACGAGTCAAGCTGAAACGGGCGACTCATTTGGTAGGGACGGGAAGGCAGACTGTTTACGAGACTTCTCCACCGAAAACACTGTGTAAAGCATGGATTTCTTCTCTCACGAGTCTGCCTGCACGCAGCCACGTTCACGGTAAAACTCCCTCCGTCCCTCTGTAGACTACCTAATTTGGTTCAAACGAAAACATAATCCATTGGTGTGATTATAATTGCTCGTTTCACATCGTGGTTGTTCCACGCTTCGCATAGACGATGCGATGATACTGCTCTTGCTTTTACCAACGCCAGTCGTCAGGCACGTGCACACAGACATCAAACGGGGCTTGAGCCCCTGCCCTTTTAAGAGAGAATTGTCCACCAAAGGGCCCTTTTAGAAATGTCAGCCCCTGCCTCTCTTAACATTCTCTGCACGTCCCTGACCAACGCGGTCCCTGACCAACGCGTGAGAGAGAGAGAGAGAGAGAGAGAGAGAGTGTGTTGTCTGCCTCAGTGGTGCGTGTTCCCCACACTCAAGCCCCCACCGTTGCGCTGTGTGTGTGTGTGTGTGTGTGTGTGTGTGTGTGTGTGTGTGTGTGTGAGAGAGAGAGAGAGAGAGAGAGAGAGAGAGAGAGAGAGAGAGTGTTGTCTGCCTCAGTGGTGCGTGTTCCCCACACTCAAGCCCCCACCGTTGCGCTGTGTGTGTGTGTGTGTGTGTGTGTGTGTGTGTGTGTGTGTGTGTGTGTGTGTGTGTGAGAGAGAGAGAGAGAGAGAGAGAGAGAGAGAGGGAGAGAGAGAGAGAGAGTGTGTTGTCTGCCTGCCCTGCTCAATAGCGCCCCTCCTTTAACGTGTGTGTGTGTGTGTGTGGTCTGTGTGTGTGGTCAGGAGAGGTATGGCCGGCGACAGACATACACGGCAGGCGACAGACATACACGGCAGGCGACAGACATACACGGCCAGTAACATCTTGAAAGCGAATCACAGGAGCGGCTACCACCGCTCAAAAAAAGAAGAAAAAAGAAATGGTGGCATCCTGGGCTGTTAGTTGTTTGAGGAGGGATTTCCCAACATGCCTCGGGATGCATCTGTGTCTGATTATGTATGTTTTTGGTTGGTTGTCTAGTTAGTATGTGCAAGGAAAGGAATTGTTATTTTGGTCTAATCTGTCAGTCACAGGGTTTATGTGTTATTGTGTTGCAACAGAGAGATTAGTTGTGTTGAGCCCCCCTCTCCAGTTCCTCATGGACCTGCATTAAGTGGTTCAGAGATGCAGTTTTGTATGAGTCAAATAAGAGATTAAGAGATTCAATGGGTCGATTGCATTTATCTGTCATTATGTAAATTAATTCCTCCCACTGTTGTTGTACCCTACTCAGCCTACTGGCTCACCTGCCAGTGAGGAGCCCCCACCAGGAGGATGTAGTGCTTTTGTCCGACTCCTCCCACTCGACATTCCCCACTGACGGACGCCGCCCCATCCCGTAGGAGTGACACATATCACTCTCCCCTCCCGGCTTACCTTCCCCTAACACACATGGATCAACTGTGTTCGTATAGATGCTTGGTACCACCGTAGATTCAAACCCGTAGACTCCGCGGTGGCGGGCTGGTACTTTACCCCTGTGCCATGACCCGAGCACCTGGGGATGGCATCAGTTAAGGAAATCACTGCATCACCAGCATTTCGGGGAAGAAGCAGAGAAGAAGCAAGTCAGAACCTGGCATGCAGACAGTGTTGAGTGACACAACACCAGGTCATACCACCACATACAGCCATAGCTTATTCAGGAGGAGGCCACTTGTGAATTGAAAGGTTCCTGTTTGGATCCGACTCCCCCTGGAAGTGTGGAAGTGTCCTTGAGCAAGACTCTGAACCCCTAACTGCTCCCAATGAGCAGGTTGGTTCCTTGCATGGTTTCCTCCATGGTCAGTGTGTGCATGGATGGATATAATGCACATTGTAAAGCACTTTGGATAAAGGTGCAATATCACATTTACCATTTGGGTGTCAGGGAAATCGCTTTTGGCTTGATTGATTGATTGACTGATTGATTGATTGAATACTTTATTAGCAGTTCGCAGGAAAAAGCACATGAAAATAAAATACAGTTCAATATAGGGTCTGCTAAGAGGATTTAAACCCAAGAAAGCACTATGGCTTGTTTCCATTGGGGTCCTTTATACTCAATTCATTGACGTTCTGTGTTGTTTATGTTTGATTCACAAACGGATATCTGCTGTGTAAATAGTTACACAGCAAGGTTATGTAAATGCAGCAGCCCCCACACGTAACACGTTCCTATGATACAGTCAGTGACATCATGGCCCATCTGTGAAGGACAAGCGGGCGGGGGCAATGCAGTCACGAAAAGAGTATTACATGTAGGGCTGTCACAATTATTACATAATCGTCTAATCGTGATTATTTGACATTATCGCAATTATTTTGGCATAATCGTCATAATCGTGAATGTTGAAAAATGTCCGAAATTGCGACGTGTTGTGAGCTTGTAGATCGGCTATTTCCACTATCAAAGTAAGTTGTCAAATATGTCAGTAATTTCTTATTATTATAAGAAATTATGTCAGTAATTTCTTATTTAGGTTATGTGTCATATCTACCATGTACAACTTCAAAGCCTAAAAGCCAAACAGAAATGTAATTATCAACGACAAAAACACAATTAAATCGTTAATCGCCAATTATTTGAGTGACAATTAATCGTCATGTAAAATGTCATATCGTGACAGCCCTATTACATGATGACATCGTTGTCATTGATCCATTGAAAAAATATTCAGGGACTGTTTTCTATAAACTACTGGCAGTGTGCATGAAAGGTTTGCCGCTGATGATCAGTGTTTTCTAAGATTAGCTGCACACACACACAGTCAGACAGACACACTTCCCTTTCTAGTTTTCATTTGTAATGACATTTTGGCCCAGTAAGCAGCACACCCCTATTGGTCTATTCCAAGGGTCTTCAACAGGGGGTCCGGGACCCCTAGGGGGTCCCCAGAGTTACTACAGGGGGTCCGCCAAATCTTTGTGATAGGATAATTATTTTAAATTAACAACATTAACCCTCACATCCCTATTCTTAACTTTAGCCAAAAATAGCAGATCTCCACCTCTCAATGCCTCGCACTGCGAGGTAGATCGGCTATTTTTGGTGTAGAGGTTTAAAAAGAGCAGATCAGATTGACTAAGTATCGACGATTTAAGTGGTTAAATGTCTGAAAAAACACATTGACACACATTCAACTGAGACTGATGACATTGCTGTCAAACAAGTCTATGAATCTATCTATGAAATCTATGAAAATCTGCATACACACATACAGTATGTAGTGGGGGTCCCTGCTTCATCTCTCTCTCAACTAAGGAGTCATTGGCCTGAAAACGTTGAAGAACCCTGGTCTATTCGTTGTCCCAGTGACCTGGGTCAGAAGAACTGTTGGGGTCTCCTCCTCTGGTTGTCTGTGGCACTTTTACCTCCTAAACACACAGTCCTCTGCATGTCCCCCACAGCAGCGGATGTAGCCCTGTTTTTTTCGGGGCCAGTCAGCTCTGTTGGATTACTGGTTTCACTTAGGGCGTTTTTCGACCGGCAAAGAACTGGTTCAGGTTCTTTCTCCCGCCTATATGGGATGAACCAGAGGTGAGCTTTTCCACCGAGAACCGAGTTGGTTTCGAAACGTAAAAGTTGGTTCGGAACCACAAAATCCTTGGTTCCTCTGGTTCAATCTGGTTCAATCTGGTGGAAACGCAAGCCAGTTCGTGGATGGTTCGCAAGAACGAACCAAGGTTCCAAGAAAGTTGAAAGGCACTGGTTCTTGAACCAAGGTTATTTTGGAGGAAAAGGCCCCTTAAAGGACAACTTCGTTTTTTTACAACAAGGGTACATATTTTAGATTGTAATTAGAGAAAAGAAAAGATGAGTGTTAAAATGTTTTCATTTACTGCTTTCTATTGTTTTTGTTGTACAAAAAGTTGTCCTTTAAAGTTTCACTATACTTTTTTGTAATGTAAAACATGAAATTATGCATGTATATGTCTTGTATGTATATATGTATTTGTATGTAGAATTGTATGTGGGTTACGGATATATTTGTGGGGTGGTGTGTGTGAGTTAGTGGGTTGCAGGGTAGTATGTTGTGAATTGTGAATATGAATATCACATTTTTTTAAGAAAATGTTTATATTGTGTTGAGTCTGGCGTAGAGGATTGCATCCTGTGCCAGACTTCTTAAAAAAAACATCTTTCACTTGCTGGAAACCAACCGATTGTTGGCAATCTGTAGGGTGGTGAATCTGTCAGTACTACTGTCCACATCTAGAGGAATGGAGCACAGCAGCAATATATTTATTCTTTATCTACTCTGGTTACATACACCAGTAAGACTCCCTAATCGGGAGATAAGCGACCGTTGGTCGCTTATCTCCACAAATAGGCCAAAAGTTTGTTTTACCAATTATTACACTCTATGTGAACATTTACATCAACAAATCCCAAGTACTGGTTTTTAGGGGTGCTGAGTGTGGCGCAGCAGCGTGTCATGCATTTTCTGCAGGGCCTTGTCACACCTTTGCCCTGCTCATATCTCCGCATCAGTATGACATCACACTGCTGACATCAGTATGACATCACACCGTACACAAATGACCCTTATATAAGACCGGCATTATCTACCGACAGATTAGTAACAAGATGTCAAAATCGTTGAAGGTTGAATCTCCAGATATGGAGATAACCAACACATCCCTCCATATATGGAGATAACCGACGAATCTCACTAAGTCTGACCTCACAAGCCCCATATTTGGACACGAACAACATATAACTCCATATATAGAGACATAGCTGCTGACATCAGTATGGCATCACACTGCTGACATCAGTATGACATCACACCGTACACAAATGACCCTTATATAAGACCGGCATTATCTACCGACAGATTAGTAACAAGATGTCAAAATCGTTGAAGGTTGAATCTCCAGATATGGAGATAACCAACACATCCCTCCATATATGGTGTGATGTCATACTGATGTCAGCAGTGTGATGTCATACTGATGCGGAGATATGAGCAGGGCAAAGGTGTGACGTGTGACCGACGGACGGACGGACGGCCGGTGGAGGTTTTGATACTAAACTGCGACCTAACGGTCGCAATAAAGATGATATTATATAAAAATGCCTTAAATAAAAGCATTGTGGAGTAGGGTATCAAAACCTCCACCGGCCGTCCGTCCGTCCGTCCGTCCGTCACACGTCACACCTTTGCCCTGCTCATATCTCCGCATCAGTATGACATCACACTGCTGACATCAGTATGACATCGGCAGCCATAGTTACACCTGGAATGTTGAATCTCCATATATGGAGATAACCTACGCATCACACAAAGTCTGACCTCACCAGCCCATACTTGGGCATGGACGACTTATATCTCCATATACGGAGATGGCCATATATGGAGATACGATGACATCACAGAGTCCACAGCTGATGATGTGGCGTGATGTCATACAGTACACAAACAAGCCCTATATAAAGGGGCAATTCTCACCAGGGAAGAGAGCATTCCCCACTAGCTGAGTATCTTAAGATGGTTGGATGTGATGATAAGCTATAAGCTTAGTTGACCCTGGCGATAATGCTCTCTTCCCTGGTGAGAATTGCCCCTTTATATAGGGCTTGTTTGTGTATTGTATGACATCACGCCACATCATCAGCTGTGGACTCTGTGATGTCATCGTATCTCCATATATGGCCATCTCCGTATATGGAGATATAAGTCGTCCATGCCCAAGTATGGGCTGGTGAGGTCAGACTTTGTGTGATGCGTAGGTTATCTCCATATATGGAGATTCAACATTCCAGGTGTAACTATGGCTGCCCGTATGACGTGAGAGGTGGAGGTTGTGATATTTATGGAGATAAGCGACCAACGGTCGCTTATCTCCCGATTAGGGAGTCTTATGCCCTGCTCATAGAGATATGCCCTGCTCATATCGCCGCATCAGTATGACATCACACTGCTTGGTGTGTGCCGTCAGGGTCATTTGTGTACGGTGTGATGTCATACTGATGTCAGCAGTGTGATGTCATACTGATGTCAGCAGCTACCGGTATGTCTCTATATATGGAGTTATATGTTGTTCGTGTCCAAATATGGGGCTTGTGAGGTCAGACTTAGTGAGATTCGTCGGTTATCTCCATATATGGAGGGATGTGTTGGTTATCTCCATATCTGGAGATTCAACCTTCAACGATTTTGACATCTTGTTACTAATCTGTCGGTAGATAATGCCGGTCTTATATAAGGGTCATTTTTGTACGGTGTGATGTCATACTGATGTCAGCAGTGTGACAGGAGATAAGCGACCAACGGTCGCTTATCTCCCGATTAGGGAGTCTTACTGGTGATTATTATTCTATTGATTACTTGTTCGAAATCGATTCTTCTGATTAACTAGTACTGAAGCCCTAAAAAGTGTCACACAAAATTTGGGAAAATAGCTGAACAAAGCTGATCAAAGCTCACCACACGTGAGTTTGTCGATTTGCTAATTTTGCTACTTAAAAAGAAAAGAAAAAAAAAAGTATCTTAAAATTGATTATAGAATCCCAGCAAGCACGGTCAGGACCTGGACCAATCAGTGACATCTCGATTGGGGCCAGATCAAGTCAAACCATGACTATTCAGATCTGGCCTAGAATATCACCTGATTTCAACCAACATAAATCCTGCCCACGAAAACGGATGTCCTGGATTAATCAGAGAGGGTCCGATCAAGGCCAGATAAATATCATAACTAGTCAGATATGTCCCAGAATATAACCTTACGTGCTCATATTTCAACTAACTACAAACAATAACAATAATCCTGTTAAACAAAAAAGTCCATATGACGTCCTGGTAATGACGTCAAGATCATCCCCATATGGGCTGTGATCTGGCCTAGTTCTGAATGTCACCGGAGTCACCAGAGGAGAGGACGTTATCATTTAACGTCACCATGACGTCATTTAGCTTGCAGGGATAAATCTATTAGTTTAATGGACTGTTGCACCCTTGTTGAGTCAGGACACAGTGGTATCTATGGCTTGGCTATAGAGTGTGTTTTGTGACTGATATTGTGTGTATTTGTTGAGGAGGATTGAAGGATGCCAGATAATGAATGGCTCAAGACCCAGAAGTGCCCACAATCCATGCATTTCCTTGAAACGATTAACCCAACCTTTGTTCTCGTCTTTCTTTTTCCAAGTGAACGGCCAACACTCGTCACATTCTCTTTCTTTCTGTAGAACAGCTGTTTATTTGAGAAAGGTAATCGCATCCATGTGTGTCTGTTGATGCTCAGATCCCAAACTTTAGGAGCTCTTCCCAGAAATGAGTTTTAACTTTTTGCCAGACCCATGAAATGGGTAGGCCTACATAAGCAAATGTCGGTCCGGGTTTTCTATATAAAGGGTATATATGATGATGATATGATGATGACATGCCTACAAAAGGCATGATGTCATAAATGATGATGACAGACAGGGGGTCTGGCACAACCAGGTTGACCTGGTCTAGTTTTAAAGTATGAGGTTCATGCGAGGATTTCAGAAAGGCGAGCTCCTGCGGTATCACAAGGTTACCACACAGAGACACAGCAAGAGCTTAAGCTTTCCCCTAAGGCTGTTAGAGTCTTGAACAATTACAATACAAAACATAACCACTGTATATTATACATTTACATACAATTATAATTATTTGCTGTTATTATTTGTAACAATATCATGGTAGGTAAGAGAGTGTCCCACATTCAAGGTCCAATATATAGTTAAACTAGAACTTATTTAAATAAAATATAATATATCTCAAAGATATATGTTGGGAATGAGTAGGATAAGCATGAGGCATAGGAGCTGTTTTGTATTTGCAACAGGTCCAACTAATATGTGGCTAGTGTAGTGGCTAGGCTACATATTTGCCAGACCCATGAAATGGGTAGGCCTACATAAGCAAATGTCGGTCTGTCTGTCTGTCCGGGTTTTCTATATAAAGGGTATATATGATGATGACATGATGATGACATGCCTACAAAAGGCATGATGTCATAAATGATGATGACAGACAGGGGGTCTGGCACAACCAGGTTGACCTGGTCTAGTTTATATAATAGGTGCTCCTCAAAAACAGAGGTTGACAACTAGTAAGACGCCTTAAGGCGACAAGCGACCTCGCTCTAAAGGGCACATTGTCGTGCCACAGTGATGTGGACATCAGGGGACATCAGGGATCTCCATATATGGGCATAAAAGGGATTTGTTCCCCTGGCATCACAGGGATCTCCATATCTCCATATATGGGCATAAAAGGGATTTGTTTCCCCTAACATCACAGGGATCTCTCTAACAGGGCATCAGTAATGATGACATCAGGGAACTCCATAATGGGCATAAAAGGGATTCTATCACAGTGAAGCCAGAGTGTGATGTCAGAGCGGCAAACCCTTTCTGTTAGAGTGGTTCCCCTAACATCACAGTGACATCAGAGCATGATGTCAGAGCGGCAAACCCATATAGACCGTAAAAATTTGTACACGTCTACACGTCCAAACAGACGGACACGAACAAGCTGTGAAGTTTTTTATAGTAAACTGCGACCTTCGTCGCAATAATTTGGAGAACAATTACAGTATATAAGCATGATTTGATGTCTTTCTAGAAGTGTATGCCTCTTGGTTGTTAACTGCTGTTAGAATGAAAGCACTAAAATGTCATGAATCATGAGCTGGATAAGTACATAAACACTACATAATACAATCAAATTGCACTCTCCTATAATTATGTTATAAATTGCACAAAACCTTTTCAAGCCCATACAAATGTCAAAATCCCACAATATGTTTCTAAATCAACAAACAATTGTAGTCTCAAGTACGGTGCTTAAACATTTTCATGTGAAGGACCACCAAAATTATATGTATTTGACCACGGACCACCCATCTCAAAATATTTAGTTCCATGGACCCCCAGAAGCAAGATTTGAGTTACACATGTTCGCTTAAAAATACAAGATTTGCACACATTTTCACGACTTTTCTAAAATAGAAGATCTACAAGCTCGCAGCCGCGCTGTGAGCTTGTATATCTGCTATTTTTCAATAGCTAAAGTATAAAATAATTTAAGGCCCCTCCACCTTGTGCCCTAGTAACCCCTTGTGACGCCCCTGGTTTCAAAGCTTCATTTCATATATTGATTAACTCACCCAATGGCCAATGCCAAGTGCCAAAATGGCTCCAAGGTAGATGTGCCACGATTTTGTATGTTTTTCTTTACTATGCAATGAAAAAAAGACACCGAAACAGACACCGTTGTTGTGATTCAGTGGCAAAAAGAATTTTGTCAATCAGACAAATGGTTCCAGAGATAGAGCTGTTTGAATGAAAAAAAGTGTCCATCCACTAGAATGGACACACATTTTCTCAATCAGCTAAACGAGGGAGCCAACACACAAACAGAGAAAACCATCTCTCTGATCTCAGGTCATTTTGAAAAGAAAAAAAAAAAAAGAAAATCTATACAAAAAACACAAAAGACGTCCAAGACGTCATTGGCACCCAGGGCTTTTGAAAAAAGACGTCAAGAGACGTCATTGGCACTGAATATTAATGGTCATTTTCTCTCTCTCCAGAACTGGATGTCTTTGGGGTCGTCCTGTACTCTGTGTTGACTATGATGGCAGCCGTTTCCATGCTAGTCTACATAGAAGAATGCATCTATTTCTATACAAAGTTGCCATCCAACAAGAAGAGCGTTGTGATCTGGGTCAACGGGGCAGCACCGGTAAGACTAAAGGCAGTTTCATACTTGCATGCCAAACACCTGTTACTGATTTTTTGTCACCAAAATATAAAATAAAAAAATAACACAAACATTATCATTCACCAGCGTTGGCAGGTTAGTATTTCACCAGGTTAGCATTCACCAGCGTTAGTTTTACTGAGGTTAGGGTGAGAGTTAAGGTTAGGTTTAGGTGTATCTCCGTTCCCCTGACTTTCGTCACCTCCGCGCAGCCAATCACAAGCTTCCGCTGCCTTAACCCAGTTGCTTTTTTGATACACTCGGACTGAAAGACCTGCAAAAAACACTCTCCCGGGAAGCCGCAAGGGAGGACGATCTCTGTCGCTGTACTAGCGACTCCTATAGGTTGGGTCAGGCAGGGAGCGGCACTGGGAGGGATACCATGTTCCTGCACACTCTCCAGGAAAAACGCCTTACTGTCAGGTGAAAAGAAACAGCATGGGGATGTCATGTGTTTCGGAGGAGACGTGGTTGGGTGCACCCTTCCCGAGGCCTACAGAAAGGATCAGCAGTGACAGGGACTATACTATACACTAGGAAGTGGAATTGGCATAATCACTAAATTGGGAGAAAATAGGATAAGGGGGAAAAAATAAATGTTGGCTGAGGATGATCTCTTTTTTTTTGCTCCAACCCCCCAATCCCCCGCCCCCTGTTTTCTCTTTCTCTCTCTCTCAGGTGATTGCTACCATGTCATGTATGGGGATGTGGGTTCCCAGGGCTACCATGTTTACTGACATGACCTCTGCCTGGTGAGTGTCTCTCTCCTTCATGTCTCCTTTAGCTCACCTCCCTGCTGTGCTGTGTTTTCTTTCAGTATGGAAACCCCGCAGTGCGAGGTCAGCGGGCAGGGGAATCCACACCGCAAATCACGCAGAGTGATATACTAGACAACAGTGCTGGCATTGTACAATAGGCGAGGCTACAGTAATGCCTGTTTTCTCTACTCACTCTTTCTCAGAATAATGGAATACTTTCATGAATGAAAGCAATGAAACCTTCATTGTTACTTTTGGGTCAATTTAATCATTTCTGTAAGTAGCCATGTAATAAGCGGGAAAATTGACGGCGGGCTGGTCATTGTTGAGAAATAAACCCAGTTACTATGAAAACCTCCACCGGCTTTCTGTCAGTCCGTCCGTCCGTCCGTCAGTCAGTCCCTCCGTCTGTCTGTCACGTCACACTTTTGGCCCTACTCTTATCTCCAGCGCTGTTGCCCCTATCCATGCCAAACTTTGCACACACACTCCTTGGCTGGCTAACCACAACCTCCGCCCCTGATTTCTCACATTCCCCTCTTCTAGCCTCACCATGAGGTTGCTAAGGCCAATTTGTGTATACTTATCTCCCGATTAGGGAGTCTTACTGGTTTATGCCAGGTCACGGTGCGTCCAGTGCAACGTGTCGCCTCAGAAAACAACAGGAAGTGTTGATCAAATAGAATCGATTTTTGGGTTACAGCATTGTCTATTTCTCGCTTCAAATGTTTTCAAAAACATTCTTGAGACAGGGTTCCCAGTTCCCACGGTCATGAAATTCCTGGAAATATTTTGAAATTAGAAAAATATTTTTCCAGTACTGGAAAAATTTGGAATTGATCAAGGGTCCTGGAAGGTCCTGAAAAAAATAGCTATGCATTGTCTTTGGTTATTGATTTTGTTAATACCTCTGAAATGACAAATTAAACATTGGCCAAATTGTCAAATATTAGAGGCAGAAATTGTGAAAATAGCCGATCTACATGCTCACAACGCCTCGCAACGCGAGGCGTTGTGGGCATGTAGATCGGCTATTTTCACAATAGAAACGTGTTATACAAAATTCCTCAACTCTTAGTGCTCGTCAGGGTGCCGGGTCCCCAGTTAAAATATGATTATTTCGGGGGTCACAGCCTGAAAAGGTTGAGAACCACTGGCATACACTACCTGTCTTTGGGCATTGCGCGTAGGAGTAAGCGACTTGTTATTGAGCTGAATTATTGTTATATAGTCCTGGAAATTGGATTAAATATTCTGGAAAAGTTTTGGAAATTAATTGGTAAAAATGTGTGGGAACCTTGTTGAGAGCAATGTTTGGCTGTAAACGACATTGTGTGTTCGTTTACGGCTGCCATGTTGGATACAGCAAAAATCAAGCAGCGCAGCAGTACTCTGCTTCTTTGATTAGACAGCGGTCTGTTATAGAGCTCAGCGGTCATTACCCAGAAATGACACTCTGCTGAATTCAGTGATTGAGCAGAATCAAGCATTCAACCATGCCATGTAATTAAGCTGTACATATACCTGTAGATCAGGGGTCTTCAACAGGGGGTCCTCAGAGTTACTACAGAGGGTCCTCCAAATCTTTTGTGTGATATAAACTTTTTTTTACTCCTTTTTTATATTAACCACTTGAACCCTTGTGTCCATATTCTGAGAAAATTTGCCAAAAATAGCAGATCTACAAGCTCACAACGCCTTGCGTTGCGAGCTTGTAGATCGGCTATTTTCGGCAAAGAGGTTTGGTGTAGAGGGGAAAAAGAGCACACTATGTGAAAGGTCAAGTTTATTATGTATTGACGGTTCAAGTGGTTAAATATCTGAAAACACAAATTGACATGAATCCAAAATACACTGATGATTGTGCTTTCAAACGATTAAATGGAATCTATGAAAAGGTTGTGGGGGTCCCTGCTTCATCTCTCTCTCAGCTAAGGGGTCCTTGGCCTGAAAACGTTGAAGACCCCTGCTGTAGATGACTAACGTCACAGACTGGCCACATGAAGTCCGAGATCCACATGCAGCCACTCATTCTTTTAATAAGCTTGAACCACTCCACCTTGCCCCTTTGTTTACCTCGGTCCTTCTCCATTATGTACAAATCTCTACATAGCTACTTTGCCATCGTTGTGTTCAAGTTCCTGATTCTGATGCTGGAGGAGGTTGGTGGCGATGAGGCCTTCCTGCGAAGAGCGGGGAAACACAAACTGAAGATCAGCACGGGACCCTGTTGCTGCTGCTGCCCGTGTCTGCCCTATGTGGCCATCTCACGGTGAGGGACTAACACTTTCTGAGATCACTGTTCTTACATGGTTTAATTAGAGGCCGTCCCCAGGGACGTGCTGGGCCCCTGATTCAGCCCGGGAAAAAGAGTTGGAGAGGCCCTCATTGCGCGCTATAGAGACATCTCTCTCGATAGCGCTGCTGCTACTCAAAGATTTGTGACAAGTGACAAGCCAGTGGGCCAATTACATGAGTTATATTTCGTCGTTGTTGGGTGGAAACCTTGTATGTCCAAAACCGTTTGTTTTGTATTTATCATTTTAAAAATGATTTAAACTAGTGAAAACAGCTGATCTACAAGCACACAACGCCTCGCGGTACGAGGCGTTGTGTGCTTCTAGATCTGCTGTTTTCACTACTTTTGTGCAAACAGTTTAATTTTTACTTTTGTGCAAACAGTTTAATTTTTTCCTAATGGCCGGCCTGGACCGGCCGGGAATGAAGCGGCCGTTCGGGAGTTGTCCCGCTTTTCCCAATGGCCAGCACGTCCCTGGCCGTCCCGATAATAAGAACTTTAAACTTTCTAATTCTGACAATTTGGTCTTTCCCCTTCAACTCACTGAGTACCATTGACGAGATAGATATGACAGATCATATATTTGACAGATTCATGTTTTATCACCGTTTAATTGAGTTTTCGCTCTTGTCCACCGCATCAGGTTCCGGTATAGGTCATATCCGGATATGTGTGTATCCGGAGATTTTTATCTACATCCGGGTCAATGGTTTGTTTACGTCCACAAAGGGTAGAAAGACTATCCCCCGAAAAAAGAATTCCCCCCGATTCTTTGCACTAAGCAAGCCACATTCAAACAAGCCTAGCAATGGTTTATCGCGGTCACTTTTTGGAGCTGTGTGAAACACAGGCTCCCTATACGTGGCTGTGTGGGTCTGTGTGTGTGTCTGTGTGTCTGTGTGTGTGTGTGTGTGTGTGTGTGTATGTAGCCTGACTTCGGCGCGTAACTAGTGCCGCACCATTTACGCCACTCGTGCAATATATACATCAAAATGTGCGGCTCGGCCGGGAATGGTGTTCTATTACCTTTCGTTCCGATCCGCCTTACCATGCCGACGTAATCGGCAAAAAACGACGCTTAATTGTCCCCATTGACTTATAATGGGACAATGCAAGAAATCACTTTCAAGTATTTTTCTCTCGTAAACCATAGGAGCTACAGTTTCAAACCTCGGAGAGGAGATTCATAATGATTTTAAGAATGAATCGAAAAATAATTACATCACTCGGCCTCATGGTGGCGCTATAACGGCCCACTTTACGTTTTGCCCCGTAACTCTTGAACCGTGGATCGGAAAATTAAAATTCTTTTTTCCCTGGATTCCTTGGGTCAAGACGCATCTCCCCATATAGGCCACGCCCATTTGCGCCAGGATAGATTTTCCGCCATCTTGAATTTTCTCCAAAACACACTTTTTGCTCCTTTTCCTACATATTTTCTTCAAATGTCACAAAAATCGGTACACATGATCTACACACACACACACACACACACACACACACACACACACACACACACACACACACAGCTCCACTTCACACGGGTGTGATTTTTTTACAAGAGATCCTCCCGTACACAGTCGACACTGTTTTTTGGACATTGTATAACACACGCGAGTCCACAGATGATCGAGAATACGGCAAGAGCCTGGCAGTGAGGGCTTTATAAATGAATGTAATAATGGTAATGAATGAGTTAAATAAGTAGCAGTTCTTTCAATGCTGATTTGGGATACAAATATTCATATCCATTCTCAGTTTCATTTACAGTAAAGACGGATATAAAAACAAAAAGTGTTTGAGAGGAAGCAGCATACAAGAGGCAGGGGTCAATCCTCAGCTAAGATGAAAATCCTGTCCTTTGTCCGGTGTTAACATTAATTACATTGTAACAAATCAATGTATTTATTATGAGAGATTATAGTGTTACATTTCAAGGGAGAAAGGACTTTTTGGCTCATGAGTCGATGATGCCTAGTTAAAATCTTTGAATGTTGCATAACATCACTGATTATGTTTTAACAAAAAAGAAGCAAGGTCTACAGTTTGTTCTGTGCATGACAGGTTGAATGCCCCCTCGGCTATTTAACCATCTCAGTGTACTGAGGGGTCCCCCTGTGCGTTTCATCACATATTAGACCTATCACACCCCCTACTGGCTAAAACAAGGGCCACTGACCCCATGTTCTCCAGGCATAATCATTAGTTATGCCGGAAGAAGGTCCTTGACGACTGAAACGTTGCCTATATGTAGTTTAAAAGGCTCATGTATACAGTAGCTCCCGGGCTATACATGAGGAAGCTGGACGCTATCATGGCCCACCACTCACTCCCCCTCCACATGAAGATTGTGGGGAGTTCTTGCAGGAGGGGAGATGATAGATTCTCATCCTCCACAAGGGGACACTCAGTAGACTTAGACTGTCTTCTGTGCTGTTAGCTATGTATGAAGCTGAATAATTATGCAAGAGAGGCCCAGAGTGGAATCTCGCTTTAAGGCTGGTTTATCTTCTTGGTGTCATATGCTTGAAAGCTGCTCCACAGTCCACACAGGCAATTATGGTGCAGATTCATCAGATGTTAGCACAGTCTAGAACAGTGGTTCTCAACTTTTTCAGGCCGCGACCATATCATATTTTAAAGTGTTAGTTCACCTATTTTTGACATAAAGCTGTGTGAAATACTTGCCATTAAAACAGTGGTTAAAAATGTATTAATTGATTACCAGAGTCCCGTGGTCAGAGTTCTGGTCAGTTTCTAATGAATATTAAGTAGTTCCAATGGGGTGGGGGCCATTTGGCGTGGCCCAATCATTGAAAATAGATGAATCCACAAAACTAGCGTCATTTGTATTGTTGGCCTATTTCTACCATATAGAGTGAGGTTTTGTTCTGATCAGCTGACTGCGAAGCACCTTGTTTTGGGGAATACGTTGCAGCGGCGTAGTGATACTGGACACAAAAAATAGTACCATGTGACAGAGGGGTCAAAGTTGAACCAAAGTTGGTCTATTTGGTAGAAATAGGTCAACAATACAAATGACGCTAGTTTTGTGGATTCATCTATTTTTAATGATTGGGCCATGAGCCCCTGCCAAATCACCGGAACTACTTTATATTCATCTAAAACTGACCAGAACTCTGACCACGGGACTCTGGTAATGAATTAATACATTTGTATTAAACCACTATTTTAATGGCAAGTATTTCACACAGCTTTATGTAAAAAATAGGTGAACTAACACTTTCACTGGGGAGTGGGGACCCACCCACCCTGACAAGCACTAAGAGTTGAGGCATTACATTTTGTATAACACGGTTCTATTGTGAAAATAATCTCAATTTCTGCCTCTAATATTTGACAGTTTGGCCAATGTTTAAATTAAAAAGTCCTTAAATTGTCACTTTAGAAATGTGCAGATACCCTCTACACACTTAAACCTTATGTTGGTTTGTTTACTGTTGAGTGAGAAAAAAATGTTGCACATTAAATTAATCATCTGGGGACCCCCCTGGGGGTCCCGACCCACAGATTGAGAAACCACTGGTCTAGAACACAAATCCCAAAGATTTACAATGTAGCTCTTAATCCAGAGCCACTTGCAATAAGCACAAGGTAATGCATCAAATGCATAGAAGTAGTCATCTAGGATCAGAGGTAAACCATGAACCTAGCATCAGTCTATCTGTAGAATAACCCCAAAAATGCAATAATCTGTACATTGAAACTATACACACTATCTTTCATTGTCAGTGATGTGTTTTCTGCTGCTTTTTACTGCATTGTATGTTTTTGTAGCTTTTCTGTATTTTAGCCTTTAGTGTATTTAGCCGTGATTCTCTGTACAGCACTTTGTAAACTCTGTTTTTAAAATGTGCTATATAAATAAAGTGGATAGGATTGGATAGGATGCCAGGTCAACAATGACCTGGCATCTGCAGTCTACATTACATGCTATCTACTGTAATTACATTTCAGGAGGGACGACCATTAGGTTGAAGGGGCTTTATTGACAAGAATGAAAGCATACAAGCAGCAATATAGCACATAGAGATAAGCAGCAAATACAGCAGCAACTAATGACATGAGCAGCAGATAGCATAATGGAATAAGCAGCAAGCATGGATAAATGCAGCACTATCTAAACTTCAAGCGGAACCTAGGAGTGGCATATGGATTCTACCATCGGATCAGTGTACCGCGGGTCACGATATATATAACGTTATATCGTGAATTAAGCTCTCCGTGGACACATGATCCGATACCCCCAGCGGGGATAAGCATAATCCATTGAGGTGGACGCTGGGGATGGTGGTGGGGCAGCGTTGAGCTTAGCAACTGACTATAGCTGTGCAGCTAGGTCTAATGTACTCTGGGAAAAGGGGGGGGCTGAGGCCGCTGGCCCCCGCCCCCCCGGCGCGCTGTCAACCCTTAACTCGCCCCTCCTGAACTAGCTACGTCATGACTTCCTGCGCTCAATTTCAGGAGGGACGACCATTAGGTTGAAGGGGCTTTATTGACAAGAATGAAAGCATACAAGCAGCAATATAGCACATAGAGATAAGCAGCAAATACAGCAGCAACTAATGACATGAGCAGCAGATAGCATAATGGAATAAGCAGCAAGCATGGATAAATGCAGCACTATCTAAACTTCAAGCGGAACCTAGGAGTGGCATATGGATTCTACCATCGGATCAGTGTACCGCGGGTCACGATATATATAACGTTATATCGTGAATTAAGCTCTCCGTGGACACATGATCCGATACCCCCAAAGAAAGGACCCACGCGGGTCCCCCCCCAAAACACGCAATGCTTTAGAATCCATAAGGCTCCTAATCATCGGTGAGGATGATTTGTTTCCGCGGGCCTAACAGCTTGGACACTGCTGTGACCAGAAGCGCATATAACTAAACTAACCTATCTAAGCATACAAAAACATTGCGCCCAGCACCCAGAATACTTTATACATTTAATTTTTAATTTTTATTTTTATGCATTTTATATTTTTTATACATGATTTATGCAGCCCTTTTTAATATTCTACCACCCCCGACCACCTTGCTTTGCTAGGGAAGAAAACCTCCCACAGTATACATGGCTCCGCCTGAAGCGCCCTGATTACTCTCAGCTTGACGCAATCAGTCTTTAATCGACCGCTGGTTCGGTCACTCCAGCGTCGCCTGGCTGCTCATGAGCCTCTTTTCTTAGCGCAACAGAGCAGCACGTAAACATGCAACCTATCAGGGGCGGGTGCCCCGATTAAACGCAGCAGCAGCAGCAATTGAGCACGCAACCTATCGGGGGCACATGCCCCTGGTAAACGCAGCAGAAGCAGCATAGTGAAACCCTATGGAACAACCCTGCTAATAGTGCCTGCAGCACTATTAGCATCAGCAGCAGAAGCGTTAACTGAAGCGCGTCCAACTCCAGCTTGGAACCATCACGCTTCGGTCAGTCCTGTGTTGTGTGTGCTTGATAGCTGGGCGTGCAGGATCGGGCCGCAAATCTGGCAGCTCTCTCCGGGGTTCGTGTGACGAGGACGTCGGGCAGACAGCCCGGTGTTCAGCATGGACATGAAAGGACAGAAGGGAGAGTTAGTTCTGCGACTGACACTGGTGTACCTTCCCTGATTTTGACTGCGAGCTGCAGTCTTCAGAGGCCATGTGCTAGTCACATCTTAAGCCTGGCCTTGGTGACCGCATGTGCTTGCTGCGGAAAATACCATCTTAGCTTTAGCTGACCATAACAATGAAACCACGCCTAGGGTCGCTGACTTTTAGGATCACCGAGAAATTTTCGCAGCCCACAGAGCGCTCTGCTGCAGAGTCTGCTGCTGCACAAATAAGAATCTCCACGAGATACACGACTTGACCTTTTAAGGCAAGCTATGCAAGCCTAGAGAGCGGCTAAAGCCCAACATCCAGTACAAGTAAGTCGCTGCTATGTAACTATGATTGCCTATTATTAGCAAGCTTAGAGAGCGGCTGAACGCTCATGGAATCGAACGAGCAAATGCGTTGCTATTTACCTGCTAGAGTGTGGCTCCTCAGCGCATCTGGGAAAGGAGTTCCCACCGCTGGTGCTGAAACTGCAGCTTCCCATGTTCCCTTGCGACCTGGCGGTGGCGACGACGGTCACAGCCTGACAGCGCCCCCGGAAGATGGGCCGGCACCACGGCTTCCAGCACGACGCAGCGCTGGTTCATGCTCATGGTAGCAGCAGTAATAGCATTAACTGATGCTGTAGCAGGTGGACGGGCAGCCGGACGGGGGGCCGACATGCAGGTGGGAAGGCAGGCAGGCGGGCTGGTGGTAGGCCACTTCCGTCTGCTGAATATGGCGCGTGCAGGCAGGCGGGCGGGCAGGCAGGCGGGCAGGCGGGCGGGCGGGCAGGCTGGCAGCTCATGGTAGCGCCAGAGGTAGCGGAAGCTGCAGTTGGCCCTCTCCAGTGCTAACCGACTCCTGACTGGTCTCATGGAATTATACAGTAGTGGACGAAACTATAAAGATAAACATGTTAGCAGAAAACACTCAGCCGCTGCAGCGCGACGCTGCCATGATGACATGCTGTAGCAACCGCTATGCAGCAGCTCCAGCAAGAAGCTGAAAGGACAAACAAGATGTTAGCAGCAACATGTAGCAGCCGTGGCCCGAAGCTATAAAGAAAAACGCGATTTAGTGGAACATGTAGCCGCTTTAGCATAAAGCTGCAATGCTAACCTGATGCCGTGGCAGGGGGCATGCCGCAGCTCCAGCCTGGAGCTGTAATGATAAATATGTTAGCAGAAAACCTCAGCAGCTGCAGCGCCATGCTGCTATGGCGACCTGCTGTAGTAGCAGCTATGCAGCAGCTCCAGCACGAGCTGAAAGGATAGAAATTATGTTAGCAGTTAGACATGTAGCAGCCGCAGCAAGAAGCTATAAAGTAAAACACGATTAGTGGAACCTGAGCCGCTTTAGCCTGGCGCTGCCATACTGGAGCAGAAATGACAACATGTTAGCAGAAACACTCAACACCCTGGTAACAGCTTGACATGCAGTAGAAACAATACCTTGCTGAAATAATAACAGAATGTTAGCAACCAACAAGTATTAGCTTTAGCATGAGCTGAAAGAAAACATGATGCAGCCAAGCATCAGCCTTAGCTGTAATTATTAGCAGTTATGCTAGCACGCCGCCGCAGGTTGAGTGGAGCTACCAATAGCTGAAACTATAGGAGACATTAGTATCTGACTGAAGCAGCGGCAGCAAGAGCCACTAGCACCATAATGTGCCCATTTTAGCCTCCAAGATAGCGGCACCACGGATAAGGAGAAATCCTGGATATGCGCATGATGTTACAACAGTCATGTAGCAGCTTGAGCGTGAGCTGTAAACCAGCACTGAAGCCGAGTGCAGCAGCTACGGAAACACTACTAGAACATACAGTGAGCTATGTGACCCAATACTATAACCTTACGGACCAGAAGTGCTCTAGCCTGGAGCTGTAATGATACGAATAATTTAGTATCTGAAGCTGATGAGCTGCAGCTGATGGATGCTGAAACTGAAGAGAATATTTAGCTGGAGCTACCGAGCATTTAGAGAAGACTACGATTCCCTGCATGCACTAGCGAGTTCAACTGGTGACGTCAAGACCGACAGCACGCCTAGCGTTAGCGGACGCAAAACATTGTTTGCACGTAAACTGTGGCACCCATGAGCTTGCGGGTTTTCCTCCTTCCAGGAGCCCACGCAGACATACAAGCGACAGGAACCATTTAGTAGCTGCTAAGTATAGCAAACTAGCACCTCATAAGCAGCAGCTGTTTATAGAGGCAACGTTTTCAGACGGGGCCATACTTGCGCCTAGAACATGGCTAGCAAGCTGTTTTACCAACTAGCAGCTATCCTTACATTAGTTAAAGCTAGCCGGCTTACAACAAGCAAAGCTAGCCCCTGGCTGACTGCAAGGAAGGAACGCTGCTCAACAGTAGCAGATACGGCTGACAAAATACACCAATACGCCACTGTTCCCGACAAATACACCACTGTTCCCGATAAGCACAAGCAACTGAGTTAACCTTAGCGAACGGTCGCAAGCAAGCCAAGCACACTGAAGTTATTTTAACGTTAGCCAGGAGCCGCAACTGCTCCCGTCTCGATCTGTAGTATGCAAACTCAGCTGGAAAGAGCACCATTACCTTGATGAAGCAGTAGTTAGAAGTAGACCTCGGCCGTGTTTACCACAACAACGAACCCAACCTTTATGCCATAATCCTTGCCTTGAACCCAGCCTGGACAGCCGCTAATCTTTAGCAACGTTAGCGAAACCCATAAGCACCTTAAATTAGCATTAGCAACAACGACTGCCACATTAGACTGTAGCACGGAATCCAGCTGGCTTGACATGCTAGCGAACTACATATCCCATCCCCAGCGTTTAGTATGCGCTGACGACGTCATGCCGTAAACCACCGCTTGACATGAACTCGGCTAGCTCGGATGCTAGGTGAATGCTGCCGATACCTACAACAACCTACAAACTGAATCCTCCTGGCGTGTTTCATACTTGCTACGGGGCCACGTTATCACGAGGGGCCGCCGCTCTATGCCTTAACATGGCTAGCACGTTGTTTTACCAGCTAACAGCATCCTTACCGGAGTAGCCGGCTAGCAATAGCCACCGGCTAGCTCTTGGCTGACTATACATTGAACCTGTTGCTCCATGCTAGCCGATACGGCCCGTGCAGTCGCAAAAACACTGTCGCTATCATCGACAAACCCAGCGACTGAGATTACCTTAACTCATGGTAGCCCAGTAAAGGCCCACCGGGCCACAAATAAGTTAGCATTTAGCCCGTAGCCACAGCCCACTTTCTATGATCCTGAGTTTACATTTAGCCATGTTAGCAAGCCCGTAGCACCTTTAGATTAGCTTTAGCAACATGACTGAAGTACAGAATTCAGCTGGGGCACCAGCAACTTTAGCAAGACAATATGGACCTTGAAACTTTAGAATTCAGCGATTACCCGAATAACAATCTCAAAACTACCCATGCGACTTGGCCAAGAACACAGCTTCTAGCATTCAGTGATTACCAGAATAACAACCTCAACCTTCCCATACAGCCTGGCCAGAACACAGCTTCTTAACTAAGTTAGTTTGGCAGCTAAGAACATGAAATAAGCAATAGTAGATAGCAGGAACAGCCAGAAATACTCAGCCAAGTTAGGCACCCTCTCGGAGCGGTGCATGGGCAGCAGCACAGCTTCCAGCAGCAACAGGTGTGGCACCTGTGTGTGTCCTGCAGCGTTGAGCTTAGCAACTGACTATAGCTGTGCAGCTAGGTCTAATGTACTCTGGGAAAAGGGGGGGGCTGAGGCCGCTGGCCCCCGCCCCCCCGGCGCGCTGTCAACCCTTAACTCGCCCCTCCTGAACTAGCTACGTCATGACTTCCTGCGCTCAATGTTAGCCTTTGCATAAGCCTGCTAGGTCCACGAGGCTAGGGCAAAGATCACAGGAGGGGCTCCTCGTCTATTTGTGTAAATGTTGCATAAAATCATAATCTATGTTCATGCACTATGAACATGGCAGACTTATTTTTTTTTAAAAACTTTTTATAAAAATATAAGATCCAAAATCTCTCGCCCAACCACTGCGCGTGTGTGTGTGTGTAGTATACCGTACGTTACGTGCATGCATGCGTGTACGTGTGGAGGGTGTTCGCTTTTGTCCAATGCAAGAAGGGGGTGGTCAGAGGAAAACAAGGTTGGGAACCACCGGTTTATTGTACAGCAGTCCAGTGGAAGGCCATGATGAGACTGGCTGGTTACAGTGTTTTAATACCGTCTTTTCAATGTCATACTGTAACTGCAGGCAGGGGTACAAGGATTCACTGCGGGCCCCCATGAATGTTCTTCATAGGGGGAGGGGGCTTAAAGGAGTAGTTCACCCCCAAAATGACTTTTTTTCTATTGATTACTCATGCCATGGAGAGTAGAGTTCAATAATATTTCTTGGTTTGACAAAAATTTGATTCGAGTAAATTTACCCCCATTGATTCCGGATGGGCATGCGGAACGAATGGGGGTAAATTTATTGTTATCACATTTTTGTCTTAGGAATGCGATAAAAAACTAAAAATATTATTGAACTCTAGTCTCCATGGCATGAGTAATCAATAGAAAAAAAGTCATTTTGGGGTGAACTACTCCTTTAACCCATTTAGGAACCATTGGGAACGCATTATTACGCTTTGTGTTGTGCTTTAACTATTGACAACTAGCAGATATACAAGCTCTTTGTCTATACTTTATCTATTTTTCAATAGATAAAGTATAACAGGCCTCTCCACCTGGGCCCTAGTAACTCAGTCCCCCCCCCCCTCCCCCCTTCCCCCCCCCCCCCGACTGCAGGCGTTCTCTGTTCCTACTGAAGCTGGGCTCCTTCCAGTTTGCCCTGCTAAAGATCATCTTCACCATCCTCTCCATCGTCCTCTGGACCAACGGAAACTTTGACCTGGTTGATGTGAGTTGACGATGTTAATAAGCTCACACACACACACACACACACACACACACACACACACACACACACACACACACACACACACACACACACACACACACACACACACACACACACACATATCATTTGCAAACACTTGTAAAAATGTTGGGTTAATCTTACAGTAATCACATTCTTGATTCTTTGTTTGTTCTGTTATGCACACAGAAATGAAGACATACAAGATCCATGCACACATACAGTATCTGTCACTACGATTCCCGGAAAAAAAAAAAATCTATAATGAAAACTCTATATTCATGGCCGGGTGCAGATGAGGCCTGTGATTATCATTGTCATTTGCCTGTTGTATGGTGTACCTTATTTCCTGTTCTCTATAACTAATATGCTGTACGCATAATGTAATTTGTATTTCTATTTCATATTTCTATTTCATTTTCATGTAGTCCACTGTCAAGGAATGTTTTGCTAAAGGAAAAAAGAAAAAAAAAAGAAAAAAAAGAATAAAGCTTGTATAATGATTCAGTCTCTCTCTCTCTCTCTCTCTCTCTCTCTCTCTCTCTCTCTCTCTCTCTCTTTCAAATACTTTACCATAAAATATGTCTTACATTGTCAAAGCATACATATAACATAATGCATGATGGTGATTGTGTTTCAGCTGAACATCACTGGTGCAGCCATCTGGATCAACCCGTTTGTGGGCATCTTGACCATCATAGCCCTGTGGCCCGTCGCCATCATGTTCATGCACTTGAGGACCACCCTCCGATCGCTCAAAATCATTCCCAAGTACGCAATGTACCAGGTAAGATGCAGCATGTGTGATTCAATTACACACGGACACTATGCTTCTAAGCAGGCACATACAATGTATCTAGTATTACACGTGGCTGCATAGAAACCCATTAACCTCCCGTAGCCAGGCTTACTCATCTGCGAAGAGAAAAAGCCTGGGCGCGATATGAGGCCGAGAGTGTTTAGAAAGGTGGGACTTCAGCCGTGTGAATTTCCCTGGAAGTTTTTTTTTTTTTTTTTTTTTTACAGTGTGGTGGTTCCTGCAAACGTATTCCCTGCTTAGTTAGGTAAAGTTAGCCAAAAGTTAAACCAATCTGGGAACTAAATCAAAATCAATATCTTTCTTCACAAATGTGTTCATAAAGGTGTCAACTATCACCTCTGAACTTTCTCAATCACAACTCCCTTGGGGAACTTTGTGGGAGCCAATCAAAGTTGGGGGTATCCCGAGGGCCTGGGATTAAAGGGGGGAAAATAAAAAATGGCCAATATGAGTGTATGAGGTGTGTAATTAGGGTATTTTGGGGCTGCTGAATCCATTCCAACCATTAGTTATCAGTAAAAATGACTCCTTGGCCATAAAATAGGCCACAACAAACTACCTTTTTGTGTCCACAAGACATAATATTGTCAATAAAAAAAATGGTTGGAGTAGGGTTTGAATTCATGAAAACTATTCAAGATCAGGTGGGTAAGCGCACATCATGACACACATCATAACATGATACAATCTGACAAGGAACACTCAAAAGGGTTTAAAGCATAGGGACTAACAGGACACAGGTGAACTCGAATGACATGATTGGCTAAGCCTTAGCCAATTAGGCCTATTTTATGGCCAAGGTAGTCATTTAAACTGAAAACTAATTGTTGGAATGGATTCGGCAGCCCAAAAATACCCTATTTACCCACCCCATATGCTCATATTGGCATTTTTTTCATTTTATCCCCTTTAATCCCAGGCCCAGGTATCCCGATACCCCCAACTTTTATTGGTTCCCACAAAGTTCCCCAAGGGAGTTGTGATTGAGAAAGTTCAGAGGTGATAGTTGACACCTTTATGAACACATTTGTGAAGATTAAGAAATATATTGATTTTGACTTAGTTCCCAGATTGGTTTAACTTTTGGCTAACTTTTCCTAACTAGCTGGAAAGAAATCTGTTCTACTTCTCCCGCTCCTTCGGTTGCACTTGCAATAAACAATATCCAAACAAAAACATGGATTCTGACATTTGAAGTTACACTGATTAAGAGCGAGTTAAGAGCTACAGTACAATCTATTTAGGTTTGTTTCGCTGGGGAATGTAAACAGACCTGTTTACCTGTTAACCCTTTTAGACCTAGAATTATTGAATGCTTTAACCAGTGAAAAATAGCAGATATACAAGCTCACAGCGCGGCACCGAGTGCCGCGCTGCGAGCTTGTAGATCTGCTATTTTTGAAAAAGTCGTGAAAATGTGTGCAAATCTTTGGATGTATGTATTTTTCAAAGCGAACGTTTGTAACTCAAATTTTCTGGGTGGTCCCTGGAACTAGATATTTTTAAATGGGGGTCCGTGGCCAAATAAATATCATTTTGGGGGTCCTTCACATGAAAAGGTTTGCAGCACTTCCGCCAAATTCGAGCACCCTGGCAAATTAATTTGCAATGATCTACTATATCGATATGCAAAAGCAAAATATCTTAGAATTTTTTATCGTATCGTTTTACAATGCAGATAATCGGTCTCGAATCGTTTTGCAATGCAAATAATCGATTGTATGGAAAAAAAAAAAGAGTTGTCTATTTTTTTTACTAATTCCATTCCATATAGCTACTCTTGATCTATTGATAAATGTGTTTAATCTCTGTGTTCATGTCAAGGAGCGGGTTTGTCCATATGTGTTGAAATATAATGTCCATGTATTTGCTAGAGAATCACAGTGTTTACTTATTTATATCCATAATAATAGATTTTCCCTTTAAAAACCTGCATTATTGACACGTTTCACAAAAGATTTAATTTCTTTGCTAAATAGTTACCATATTGATTTTAAATCATTGAATCGAATCGTATCGTATTGCCATGAAATGAACCAATATCGTCCATGTATCGTATTGGCAACCATGTACCGTGATGCGTATCGTATAGCTATTAAATGTATCGTTACACCCCTAGTGGCAACCCATCATTGTCCTGGATAAATACACATACATTTTTATTAGCTAGACACCTATTGAATGTCAGGCAGGTGTCGCCATCCAGTCATATCTCTCTAAGAGGGTGACTGTATTTGTTCTCAGTAAACACTACACACTGTACGACAGTGATCATCACCCTTTTTTTAATTTCAAGGACCCCAATCTAGACAGTAAAGTCCACTGTGTTCAATTAACACACAAGTAGGTTGTTTGCATTGTACCTGTTAAAGTAGCCACTGATTGTATGTATGTTGACAGTTCTTATGGCTTTCAAAGTTGGATTTTCCAGTGATCGTGTTGTGTTTCATTTGATAATGTGTGTGTTTAGCTGGTGCTTATCCTGAGTCAGCTTCAAACTGCCATTATCAACATCCTGGCTATGAACGGTACCGTCGCTTGTGCCCCACCCTACTCCTCCATGTTCCGAGGATACTGTGAGTATAGTTTAACCTTTCATATCAGCCGTTCCCAACCTGTGGGCCCCCAAATAATTGGTAAAACACTATGATTTTAATAACAATATAACTTTAAAGGACAACTTTGTTTGTTTACAACAAGGGTTCATATTTTAGATTGTAGTAAGAGAAAATAAAAGTTGAGTGTTTAAATGTTTTCATTTACTGCTTTCTATCGTTTTAGCGATTTTAATGGCTTTTATTTCAGTGGTTGGGGGCATGCCTGCAAGTGGCTAAATATGTATTTTTAGACACAGTAGGCCCATTGTGACTTATGGGGTGTGACTTATGGGGGCTAGTAAAGTGTTACTGTAAAGACATCGCCGGCTTATTGTGTCTAAAAAGACATATGGGGACTCCCCCACAGCCACTTGCACGCATGCCCCCACCCACTGAAATCATGGTTGTTAAAATCGCTAAAACTATAGAAAGAAGTAAATGAAAACATTTTAACACTCATCTTTTCTTTTCTCTAATTACATTGTAAAAAAAAAACAAAGTTGTTCTTTAATATTAAAAGAATCAATGTAAAGAAAACCTTGAAATTTCAAACCTTGAAACCTTCAAAACTTACATTGATCCGAGCCGGAACACAATCGATTGATTATTTGATCATTAAAATAAACATGCTTTTCAAGTGGGCCCTGATCCAGAAAACGTTGAGAACCGCTGATCATATTACCGTCATTTACTCATCTATGAATCCATTCATATGAGCTTTCTGCTGGACGTTATCATCTTACAGTACCAGTGTTGATTTTGTCGACTAAAACTATGACGAAATTCTTTTGTCGACTGCCGTTTTTTTCACTGACAAAAACTAAATAAAAACGAATAAAAAACTACGCTGTGATGACTAAACTAAGACTAAATATATTGACAATTTCGTCAACAAAATAAAAACTAACTAAAACGTTAGAGAGGGACTAGTGCTGAAGAGAGTCATTTTATGTTTGGTTGCTCTCAGGTGTTGCATGCTGAAAATATCAGATCTACAAGCTCACAACGCGTCACGCTGCAACGCGTTGTGAGCTTGTAGAGGCCTGCCAAAATACATTTCAGTTGACTAAATCAACTGTAGATTTAGTCGCAAATAAAATCTTATGATATTTAGTTGACTAAAATTTTACTAAAACTAAAACCTTTCAGGTGACTAAATTATGACTAAAACTAAATTATTATTTTTTTTTTTCAAAAGACTATGACTAAAACTAAATCAAAATTTGCTGTCAAAAACAACACTGTACAGCATGGGTGCCCACACATTTTTGACGTGAGATCTACTTTTAAAATGACTAGCTCAACATGATCTAACCATCCAAAATGTTTTAGCTGAGGGCCTGAGGGGGGCTTTGGAATAGCAGCACTGGCGTTATATTTTAGACAAACACACTTACTATGTGTATTGTATTGGAGGTTTGCTTACTTTAGAAGCCATGAAGGGAGCTCACAGGCCATTCTTGATGTCATATTGACATATTCTTTTTATATTTTAATTATATTTTTAGAGGCATGTCATGTGGTCTACCTGCACACCCTTGGTGATCTACTGGTAGATCATGATCAACCTTTTGGGCACCCCTGCTGTACAGTACCTGCTGTGACCTCTGGCTCTGTTCTCTCTAGTGATGAGTCAACAACTGCTGATCCTGGAGATGTTCATCATCACACTGGTGAACCGCTTGTTGTACCGTCGACAGTACGAAGCTTTACCATCGGAGGCTTACAAGGACAACGAGAACACTTGCATGATCACAGGGCCGGAGAGCGCATGAGCTGTGTGTGTGTGTGTGTGTGTGTGTGTGTGTGTGTGTGTGTGTGTGTGTGTGTGTGTGTGTGTGTGTGTGTGTGGGTGTGCGTCACAGTGCGTGTGTGCACGCGTGCGCGCGCGTGTGTGTGTCTGTGTGTGTGTGTGTGTGTGTGTGCGTGCGCGCGTGTGTGAAATATGTTTGCAATCCTACATGCTATTGTATTGGTATATACTGTATGTGTTAAGCTGTGTCTTTGCACTACTGCAAAACAAAGAGAACATAATGAGGGGAGCATAAGGACCATGACAACATGCAACAGACGATATAAATAACCAGGACAAGACCTCCTGCGGTGGACTGGTGGAAAGTATATGCCTGGAGCCCCCATAAGAACACAGCATGTATTGGACTGATGTAATACACTGACTGGCCTCCGGGTGTCATGGATTTGCAAAGCTTTACACATCTTTGGAAAGGCCTTCCTATCAAACATCAACAGGATTTTGGTGTTCCCAGCTTTTTAGCTTCGTAATAATTCCAGTTGGATACTTGTCTTATTTTGTTTTTATTTTATTACAGTGTGTTCCTCATCTTCATTGTTACAAAGGTCCGGTCACCGCCACATATCTTTTCTGACCACTGTCACAACTCGCGCTGACAACCTTTAATGTCACCGCAGCATGATTTAACAAAGAGATTAGCCTATATGCATATCAATAGGCCTACATCATTGTCTGAACCTGTTAACGCCTTCAATGTAGGCGTCATTAAAACCGCGTACCCCCAAACGTTGAATCACCAATGCAACACTGCTCATCTTACTTTGAGGCGATGTTGCACAATAGCCTCGCAACAGCCGGAGAGTCTGGGAGTTGTCCATAGACAACGCATTACACGATGACGTAGTTAATTACTTTGACTGACAGGTCCAGTCAGTAGCCACCAGCGCATCAAAACATCGTCGGCAGAACAGCAAATACGTCTTTTCCAGACAGAAATTCCAAAGGTGCAAACTGTTGTTCGTTTTTAAGTTATAAGATGCCGTTGATTTCAGATAAAACTTCGCTTAATGCAGCTTTTATTTGCGATTTGTGAACTTGCGTCGGACATGGAGTCCGCCATGTTTGTTTACAAAATGCAAGAGCTGTAGCAGCCGCTCGACCAATCAGGAGCGGTGTGAGGCGGGTCGCTCAAAATGCAGCCTTTTGATTGGAAATTAGAAACCCAAGTTCTAATAAAGAGGCTCGATGGGAGGGACACCAGACCGAGAAAGGAATTATTTACAATTATTTTGTAAATAATTTACAATTGCTGACCCACATCGGTAGGCTATTAGACAGCAGTGGCATTGTATTGATGAAACCGTGTAAGATGAACACATTTTTCCATTTCCATTTGAATGTAATGTTTTCACTGTCAGACTGTGTCAACTATCCTTTTTAGACTTTTTAATGAAAAGCATCTCATCATCATCCCAAACTGTGTTTCACGTGCCTTAAACATTAATTAATTGTTTCTCTCTGTTCTATAAGAAAAGACCTTGAAACATGAAAAATGTCTTCAAAAAGGAGTATGACTGGCTCCTGATAAAATGTTCATTTGAAACCTTTTTTATGAATTAGACATCCTCCAAGTGCCACATTCAAGGATGGGACCTGCACAAAATGATTACACAAGCATCTGCAACATGTTATTCCACCATCCACACACATATCAGTAGTTGTTATGTACACACCTCTTTATTTATGACCTTTTATGGCAATATTGTTATACAGTGCTGTTCCAGGTCCTAAATTAGTCATTCACTTTGTTCTGGCCCACCATCTAATCATGGCTTAGATCAGAGGTCTTCAACGTTTTCAGGCCAAGGACCCCTTAGTTGAGAGACAGATGAAACAGGGACCCCCACAACCTTGTCATAGATTCCCATATCGTTTCATTGTTTGACAGCACAATCATTAGTGTTTTTTGGATTGTGTTTTCACTTTTCAGATATTCAACCACTTGACTTGAACTCAATACTTCTCCCCCTCTACACCACACCTATTTGCCGAAAATAGCCGATCTACAAGCTCGCAACGCCTCGCAGCGCGAGGCGTTGTGAACTTGTAGATCTGCTATGTTTGGCTTAAGTTCTCTGGTTCAGGTTAATCTGGTTAAGAATCTGGTTTAAAAGGAGATTTTATTATTTTCTTTCTATCACACAATGATTTGGAGGACCCCCTGTAGTAACTCTAAGGACCCCCTAGGGGTCCCGGACCCCCTGTTGAAGACCCATGGCTTAGATGTAAATTGGCCTGAGGTGAAGCTAACCCCTGCAATAGAATATTGGTCTCTACATTTGCATTTTATTTTGTTTTCATAATTGGACCTGTACTGTCTGTCACCATTGTTCAACCATAAAATGACAGTATATCATCGATTGAAATGTCATACTTCATATTGTGTCTTGTCTTGTCTTGTGTCATTTTATCATCTTCAATTAATTCTGAAAGTCATTTTTCCTGCAGACTGGTGATGTCTTTCCGCACACAGCCGCTAGGTGGTAGTATAAGAATAACGTAGGTCTGGTAGACATGACAGCACAGACTGAACTGTCAAAGAGCTCTGGACTGGTGGCCAGTGGTGTAAAGTAACTAAGTAGATTTACTTAAGTACTGCAGTGTACTTAGTACAATTTTTGGGTATTTGTACTTTACTCGAGTATTTCCAATTTCCAATAGGCTACTATTACTTCTACTGCACTACATCTCTCCAGTGCTCCACTACATGTATTTGAAAACTTAAGTTACTTTAGTTACTTTGAAGATTGATTATTACAAAACATAGACTACATTAAACACTTAAAACCTAGATACATTTTGTCCAATTTGAGTACTTCTATTCATATTGTAGGCCTACTTTTACTCCACTTGAACACTTGAGCTTGTAAATTTGTACTAGGCCTACTGTAGATCTGTATTATTTATCATCTTAACCATGATTTTAGAGCAAAAAGTGTAGGATCAGTGTCCAAAAAAGTATTTGAAAAAGTCGTCCTGATGGTGGCGCTATATGGGACAGATCCATGTTGAAGACATGATAGTGTAGACCAAGTGTGTACCGATTTGCGTGATTTGAGGGCAAAATTTGTGGGAGCAGTGTCCAAAAATGTGTTTTGCAAGAATCGGCCTCATGGTGGCACTAGAAGAGGGCCATGTGAGAAGGAGGAGGTTGTGATTTGGCAGCCAAAAATGTTGGCATGGATCGGATTCGGGGCCACGGTTGCGGAGATATGACATATGAGAAGGGCAAAAGTGTGACGTGTGACTGACAGACTGACTGACGGACGGACGGACGGACGGACTGACTGACAGCTGGTGGACTCGGAGGTTTTGATAACTGCGACCTAACGGTCGCAATTAACCTGTTGTATGGTTGTGTGATGTCCTGCGCAGTACGCTATCTATACTATAATTTTGCGAATGTCTGTCTGTCTGTCTGAGTGAGTGAGTGAGTGAGTGTCTGTCACAGTGTTTCTCCTCAGTGGCTGGAGCAATTGATCTGAAATCGCATCACCATAAGCATATGAACACACCTGACATAACTGTGAAGCCCGTTTGTCACTTTCACAAATCGTATGCTGTATATTAGCATTTTTATGGTGTATCTACTATCTATTCTGCATCTAGCATGAGGCACATCTATTCTGCATCTAGCTTGAGGCAAAATGTTTAACCAGCTCTGTGTGTGTGTGTGTGTGTGTGTGTGTGTGTGTGTGTGTGTGTGTGTGTGTGCAGGCAGGCAGGCAGGCAGGCAGGCGGGCAGGCGGGCAGGCGGGCAGGCGGGCGGGTGGGCGGGCGGGCAGGGCTGGGGGGGGGGGACAGTATCTCTGTAGCCATTAAACGAAACGGGTTTCTTACATTGATGCTCCTATCATGCAAGCACCAGTTAAAGTTACTTTCCATCCCTCATATACTGTGTGCACAGTGCACATCCCATAACCCACACACTGCACATCTAATCATTTTGGAGCTCATATCTTTGAACGGGTAAGAGCTAGTTGTTCCAAACTCGCGCACAGTACTGCAGGCAAACAGGTTGACATGCATAATAGTTCACGAGTCGACTGACGCACAGGCGGCCCGTCCAATGGGGGCCGTCGAACTTCCTTATACTTCCGGGTTTTAACCCAATCAGCGTAGCGCATCAGTCATGTACGGTTGTCTCTGTCTGAACTTGAGAGAGAGAGAGATACGTGCTGCTGTGAGCGTGCAGCAATGTTCCAACATCAGAGCAACAACACATCGGATCATTTAACTCTCAGGACTATACGTTGATTTGAGGTCCTAATAGGTCGCTGCTGCTGTCAAATGTGGACCGCGGACAAAGGATAAACGGCGATCACGCTGTCAAAAAGTGTGTTTATTGAAGGAGGAACTGGCGTTTTGTTTTTATTTGGATTCTCTCCTACTGTAACTGTAGGCTACAGTACACCACCACCCCACCACCACCATCATCATCATCATCATCATCAAGTTCCCACCATGAGGATCTTCCTGTCTCTGCTGAAAAACACCAACCCCAAGATCGAGTATTACTCCAGGTTCTCGCCGTCTCCGCTCTCTATCCAACAGTTTTTGGATTTTGGTGAGTAGGCTACTAAAAAGTAGGTTATAAGAAACAGGAGGCGATTATTCTATGTGTGTCATGTTCTCATGATGTGGCCTCTTGTGTCCTCCTTCCTCTGTAGATTAGACATCCATCATCAATCAATAGAATTAGGGGCCCTTTTGGATTGGCACTTTATTAATTTGTTTCCTGCAAATCGTGACAGCGATTGATACAAGACATGCACAGATGACAGCCGTCCTGATCCAAGGCATTGGTCCGACATCCCATTAGTCCGAATCTGGTGAATGCTAACCTGGTGAACTCTCTAACCCTAACCAATGTAGGACTAATGCGTTGTCGGACTTATGGGCAGTCCCAAGGACGGGCAGCCTATTCATGTGAATTTGAAATGTCACTGTGTGTTGGATATAAATAGATGTTTCAGTCCACGCCGTGAACTCTGTGTTATGATATGACACGGGTGTTTGAATTGGGTGTTTACTCAAAACACACTCGTGACAGTTCATTTAGACTTTAGTTTAGAGCAATGCTGCTTTGTCTCAACTTCCACATGCTCTGTGCCACTGGTTGTCAGACTTTTGCATGTCAACTTGGACCCCCAAATTGATGTATTTAACATTTAACAGATCTACAATATTGCAACACATCACATCTTAAGGGTTAAAGTGTTTACTGCCTGGGAAACCGATTTTCAATGCTATAATATAGGCCTATGCCAATTTAGCTGGGGACCCCTGAAGTTGCCTGAACCCCCCACCCCTGGGGGTCCCAGCCCAGACTATACTTTTGAGAACCACTGCTCTTGGCAACTACACACACAGCACAACTATTAGCAAGAACAGAATACAGCAAATTAAATCAAATTAGGTATCTCAGATCTCAGTCACAAATTCTGGGTCGTTCAAAGAAAGCAACATGAAAAATGCACATGACAGTAATGTCACTTCTGGTGGTGGTGTCATCAACATCCCCACAAAGGCTTTAATTAATCCGCCTGTGATTAAAAGCATGACAAACTGAGATTAAAACATGATCTCTTTGAGACTTGAGGACTATAATTCACAGCTGTGGTGGACAAGACATTCATAATATGCTACAGGAAGAAATAACAGTTTGGGTCTTGGGATGGGATGATATTATCGCGATAATCAAAATCCATTATCCTGGGGCGGAACATTTGCCAAACTACAAGCTCACAATGCGACACGTTGTGAGCTTGTAGATCGGCTATTTTTTGGCAAAGACATTTGATAGAGAGTGAAAAAAGACTGTATCAAGTACTGTATTAAGTACTTATAATATATACTGTATAAGTACCTTTTACCAATTATAGAGGGTTTAAGTGGTACCGGATATGCAGCTTGGCAAATAAAATGACGATCAATTGATCCCAGTGCATGACGGAGGACGATATCGCGATAAATTAAATCTCCACGATATGATTATCGAGAGTGCTTTTTATCACGATAAACGATAATATCACTTATTGTCCCATCCCTAGTCTCCCCCCCCCCCCTTCCCGCCCTTATCCAATCCTGCCAGGAGAGAAGCATGACTCTGTGGCTGCGTTCCAAGAACAAATGAAAAGATGATCGTCACACACCTCACTGGTGGTCTGCCATTTGCCCTGGCAGAATCGTCTGGATTCCAGGCGAGGTCTGCCAGACCACGAGTCACTAGTCTTTATTTTGGTCGACGTCTTCGTACTTCTAGTTGATTCACAAAATGTTTGAGTGCTTTCTGGGTTTCATATAGCAGGCATGATTTACTCTCTGACCTGTGACCTATTCTCTCAGTGCTCGATCCTGCATTCATATCCCTAAGGCTTAGGAGGGATAAAGGTCCCCTAAGGCCGACAACCTTAGGGGCCCTAAGCTATACTGAGGTAAAATCCTAGCCTAGTAAACTGACTCCTCCCATCTTCAGTTGGAATCTGCAGAGAATCTGCAGTTCGAACCTCGCATTCGAATGAAGGCAGGAAGAGAGACTGGTTTACGAGGCTAGTAAAATCCTCCCTTATCCTTATCATATCTTTTCCATTCTAACAGAATTCTGAAGTCACACTCATGACTATGCTTACACTGTGGTGCCATGCTTTTACACTTGTATCAGCACTTTCACGTGGAGCTCAGGAAATGGGTATTGTGCAATATGTAATAGTCTTGTCATTGTATAGGGGTGAGAAGCATCGGCGGGGTGAGGGTGATGTTAGTAACTGCACGTACTCCATGGGCAGGGGTGGCACTTGACAGCAGGGAGTGTTGGGCACAATGGGCAGGAGTAGGACGAGGGGTGGGCTCTACATCCTCCCGGTGGGCCTGGGATCCTCACTTGCTGGTGAGTCAGTACTGAGTCAGACTTAGGGGAGAAAAGGGGGTAAATAAATAATCGAAAGATGCGATTCTGGGAAATTGCATGCATGCATTGCCGTGACGTGAGTCACAAGGAATCCGCTGGGAAATCAATTCTGTCTTAACAATTATTGCGACCGTCGCAAGTTTACTATGAAAACCGGCACATCTTGTCCATATATCCGTGTATCTCTGAAGGTCACGCCTGACACTGTGGTTCCCCTGACACATCACTGTGACATCACAGGTGATATTACAGGTGACATCACCTAAGTAAAAGTACATATGGGTATTCACCAGAATCCCTGTTATGCCCATATATGAAGATCCCTGATGTCATCGATATACATCACTGGCCAGATGGCTAAGACATGGCCCATATCTGTGTGGCTGGTTCAGACAGGGATCTCCGTGTATGGGCATAAAAGGGATGTACCATATACAGTACATGGATTAGGGATGGCCAACGGCTAACCGTTACCGTTAAACCGATAAGAAATTGGTTACCGGTAAGCACTAACGGTTAATTTTGACCGATAAAAAAGAAAAGAAAAAGGAAATCAACCCATGTGTCACACCAAAAGCCCCGTACACCAATATCTACGCAACATCAAGTCATCAACCATGCAACTATACGCGCTGTGGTCACACATTTCTGGACACCAATGCCTGTGTAACATCCATGCATTCACGCAACTGCGAGTCTGCGACGCTGCTTGATTTGGAGTCGTACACGCTGACTTGTTCATCAGGAAACAAATGCTCCGTCGTCGATTGGATTTTACAAAACAGACCCCCGTCACATTGAATCCCGTTTAAGAAGAGCTTAAAACACAACTTTCTAATGTTACATGTTGATGACGTGAGGAACGCTAAAGTCGTCTTGGTTACAGAGTAGCTAGGATATGCGAAAATAACAAAGCTCAGAGTCGCAAATTCAATGATCGCTGCATCAGCACACACAAAACACGGGCGAGAGAGAAGAAAATTAATGAAATGGACATCACGTTTAGCCGATCCAACCATTCCAAAAGTCATATGATTGAAAGTTATTGCTCTACATGCGAGCATCTCGTTGCTGCTGTGTTGTTAGGCGACCGACAGGGAGTACACAGAATTTTAGAGAGGCATGGGCTGAAGGGCCTTTTGGTGGACAATTCTGTTGATAAAAGTTAAGTGCTCCAGCCCCCTTTGCTGTATGTGCGCACGTGCCTGGCGAGAGCGCATCACATTACAGACTGATCATTTCAATACCACCCTTTCTTTGCAAAAACACATTTCTTTTAGAAAACATTTGCATTCTTGTTTCTCCTAGTTTTATTGTTTTTAATGTGTAAATATGGCACTTTATTATGGGGAAAAACGTGTGTATTTCCCTTTTTTAAAATCGCTAAAATAGCACATTTTTGAACACATTTCCTTAACGGTTAACGGGTTAATTAACTGATAAGGCCTTTCGGTTATCGGTTAAGAAAAAATCTCCATTTGGCCATCCCTAACATGGATCTCCATATATGGCTACCAGGGGTCTCCATATATGGGTAACTGGTCCGAAATACATCACTGGCCAGATGGCCAAGAATTGTCGCAACCTCGCCCTTTAGGGTGAGGTCGCATGTCGCCCTGAGGCGTCTTACTAGTATTATACTGTATATTGTGATGTCAAGTGAAGCATGACCAAAATCTTCACTTTTCTGTTGTGCAGCCGCCCAACCCCGGATAACATCACTCCGAAAGTTTACAAAACACAGGTTGACTTTGCTGCGATGAAAATCTCTGACTGAATACAACAAAAAAAGACTGTAATTTTTTGTGTCAGGTACAACCTAAGATTCTGCAATGAGAAAGCAACACTGTTTGAGTCATTGTTCCTCTGGAGGAATTCAATAAGCTATGTAGCGTTTTTACGCTAGGCTTGCACAAATGCAAGCTTTTTGGCCTCGTACTATCACTATGTTGGGAAACCACACTTGTCCAATTAAAGAATGCACTGTTGGGAAGTGGTTTAACTTAGCAATTGCGCTGAGTCACGTCTGCAGTGGGGCGTTGAGAATTTCGTTAATATAAACCCAGTTGGAATTAGGGCTAGGCTATATGGACAAAATAAAATATCACATTCTTTGACCAAATACATTAATATTGAAATTGCTGTGATATTGTAGGGATGACTATTGTGCTTTCCCATAATATTTATTTTTATTTAAAAAAAATATAACCGTATAACAATCAATAACAACTTTATAACAACTAAGTCGGATGATGGACAGATGATCTGCATCTGTGTATTATAAAAGATATGACACAAATAGTCCTTTAACAATGTTTATTAACAGGCCTGGGGATATTTCTACAGGATATGCATCTTCCACTAAATGTCTGTTTTTATAGGGTCTGTCACTACTAGAACAAATATTAGTGCCAATGCTGGATATTTCACAGAGTTCATATAACAACCTCAAATGAACTTGCAAGTACAATTCATACTGTAGATAGTTGTTTGAAAACCGCTTGGACAGTCATGTAAGCTCTTTAAATTACATTGCTTTTACTGCAACGCAGCCTTTAAAACCAGGAAAAGACAATGCTTATGTCCTATGACGATATTACAACATCCAAAATCCCACTCGATATCTAGTTTCATATCACAATATTGATGTACAGCCCTATAGTTAGAATGCAGAACTCTACAATAACACACAATGTAATAAGTGTATAAAAACAACAAGTGCCTCAGTCTTTCCCACAGGGGTTTTGATAGATTTTGGTTTGTCTCTCAGGCAGGGAAAATGCGTGTGAGAAGACGTCATACATGTTCCTGCGCAAGGAGCTGCCCGTGCGCCTGGCCAACACCATGAGAGAGGTGAACCTGCTACCCGATAACCTGCTGAGTCAGCCCTCCATCAAACTGGTCCAGAAATGGTGAGGGGCCTCGGGCCAGAAATACACTTAATACGTGATGATAGGCCCCCGACAGTAAGAGTGTGTGTGTGTGTGTGTGTGTGTGTGTGTGTGTGTGTGTGTGTGTGTGTGTGTGTGTGTGTGTGTGTGTGTGTGTGTGTGTGTGTGTGTGTGTGTGTGTGTGTGTGTGTGTGTGTGTGTGTGTGTGTGTGTGAGCCTGTCACAATTATTACATACTGTAATCGTCTAATCGCAATTATTTGACATAATCGCAATTATTTTGTCATAATCGTTTACATGTTGAAAAAAAATATATATTTTCAAACATTTTCTAAAATAGTGGAAATAGCAATGCGACGCGTTGTAAGCTTGTAGATTGGTGACGTGTTGTGAGCTTGTAGATCGGCTATTTCCACTATCAATGTTCTTTTTTAAGTATAAAGTTGTCAAATATGTCAGTCATTTCTTTGTATATATTTAGGTTATGTGTCATATCTGCCATGTGCAACTTCAAAGCCTACAAGCCAAACAGAAATGTAATTAGCCAGTAGCTATGCCCCTCCCAAAAAGCTTTTGTCCAATGCTAGCTTAGAATAACTTCCTGCTTGCCAAGGTTTGCCTTGGCAACAGCCTTGGCAAGCTGCCGGTTGCTAAGCTAGCATTGGACAAAAGCTTTTAGGGGAGGGGCATAGCTACTGGCTAATTGTCAACAAAAAAACACAATTAAATCGTTAATATTTGAGGCATAATCGTGACAGCCCTAAGTGTTTCTGTATAAGGGTCATGATGACTAAGTCATCTATGTGTTATAATTGTTTTCCTCTGTGTGTTAAATAGGCATGTGCATCCTGTTGTATCTGGTTTGACCAATATGTTGGGATCTATTACGCATGTCCTTGAGCAGATCCAATTAAAAAAGGCTGGTGGTGGGGGCTTCCCTAGGGGGGCTGAGTGCATAGAGAGAGAACTGTGTATTGATTGTGAGTTGAACTTTTATTTTTTTCTTTCCCCCCAGGTACATGCAAAGCTTCGTGGAGCTGCTGGGTTACGAGAACAGAAAACCAGAGGATCCTCATGTATTGAATGAGTGAGTGATGTACTGAATAGAGAAGCAACATATTTAACCTGTGTTTTGTTGTTTTACAAAGGCAGTTTTTCCATAACGTAAAAAAAGCTCTCTTTCTCTCTTGTCTCGACAAACATTGGGAAGTGTTGTGTTGGATATTCACATGATTCAGGTTAAAAATCATCCAAGTTGTCCTTTAACTTCAGAGCACTAGGCAACACTTGAGTGTTATTACCCTGTGTGGCATAATTGATTTAACAGAAGGTAATATTCAACGCAGTTGTAGGGTCAAACATACAGTACAATATATTGTAGCTATGTAGGTACAGTACAGCTCTAAATAGGTGTGTTAATCATCTATCGCCATTTCACACTCGCCGTGTCTCACTGAAGTTGGCAATCCCTGTAATAAACAAAGCCCTATTCTAGGCTGACTGGACAGTTAACAGTGTATATTTATACCATAAACAATGGCCTAGTCACAGAACAGTCCTTTATGACAGATAGAGGATGTGTCCCTCCTTGCTATCAGTAACTATAGGCAGCATTCGTTTGGTCATGATGACCTAGAAAACATTGAAACATTGTCATATTTTTGTGCAGTACTAACCACTCCTACATCTGTCTTTGTCTGTACGTATGTCCCGCCCCATCCCACATTGGCCACGCTGAGCTTTTGAGAATTTTTAGATGTTTATGTGATTATGTGACAAAATAATGACATTGCCCCTTCCCTTAATATTAATATGGCGGGCTAGTCATACCCTAGATATATGTTTGATCTGTGGTCAATAGTGGCGTGATCCGCCTTCTGTCATGTTTTTATTTACTCATTACCTACTTTTTTCCATCCATCCGTTCATCTTTTTTCGTCCATCTCTTCTTCCAATAATTCCAGTTTCCTGGAGCTGTTGATAGAGGTCCGCAACCGCAACAACGACGTGGTTCCTACCATGGCTCAGGGGGTCTTGGAGTACAAGGAGAAGTTTGGTTTTGACCCCTTCATCAGCAGCAACATCCAGTACTTCCTGGACCGCTTCTACACCAACCGCATCTCCTTCCGCATGCTCATCAACCAGCACAGTGAGTGTCACATTATTCCACTATTCTTTTTTGATTTATATATTTTATACTACTTTGGATACATTGGATCCATTGGAGTTGAGGGTTCTTAAAGTTTTCCTCCTGACATCAACGATATACTGTAGTTGAGTTCTGAAGCTCAAGAGAAGCACAGCCGGTTCTATTTTGGAACAGATTTGTTAAGCTTTGAGTCAAACAAATCCTCTTGTCAAATATTTTTGTCTCCATCGCTATTCCACAAAACCCACTTGCGAGTGATGATGTCACATGCCTGCGCCCTGCCACTGTCTCCTGTCTGTTTAATCAGCAGGGCAAGTCATCTTGACTTTAGATAACATCAGCTCCCTAAAAACCAACAAACTAATGGCTTAATGCAATATTTACGGCAAAGTCTTCTATTGCCGCCTTCACACTAGCAGCGACAAAAGCCACAAAAAGATCAAGCGTGGCGCTACACTCTGTTGTACAGTCTGCTTTGAAGTCAAGTGGGTGTCCTTGCGACGAGCAAGAACAATACAAAGGGATCTGGCTGATGTCAAGATTTAGTTTTTCCCTGTTACAAGCAGGACTTGGGAGGAGAGAGAAGTGTGGAAATAGTGAAACAACAACACATTATTGATTGACGCTTCACTGCGTCACTGGAGTGCTGAAAATAAGTTTAAGCCATCTCAACTATTCATTTTGTAGTGCATCACTTGTATCTGCATGTCGCCGAATTCCACTGAAAATGTCACTTTGTCACTGCTTGTCTGAATGCAGAGTCAGGGTTCCAGTAGAAAGCCTCATGTTTACAGTGTAAATATCTTGCCAGCCACACAGCATCAAATATAGGGGAATACCACTCATTTTCAACATTGAACTATGTCATTAATATACCATAGAGATTGAAGATGTACTCTTTGGCTTGCAGAGTACATCTTAATGATGTCACTGATCACATGACCCCACAATCAATCCTCCAGTTCTAGGCAACACAGAAGGGGGGGGGGGGGGGCTTTTTTTCTTATTTCCACACAACAACTCTAAGGTATATTAATGACATAGTTCAAAGTTGAAAATGAGTGGTATTCCCCTATAAGTACTATAGAAGTGTGGCATTTTTAAGTTGCAAGTATTAGTGGGAGAAATATGTGAAAAAGGTGTTCACTTCCGGCAGAAAGCGTGAAAATTTGCACCTAGGGGTATTTTTGTGCACTGAATTAAAAAATGGACGGATCCAAGCACTTTTCTCAAATTCACTTTTCTCTAATTCACTTACCATACAGGGAAAAAAGACCCCCCAAAAATCTTCTTTAAGTAGCATGTGAGGGGTCTATCTAGGGGGTTTTCATGATTCTGAATCCATTCCAAATATTTGTTTTGCACAAAAAACATTCCTTGGGCTAGAAATGGACCCCACAAAACTATGGTTTAGTGATGAGTCATCACTTTTCACAGTTTTGTAGGGTCCATTTTTAGCCCAAGGAATGTTTTTCGTGCAAAACAATGGATTCAGAATCATGAAAACCCCCTAGATAGACCCCTCACATGCTACTTAAAGAAGACTTTTTGGGGGTCTTTTTTCCCTAGTATGGTAAGTGAATTAGAGCCACCAGATCCCATGGGAAAAGTACTTGGATCCGTCAATTTTTGAATTTGGCGCACAAAGATACCCCTAGGTGCAAATTTTCACGCTTTCTGCCGGAAGTGAACACATTAGCCTATTTTTGTTACATATTTCTCCCACTATATCCCTCCTTTAACCTGTTGATGTGAGTGCAGCCAGTTCATGTAAAACACAGACAGCACATTATTTAGTCGACCATTGACAGACAATAACTAGAAGTAGCATTAATATTATCATCAGAAACGGAAGGATTTGGAATCAATAGGTGGATTTGGTAATGTATTCAATATTTTCAGTAAAATCAAGCAAGTACTGAATTTCAAAATGTTTCTATGGCCTGTGTGTTCTATGTAGCTCTCCTGTTTGGCGATGACACCAACCCAGCTCATCCCAAACACATTGGCAGCATTGACCCCACCTGTCACGTGGCTGATGTAGTCGGAGGTAAGACCTTTTCTCATGAAAACAAAAAAATAATATTTAATTAAAAGAAAATACATTTAATTAGCTGCATTTCTTTTTTTTTCTTCTTTTTTTTTGACTAGTTGCAAAAATGCCACACTATTTCGATTATTTATTATTGAGCATAGAATTTGAGCATAGATATCTGAAGCATAGTTTGGCATCAGGGATGCATCTATTCATTCCCTGTAAGCAACAATGTTATATTTAAGTGACATGCAAAATAAAATGACAGGGAATGAATTAAGACCTCAGAGAGGAATATTGAAACAGAGCCTATACAGGTGGATGCTGGGGACTGGGGAGACGGTAGAATTGCAAAGGAGACAAACCGAGGAATGGTCAGGTAGGCAGGGAAGTTTAAATAGATCAGATGAAGAGTGCATGTGACTAGTCACTTGATCAGGGTTTGGCACACTGCCTTGAGGTGTCTGCCAGAACTAGCTCTGCAGGCTTCGCATCAGTTCTCTCCTGACCTTTCTGTTTATCTTATACACATGTATATTTATATTATGCTGTGGTCCATTTATTTTGCATTGCACAACTAAATATTTGCATAGAACAGTTACAGTATGAAGCAGATCCGGCTCAGTTATGCTTTATGTGACACTGAACCATACCAAACAAAGCTAGGGTCATCTGTCGTAAAATAACATGTTTCCATTCTTTTAAACAGAGAGTTCCAGACAGTGTTTTGTATGTGGGATTGTCTTGCTAACTATTGTGTGCCAGGGAACACTGTAGTCACTACCTTGGTAAAGTAACTGGAATCTATATAGACTAGTCATATTCCGCTTGCATTAACTTGTCTGTGCTTTGTCTCTCAGATGCCTATGACACAGCCAAGATGCTATGTGAGAAGTACTATATGGCTGCTCCTGACCTCAAGATCGAGGAATTCAACCGTAAGAGAGCTTCACTCTTGTGTTGTATTTTGGTATCATTTGATCATATTATCATTAACAGTGTTTCTCCTACTATTGTACTGGTGGTGGCGGCATGGGAGGGATTTGGTGCAATGACTAAACCAGCATGAAAATAGATTTATAGTATACTTAACCCAGGTTTACTGGCAAAGCAAATCCAGGTGGCCTTTGGACCACCAGGCCGTGGGTTCGATCCCAGGCACCGCCAACTCAGCGTATGAGTAGAGTAGCAGGGCTTGCGTGCGGCAAATCTCCATCTCCCAGGGGTCTAACGCATTGTAACGGGGATAGATTCCCACATTATCGACTGGTACAGACAATAAGCCTCTCCCGACCTACTTAAATGGACATAGTAGACATATTAGTACAATAAGTCATTGCAGAACATGCATTCAGGCTGTAGACTTAACTACACACCAGACATATTATGACTTGTGGCTTTAACCAATCTTCTATTCATCCATCCGTCCATTCAATCTATTCATTTGCCCATGGCTTGGTGTTTCATAGTGTTGAAACTACTACTACTCGTGTTCCATTACACGTTCTATTTCAAGCTAGTGGTGGCAGAAAGAGAGTCTCAATTTAGTCCTGCTGTGATTACAATGTTGAGAATGTGTCTCATTATCTTCAAAGTGTTTGAGTGAGTGAATGCATGTACGTGGGTGTGTCTGTATAAGTGTTGGATGGAGGGGAGGGGGCATCTGCATGCACAGGGGGGCCTGCAGGATTTTATCACATTGTATGCTCAAGCACAGTCTGATTCACCCGTGCCTTCGACGTAGCACTTTTATGCCTAACTAACTACTACTGTAGTCTATTCTCACCAAATGGGCCAATAATTAGAGTGGGATTCGATCCCGAGGTGTAGGACTTGATGGGCTAATTCCAGTGCCATCTGGAATAGGAGGGGGTATGAGGTTATGAGGTTGTTTAAATCTCAATCTCGTAGCAAAACTGTCAAGAGCCCAACGTCACTTATAATAAGCAAAAGCAGACTTGGCAACACTGATGTCATGTCTCCTGTGCGTTCCACAGCAAAGAGCCCTGGCAAGCCTATCCAGTCAGTGTACGTCCCCTCGCACCTCTTCCACATGCTCTTTGAGCTCTTCAAGGTAAGCAAAAAGGATCCTCATGGTCTGACGCTCCACAGATGTAATTAAAAGTGTAACATGACCTTGATTCTATTCAGGACCACTGCCTCGAGTCAATTTAATTAACTGTGTGTGTGTGTGTGTGTGTGTGTGTGTGTGTGTGTGTGTGTGTGTGTGTGTGTGTGTGTGTGTGTGTGTGTGTGTGTGTGTGTGTGTGTGTGTGTGTGTGTGTGTGTGTGTGTGTGTGCGTGCGTGAAAAGTGTAAATTGTAGAAAATCTAAAACTGAGCAATTACCTTTAATTTTTTTTGAACAAATCTTAATTTGTAAAAACACATACAGTACAAACAGCAATTACCTTTTAAACAACTGCTATTTGTGCACAACTTTACCTACAGTATGTGGAAATATGGGCCAACTATTCCTGACAGCAAATGCACAATTCTTATGGTTTTATAATTATTTACCTCAGTTGCAATGTAACGCTCTGAGAACACATTTCTATTCCCTTCAATTGTACATATATTATTTTGTTTTGATTGTATTGTTCCACTTTTTATTTGCTTTGGCAATGTTAACATATGTTTGGCGGCATAGCTCAGGGGTAGAGAAACCGCTATTAGAGCACGAAGGGTTCCCGAAAGGTTCCCAGTTCGAATCCGGGCTCCCCCTGAGTTAATTTCGAAGAGTCCTTGAGCAAGACTCTGAACCCCTAATTGCTCCCGGTGAGTTGGTTGGTGCCTTGCTTGGTTTCCTCCGCCACCGGTGTATGAATGTGTGCGTGAAAAATGTAATGCACAATCTATGTAAAGCGCCTTGGATAAAAGCGCTATATAAATGCACCATTTACCATTTTACTTTATTTTCTCAGGCCAATAAAGGGAATTGAATTGAATTGAAATTGTGTGTGTAGAACTCAATGCGGGCCACAGTGGAGCTTCATGAAGACAATAAGGAGGGCTTGCCACCAGTGAAGGCAAAGGTGACGCTGGGGAAGGAGGACCTCTCCATAAAGGTAAAGAACACACACGCACGCACGCACGCACGCGCGCACACACACACACACACACACACACACACACACACACACACACACACACACACACACACACACACACACACACACACACACACACACAGTAAATATTTCACATTGGAGGAGGCGACCACTGCAAGGAACCACTCAGTAAATATTTCACATTGGAGGAGGCGACCACTGCAAGGAACCACTCTGCTCATCACAAGCAGTGTTTTGCTCAAGGACACTTTGACGTGCAGCCATGATGGGCCGGGCATCAAACCGAGAACCTTCTGGTTCCAAGACGGCCAGACGATGCCTCCACATATGATTAGTGTCATTTAGCTGCATTTAAACTCGTGGCCTTTCTGATGTTTATCCAGACAAATGACATGTTTAGATGAAACACAGGCATGAATCTGGGATAGAAATAACTATGTTTAAAGGGCTTGATATATTTCGTTGCGTGCTGTGTCGCGCACTGAACATAGCAGATTTACAAGCTCACACTGTGGCGTGTCGTAAAATCGGCAAGTTCTGGTGCGTGACACAATGTGCAGCCAAGTTGGCTCCTTTCGGAACCACTCCCTCCGCTATCAGGCTCCGAGGTGAGGTTCCTCACTCTTGTCATCCACAATCGGTCCGTTGCGGGGAAGCTCCGCTGTTCGGGAACACTTCTTACCTTTTGTGAACATCCTATCCAAAAAGTAAAGGTCCTATACCGGTCTCTCATCTGTTTACTTCTCAAGCGTGGAAGAAAATCGAAGCAGCATGTTTAAATAACGAGTTTAAATCGCTCATTTTGTCAGCCGGTCCCATGTTTTTTAGACATTCCGGAAGTTGCGTCCGCTTAGGAAACATTACTACCTCCCCTGGTCACGTGGTATAGACACAACAAATAATAGTGGGGAAAATAATGCACCGGCTGACAAAATGAGCGATATAAAAGGTTCACAAAAGGTAAGAAGTGTTCCCGAACGGCGGAGCTTCCCTGCAACGAACCGATTGTGGATGACAAGAGTGAGGAACCTCATCTCGGAGCCTGATAGCGGAGGGAGAGGTTCCGAAAGGAGCTACAGCCAAGTATATATCCAGCTTAAAAGAGCTTCAGGTCTCTCAGTTTATTGGCATAGGAATATTGACATAGGTTTACGAAATAAATATATTTCAGTAAAAACTAAAACTAAAATATAGCTTTAAAAAAAATAATCTTTGAACAAAAACTGAACAATATAAAATGTATATAGTATAAAATGTAAGTAAGGATAACTTAATACACAGTATCTATGGAGATCTGCTCTGTACCCAGGATTACACATGATTGATAATCTTTATGGTGGTTGTATTCCATTGCATATCTTGCTGCTGTTATTGCACGTTACTGTGCTTCACCCAGCAGTTTTTCATTATTAGTCACGAAACGCTCTTGTAATCTGTGGGAGGTATCATGTGGCTCTGATGTGTTGGTAATGCTGGCAGAAAGTTGGAAAGTGCAGCTCAGTTTCCACCTCATCTTGTGTGTGTGTGCAGTTGCATAGTCAGTGCACAGTCTCTTGTCTTGAGTGTGTCTGTCACTTTAGTATTTTGATTAGCATTAGCATGCATAATTTGGTGCTTTCAGTCAGATGCAGAAAATGGATTTACAGAACTTTACATGCAGAGTCTCGATTTAGTGTTTGTCCCATTTAGCAAACTCTCGGTTTAAGTGGACCCCAGACCTGGAAGCCGTAAAGGTAAAATGGGTTCTATGGAAGAGTCTGACATTTTGAGCAAAACTTACATTGGGATGTCCAGCTTGATGTTTTTTTCTTTTTTTTTCTCTGTGTTCAGATCAGTGATAGAGGAGGAGGCGTTCCCCTTAGAAAGATAGACCGCCTGTTCAACTACACATACTCCACGGCCCCTACACCCACCCTGGAGCCTGGAGCTGTCCCACTGGTATATACACCACATGCACACACGCATGAACGCACAAATCAAGTATTTATAGTAGTATTTGTTAACTCCTAGCTGTATCACTTTTTCCATATCTTTCCTGTGTTTCATAACTGCGATACTACCATGACAATTGAATTTCCCTCATGGGATCAATAAAGATCCATCTCTCTAAGTTAATGTTAAACGTGATGAGACATTCACCCATAAAATGACCATGACTGTGATTGCTGATTTGATTTTCTCTCTGTCTCTGTTTGTATCCCTCTGATGTCGTTCCTCCAGGCTGGTTTTGGCTATGGCCTCCCCATCTCCAGGCTGTATGCCAGGTACTTCCAGGGGGATCTGAATCTCTACTCTATGGAGGGTGTGGGAACCGATGCTGTCATTTATCTGAAGGTAGGTTGTGTTTACCTTGCCTGTATTTACCATGGTGTTCATGAGCTGCCTCACATGGTCCAACATGAACTGTTTACACCATGACCCATGTTTCCCCCACACATTTTGCTAGCCTATGTTGGCTCAGCGTTGAAGACAGGGTTAAACAACTAAAAATGTGATTTACTTCCAAAATAGCAAATAGTCAATGCAAATCTGCCCTCCATCCCCTCAGTACCCGCATATCTGACCAAACATCTCCAAAAAGTTAGCGACACCTACAGCCACAACACCAGAGGGAGCGCACACAATGACCTGATAACATAAGACAAATATGGGTAAATTCTCCTTCTACAACACTGCCACCCAGGTGTGGAATTCCTTGACTTCCTCCCTTAAAACATGTAGCTCGCTGGCATCCTTCAAAACTGCCCTGAAAACTCACCTTTCAGGAGGCCAGAGAAGGAGGTAGTTATCACTTCTCCCATAGACAGGCGAGAAGTGAGCCTTAGCCCCACCCCCTTGTTTCCCCCATCCTGTACATAGTGTTTTTATAACTGCAATATTATTGAATGTTTTCTTTGCTTGCTATTTATTATGTCCATGAATTAAATACAGAGCCGGGCTTTGGACTGTAAAAGGTCTTATTTGGGATGTTCCTTTTAGGCAGGGTGTTTAACTGTACTTGTATTGTACTACATTTCAATTGTATTGACTATACTTGTACTGTTCTCCATTTTTGTCTAATAAAATAATCAATCAATCAATCAACCCCTGGTTTACACGCACACAGCGTCTTCATTATTTGCCCCTTTTTTTGATCTGTCTGCGAGTCCTCATTGGCTCTTTATGTTTGACTGTTTCTCCACCAAAGGCCCTGTCAAGCGAGTCATTCGAACGCCTGCCCGTCTTCAACAAGTCAGCGTGGCGACATTACAAGACCAGTAACGAGGCGGACGACTGGAGCAACCCCAGCACAGAGCCACGCGATGCCAGCAAGTCCAATTACAAGGCCAAAAGATAACTGTGTCTAACCCGCTAGTCCCTACCTACCCCTCGCTGGCCAGAGCATGTACATTACCATTAACCTTGGCCTAAGATCAGTTCGACATTCCAATGGGTAAAGTTACTAGCAGGGTTCCCGCGGCCATGGAAAAGGTCAGTCAACTTGAAAATGCAATTCCCTGGCTGTGGAAAAGTCATGGAACTAAAAGTATTTATAAGAATTATCAAGTATCATTTAATAGAAAGTCATTGAAATCTGGTTTATGTTGCATCACTGGGATTCAAAATGTATAATTTATAATTTTGTATTTCAAGGCTTCCTCACATTATATCCAAAGTTAAATTTTTCTGATGGAGTTGTCATGGAAGAGTTACTGAAATCCATGAATGACACAACAAAGTTAGGCAGCTGTAAGATACCGAACTGACCATAGATCTGTACCCAATCGCAATGACTATCGTTCAGATTCTGGTGTTAATGGCAGCCTGTTGCCTTCTCAGTAAGCCACACAACTGGCAAGTAAGAGTTTCTTTTGTGAATTTGGTCATTTTGGCCAGCTGAGGCCTTTTTGTCAACCCCACATTATAATAACTTATTTTTGTATCAAAGTACGCTCTCCCTCATGAGGCCTACCTGGCTTTTCTGACAAGGCTACTCCCCCATGTGGCTGAAGAAGTCCTGCACTGCTTCCTCAGTGCTTGACCAGTAAGACTTGCCGTTTCGCTTTTTCTGTGGCCAACCCTGACATAAAAGAGCCTCTTGTTTCAACTTCCCTCACACACAGAAAGACGGAGGGTTTGAGTTTCATTGCGAATGGGGAGAGGAGCTTTGATTTCCTTCCCTTGGGAGACCCTTTTGATTGGACACAAATAGGTCAGTGTGATGCTGGCGTGGCAAAATCAGGTTTCAGTGGCATGTTGCTTAGGTGGTGAATAGAGAGAGGAGGACATAATGCCCTGCCGTATTTCAACTAGAAATTATAAGGGGAACATTTTAGTCATGATTTTGTCATGAAGTGATAATAACATCAGAAGGAAAATAATTCTTATGAATACAGGTTATTTATAAAGATTTACTGTAGGAACCAATGTATTTATTTTCTCCATGAGAGAAAGCCTTACCTATACAGTAGGAATATATTTAAAAAAAGATAAAAGTGATCGTTGTTGGATATACTTTGTTTTATTTCAAAGGGGAGAAAGTTCTGAGTTTAGAGTTTTAAGATGTACAGTTGGCTATAGCTCAGAGTTTTAAGATGTATAGTTGGCTATAGTTGTTACTACGTGTGCTTTTAGATCAACCAGCAATATTGACCATAATTACAGACATAAGTGCTTTTGCAGACCAGCAGTACAGCCACACCAACGTGTTTACCCAGCTCTGAACAACAATTGAAGGACCAAAGGAACACCTTCAGGATGCTTTTGGAACAACATTCTGTCAGCCTTTGTCTCTCCTGCAGCTTCTTCCCACGCCAGCATGATTGTGTTTGTGTTGTTGACATGCACCCTTGCGGTGAGGAACAGAACTGCTGTGATTGCACGATTCCTCTCTGGCCCATGCTAAAACCAGCGCGAAAGCTGTGTTGTTGACCTGCTGCGCTGAATATACGCAGCATGGCGTCTGGAATTACTACCGGTATGCGTGGGTGACACTGCAGTCAGTTTCGTGTGGCCATTTGCGGTATTAATAATCCTCACAGCACTCTGAACCTTGAATGAGCTTCAGCTATGCTTGTGTGTTTTCAATATCTACTGCTGTCATGTTATTTTCACTGATGATTGGTGTAAGTAGACATATATACTGTAGCTATTTAAACTGGAAAGGTGTTTGTTATTAGGCTTTTGTTTTATCCAGGAAGAAAGGGTCCATTCTTAAACTTCATATTGTGTGTGAGGAACGATTTTGTCTTCGACATAGAGAAACATTTTTTTTGATTAGTTGATTCCTCTTTGATGATTAATATATTTTGTTTTATAGAATGAGTGGGTGTAATTATACAATGAGAGAGTGGGAGATAAGGAAAGGTTGGAGATAACGGTCTTGCGTGCCAGAAGGGGTACATATGGTTATGGAGGCAGGGTTCTCTACCACTAGATTTTTGTATTTAACCATTCTTTTTCTTGTTGTTACATGTTAATCACATTTGGGACCCTTTATGAATGCCCTTTGCTGTTGTCAATATTGACCTCACGCTATACGCACAACTTGTATTATTCATTTGATCTTTTTAGATCAATGTGTCAGAGTATGTTATTTTCATGATAAAAGCATTAAATGGTTATAAAAACCATAGTGTCAGAAAAACCTATTCTGATCAGCTTGACAACAAATAGACCATAGGACCGTAGACTTGTGAAACAAGACTTGAGAATTTTACCCAGGGACTACAGATGTAAATGAGTTTATAGCTATTTCTGGTGCAATATTATTGTGCATTGTCCCTTTCAAATGAACAACAATAAATAAAAATGAAGCTTGGCTCTACAGAGGCTGTTAGACGAGGGGTCTCAAAGATATAATCCTCTTCTCATCTCCTTCAGCTCTCTAGCCCCTAACTGATGAAGACTTGGGAGAGACGCTTCCTTATGGTAAACCTAAAGTTTCCAGCCACTGCCAATGCCTTCGTATGCTGCCATCGGTCATACTTAAAGAGAATCCCTGTACAAAACATACAGGACTTGTGTACAGGGGAATGCTGTGTTCTGGGCACACGCTGGGGATAGATGGTGTCTTCTAAAGGCCCCAGTTGACTACCCTTTTGATGATGTGTGTTTTCTCCTAATTTCTCAGTGACTATTATAAGGGAGATCCTTGGATAGGACTGCCTGGTTCGGTTTTGTTTGTGTAACAATAGAAATGGCTTCAGACAGATACAATACAGTTACATGCAGACATAGGTCTACTTTAGAGGGCCAGGGATCTCTCAGAGTAAGATTTTAAAATGGAGCCTGTCTCCGTACCTCTGTGATATGTCATGTATACTTTATATATATAACCGTATGAGCAATGTTGACATTTTCAGCCAGTGTGGAGTGATTCCTCATGTTTTATTTCCACATTATCTCTGGTTTAAAGAGATGTTTGAGCACTTTCTAAGCATGGTTTTCCCTCATTGTAGTGAAAGTTGTGCAGTTATGCTATTGTAACAATCCTAGAGCAGACAGGAATCCCTGTTGTATACATGTTCATGTTGCACCAACATCCACCAACACAGTGATCTAGCAATCTGAAGGTGCGATTTAGCATGAGATCAACTATTGTCTATTGTTAAAACCTAGAATAAAAATAACTGCCGTTGAACTACGTTATTTGTCTCTGAATGTTTTGTTTTCTTCTCTTTTTTTTAAGGGATTGGATTGCTGAAAAATGACTTTACTTCCTTTCAAATGCACTTACACATTTTTTTGTTTTATTTACATGTCAAGCCATTTGGAATTAGACTTAAAAAAAGAAAAGACCAAAAAGAAACACACACATTCCCAAAGTTTGTACAAACAGTGCAGGGTTACATGTAGTCCATACAAGACATTAACTTCTCTACAGTGCATTATGAGTGTTTATGGGCGTTGGAGATTGTTGCGGGATGGACAGGTCGCTGATGAGCAGACCCCACCGAAAAACTAAACCACATTTCAAAATGACAGAAGAAAAACAAAAGAACAAAAATGAGGTTGTGATTTTTTCTTTTTGTTTTGTTTTGTACCTGACGTGTTTACCTCAAGTGCTTCAGAAATAACATTTCAAGTATCATCAGAGTCCTGGAGATAACTTGTATCTCCATTTTTTTGTTTTTTTTTGTTTTACTTGACAGCTGATGGAAAACTTGCAATAAAGCCTCTAATGATGCATTGCAAAATATTAAAATGAATACACGAATATGAACAGAAAAACAACAACCTGCCTCTCTGACTTCCTGGTACACGCTGAAAATGGCAGAAGTACGTACTACAAGCTACTGTAGCAACACGCGACCCAAAAGAAAGTATTGACTAAGCCAGGGGTCTTCAACGTTTTCAGGCCAAGGACCCCTTTGTTGAGAGAGAGAGAGAGAGATGAATCATCAGTGTATTTTGGATTCATGTCAATTTGCGTTTTCAGATATTTAACCACTTGAACTGTCAATACTTCTCCCCTCGACACCAAACCTCTGTACAAAAAATAGCCGATCTACAAGCTCACAACGCCTCGCAGAGTGAGGACTTGTGAGCTTGTAGATCTGCTGATTTTTGTTTAAAGTTCTCCGAATGTGGTTAAGAATCTGGCGATTTTATTTTTTCTTTCTATCACACATAGATTTGGAGGACCCCCTATAGTAACTCTGAGGACCCCCTAGGGGTCCTGGACCCCCTGTTGAAGACCCCTGGACTAAGCTATAGCAGGCTTCTTCTCCAGAACAAGATGTTTGTGGTCTACAGGCGAGAGAAGGGGGACAGCCAGTGAATTACTATGATTTCACTGCAGTAATTCCCAGGAGGGACGGGTGCGGGGGGATGAATGACTGCAATTTCACTGTTGCTGCTTGTTTGTCTAGCATAAGAGCAAAGGCGGCGGGGGGGGGGGGGGGGGGGGGGGGGCAGCAATGACTGCGATTTAACTGTTGCTGCTTGTTTGCGAGCATTGGACAGGCAAATAGTGCGACACATCTAGGCTCGGTCTCAAAAGACTTAGGATATACATTCTAGAAGCAAATACTAGATGTTTGGTTTAACAATCTTATTTCGTATAGTTAAAATAGTAGTTGGCTAAAGAAAGCTAAAGATTCACATACAGTATAGACTAATCATTATCCTAGACCCTGTAACTTTATTCTTAGGGGTGGTAGGCTCTACTTTCTGGTTTGATTGAATGTTTTATTTTGCGCCAGTCATCTCAAAGAACACTTTACAAGATGTATTTGGGGGACTAGTTTTATTCCCCGTTTTAAACTCGACCGGACCTTGATTCACAATGGAAACATTAAGTATTTATTGTATCAAGGAGGTTATGAATCCCTTCGCATCAATTTCATGTGACAATCAATTACGCAAAAGGTGTGAAGGCATTTCATGTAACAATCAATGATGCAAAAGCAGTGAAGAGTAGACAGGCGGGCACTGATTCAATCAAGTTACAGCATTTGTTGTTTTGTACTGTCAGGAAGGTGTCTGCAGTGTCATCTCTGCTGCTCTAGGAGGTGCCATTTCCCTCCCATGTCTGTTGACTGAAAGTTCAACCAACACAAAGTGACCCAAGTGACATCACCCGGAAGAATTCTAAATTCTGTGAATTGAGTGACATTAGAAGGTGACATTGACGTTACATTAACAAAAGAAAAGACAAATCTATCACATATAATAAACTTTTGCACCTTGAGCACACTGACCATCACACCAAATTATACCACAGTGGAAGGCTGTAAGATCATGGAAAATACATTATGACATGAGAACCCATTTACAGTTAAACATCTAAACTAAACAAGAGGACACAAAACAATGAGGTGATATTATGAACAGGCTCTCCATCAGCACTGGGCATCAGTTCCTACCGTACGAGTGCTGGGAAATATTCCAGACCACCTGACAGTGGGTGCACGCCAGCAAGACCCCCAATTGATGATGTTTCAGAGATGCTGATCCCCACACACACACACACACACCCCCCCCTCTCGTTTCATGTTTTTGCAAACCTCATCCTGTCTGCTCAGTCGCCCCGAACAACACAGACCGCGATGGCTTCTTGATGTCGTTTCCACTTACAGTACAGTGAAGAACTACATTTCCCATGGACACCCTCTGCAACTCCATGGAGGATAACCGTTTCAGCATCCAGTTTCAGTGCTGCCAGTATGTGTAGAAGGATATGAGTGAGTTAGTGTGTGCGTGCAAGTGTGTGAGAGAGAGTAGTATGTGATGTGTACACGTGAGCAGCTTCCAAGCAGTGTCCTGTGAGTGATGTGTGTATCTGTGAGTATGTGTGCACGCGCACGCGTGGGTGTGCGGCTGTGCGCGTTCCACAGTCCACAACGATGTCTATTTCTCGTCCTCGTCGCCTTCACTCATGCTACTAATGGAAGCGGACGCCCCTTGGGTAGGCGAGGTGGGCGAGGGTCGCGCGTTGTGCCAGCGGAGGGGGGGTGAAGGCGAGCGCGAGGGCCGCGCGGTGTGCCAGCGGGGGGACGGCGAGGTGGGCGACGGAGGAGAGCGCAGCGGAGACAGTTCTCTGGTCGGGCTGCTGCACGGAGAGGTGTGGGGAGACATGGCGTAGGAGATCATCCGCCCACTGCGCTCCTGAAACACCTGTTTCTGCGGACGGGGGCGAGGAGACCATTTACAATTTAGGCATTTGGCAGACGCTCTTAAATCCAGAGCGATTTACAGTAAGCAAGAACAGCACAATTAAGGTAATCAATCAAATGTAATCTTAAAACGTAGGTAAACCAAGGACCTATTCAATCAAATCAATAAAATCTAAAAACATCAATAATCTGTACATCGAAGCTATACACACACACTATAGCTTTGAGGATACAAGATGCCAAGTCGGTCTATATAACATTTTCATTTTCTGCCTTTGCATAAGCCTGTATGGTCATCGAGGGTATAGGCAACTGTTACTCTAAGTGCTAGGGCTAAGGTGGAGCCTGAAGAGGTGAGTCTTCAGACTACGGTCTGAAGACTCAATAGTTCTGCGAAGGCCAATGGTGGACATAGTATTCAAACCGGATCACTGGAGGCTTTTGGCTCAGTACAGGCTCAGCGGCATGGGCTCAGGGGTAGAGTAACCGTCATAAGAACACGGAGGGTTCCCAGTTCGAATCCGGGCTCCCCAGAGTTAGTGTCGAAGAGTCCTTGAGCAAGACTCTGAACCTTGCTCCCGGTGAGCAGGTTGTTCCTTGCATGGTTTCCTCCGCATTCGGTGTATGCATGTGTGTGTGAATGGGTGAATGTAATGCACAATCTAATCTGCCTTGGATAAAGGTGCTATACAAATGCACTGTTTACCATTTACCATCCTCTAAATATTCACTTTTTCTCTACTTGGGTACTAGTGACCTAGCCTGACACTTCAGTCCGCACATCACCCCCCCCTGCTGGTGGGTGGTTTGTAGTGTGGACTGAAGCTGCACACATTTTAATCTATTTCGAAGGCGCCCGAAGAGCGGGCGCATTGAATGGGCCAATCAGGGTTGTATGCTTGGGGCACGTGTGTGGCTGCTCCAGTCCCAGCCCCCTCCAAACAGAGCTCTTGAGCTCACGTAAGACTCACTCGTGGACTCTGATTGGTGTCCTCTGCCCACGTGAGAGTCTAGTGGACTCTGATTGGTCCGTGAAAACTGTCATGGCGGAGTCAGACTTGACTCGTATTATTTTAATAAACTATGAAATAGTGCCGTTTCTTCACGTTTTAATACCATTTTGCACTAACGTAAACATGCAGACATATAATATGTTATGAGAAATAACGTATTTTTGCAATGTCACGCCACGTCGCCGTCGCGAGTGTGTGTGTGTGTATGTGTGTGTGTGTGTGTGTGTGACGTCAATAGGCTTTAGCCCCCCCCCCGCCGAAATGGATTGTCTGCCCGGAATGTCAGACTCTCTCCCCCCACGTAGTGTGGTGTTGAGATGTCGGACGCTTTAGCAGTCAGGCAACTAGTGACCACCACTGGAAAAGAAAAGGCCTACCTAGATCTTCAAAAACAAACCCCAAATACTGTAGGTTACTTCGTAGCGCTTATCCTCCATCATCATCATGATCAGTACAATCGCATTCCAAAGCATGTGAGTTCTTTGGGGTACTGCAAGTAAGTAAGTAAGCATTGCCGAGCCATAAGGCCGATATCTCCTGTTTCTGCAGTGTGAGGCAGCTTGATGTACAAGTACACCCCCTGGACATGACGCTAGTATGTCGCAGGGACTTACCCCCAACCCTTGGTGCTGAGTGCCAAGCAGGGAGGCACTGGTTCCCATTTTTCAGAGTCTTTGGTATGACCCAGCCCGGGGACGAACCCCGACCTCCCAGTCTCAGGGCGGACAGCCGGACACTCTAATCATAAGGCCACTGAGCTGTACTGCACCCAATGCATAAACTGAAAGTAATGCAGTAATTTTAGCATGCAAATAAATGGGAGCCGATCAAAACGACGATTCATACAAAAATATTACTTACCAATTACACTTCAAACAGAGGGGATTTGAAAATAAAAGGCCTGCCTCCAAACAAACCTGCTCAGATTAAACCCTGTTCGTTATTGTCTCCAGTTGAGGTAAATTAAAATTGGAAGGCACAGGTGATGGTGAATGCAACTCACAAGCTGTGTGCGAATGTCTCCTCTTCTTACAAGAGAGTGTGTGTGTGACCGACTTACCCACGTCCCATCTGGGCCAAACAGTTCCAGGAAGTTGCCGATGAAGTCTCTAGATTTCTCCTCCCACTTCTGGATGAGGTCATGGCTTTTCTCCTCCACGCGGTACACAAAGTGTTTGCTCTTCTCCTCGACCGTGCGAACCTTCTCCTTCATGCGGTCCACCTGGTTCTGCAGACGATACTTCTTCTCCTGGCAGAGCCCCATGGAAACGAGAGGGGATCCGTTAAGGCAATTCAAAACCTAATTTATGTCTATTTTTGTCGAGTGACATGCACGTTATGTCACACTACATTTTCACAGAAGGCAGTCCAACATGGCTTTTAAAATAAATGTGTAATTTAGTGTCACACCCCATCTACCCCAGTGTTCCTCAACATCTAGTCCAGGGCCCAGCAGGGGTCCAAATGGCGTCTACAAATGGATTCTTTTGTTTCCTACATTATAAAATGTTATTCATTACAGAGTTAATTTAAAGGTTGGGTAAGTGATTTCATTTAAGTTTCAGTTTCAGTTTTCATGTAGGTGACAGGCGGGGGCCTTCCTCCAATCATGATCAAGTGGAGGCAGGCCTTGGTGTGCATAAGGCCCGCCCCCACCTGACCATGATTGGAGGAAGGCCCCACTCTATCCTGATTGGAGGAAAACCTGTCTCCTCCATAGACTGTATAAAAGATATGGACAAAGCGAAGCCATTGGTTTCTATGCAGCGTAAATGACACAATATGGGTCCTTTAATGGATGGAGAAGAACGCCCGCACACTGTTTATATGCTCCAAAAACTTACTTTTATTATAGGCAACTGCAACGTTTCAACTTTACGTCTTCATCAGGCAAAAAGCCAACGGTTCACGTGCAACCGCAGGGATACATGGGAGAATGTGGTCGGAGCCTCCCGAAATACAGCACACGAAGAACACAGCCGGCTGGTATCAGTTTAGTTGGCCACGCCCCCCGTAACTTTATCATCAATTTTAACATAAATGGGACCGTATTTTCACAAAACGCATATCATCGTGATTGAAAGGCAATTTTTAACTAGCGATAGGAACCATAAAGTATATATGAAAGTGTTAATTAACTTTTTCGCCGCCGTTGACAGTCCTCACCGTCATTGAAAGGGTTAATACCATGGCGCCGTTGACAGTGAGGACTGTGAATCTTACTGTATATACAGTAAAGATATTATTACTTACTTAATGTCGCTCCGGTCCCGCTCGCATCGGTAATGTCGGCGATTTGTTTACAACGCACGTTGGGCGTGCACGCGAAGTGAAGCTCCTCAATGTTAAGTCAATGGAGAGGCCCATAAAGAAACTTCATTTAAACAAAATAGCCATTTTGAGACATTTTGCAGCAGATCTAAATGTAAACAAGGCACAAGGCAGGGCGCAGCCATCTTCATCTTCTTGTCGCACACTGTCATGTGACTAGATGACGTAATCGTTGCCGTCAAGTGATAATCCAAAAAAACAAAAACAACCCCCTTCCGGCCCTTCAAAATAATAGCGGCGGCCGACGGAGGAAACGACGTGGCGCCGAGGCACCAAGCAACCTTCAGATTAAGAGGCAGTAGATGTGTTAAGGTTAGAAAACGAAAGGGGAAAATGAATGGGGTCCAATGGAGAACAATTCTTTTTGCGATCGGCCGGGGGGGAAAACAGCGCAACTAGCGGCCAATCATAGGAGGTTTTAGTTCCGTATTGGGCTCATTTTAAATCGGCGGAACTATGCCCCTGGTCTCCTCCAACAAAACTGAAACTGCTTTTTTCTCCTCACAGGGGATATGGCCAAAGTCCAAATATGGACCAAACACTCTATAGTATACTAACTAGTACTATCAGAACATAGACCCATTTTGTTATTATTTAAATTAAATGAAATCACTTAGCCTACCTTTAAGTCTTGAGAGTGCACAAGTATGCGCTTTATATGCTCTCTGAGTTACAGACCTGCAAGGGTCCAATTTGGACCCCCTGGTGTGGTGGTCCCTGGACACTCACAGTGCGTCTGTGCAAATTAAGATAAATCCGCATTTTCCCCCCTTTTTTTTGTGTACAACCGTACTGAAGGGAAATATCTCATTGTGTTATGTTTGCTCAGTGTTCAAAACAGGATTTTTACTGTGCTGCATGCAGGTGGCTGTGTACTTACATTGATGTAGCTGACATTGAGTTCTTTGGCAGTGTAACCACGCTGGAGGTTGCGGCGTGCGTACACGTCATAATCCCTGACGATTCGAGTAATGAGGTCAGACGTTGAGATGCCCTCTGTCCGTTGGGTGGGCACAAACATACCTGGTACACATGTCATGCACACACACACATGCACACAAGCACATGGCCGCACGCGCACGCACGCACACACGCGCACGCACACACACACGCACGCACGCACGCACGCACGCACGCACGCACGCACGCACGCACGCACACACACACACACACACACACACACACACACACACACACACACACACACATCCAGAACAGAGTGAATTTATTATATCTAAAAAAAACTAAAACAGGATGATTTGTTTAGTGCGGAACGTGGTTGTTTTGGGAACTAAAATTAACGAAATTACAAAAGATCTTCAAAGATACTGGTACAGTAGATCTAAAATTTGAGAGCTTGTATTTCTGCTATTTGTGTGTTTGCCCGTGACTAAATAAAAGTCTGGGTTTCCGAGGCTAGCCCGTGACTAATCCATATTAAAATAAAATACAAATGTATTATAAAACTAAGCCTTTTCAAAAAATACTAACGAAATAAATATTTAAATAAAAACTAATGGGAAAATGTAAAACTGGAATAACCTTGCTATGAAATGATCTTTATTTAAGAAAGGGATGGTTTGTATGGTGCAGACCAACCTGCTTCTTTGATGTGTTTATAGACGTCCTCGGATCCTGCTGAGGAGTATGGGATATCATCATGAGCCACAAAATCGATCTGAGAAGCAACCACAAGAACACGTGCTTAGGCCTGTCACAATTATTACATCATCGTCTAATTTGAGATAATCACAGTTATTATTATATATCAGTAAGACGCCTAAGGGCGAAAAGCTACCTCGCCCCTAAAGGAGCGAGGTCGCGCAGGACAGGGATCTCCATACTGTATATAGTATGGGCATACAAGTGACAAGGATGTATTTCATTTGCAAGTGTGACTCGTGTCGCGAATGGGCATTCCCAGATATGGGCTTAATAATGAAAAGGAAATGAAGGCTAAAAGGAAAATATTTATTTATTCCTGTGAAAGTATTAGACATATTGATATTTTCTTACATATAATTTGCTCATCATTACTAACAATTCAAGCTTTTTTGTATTATCTCCACCAGGCCGGGACAGCCGAAGGCGAGGGATTATGTTTGTGAACAGCTAATCTCAGGCACCACCGGACTGATCGGCATGAAACGTATACAATTTTTTTTTCCATTTGATCATTTTTCATTCATTACTCTTGAGTCCCTGACAAAGACCTAGAAGGTCAAAACGCGTTGGTCAACTTAGTTGGTCTTGCTCAGAAAATAAATCATAATATATTTTTCCACTAATGACGGAGTGCCTTGGAATTCCTTTCTCTGTAAGTCTGCTTTCTACACCTTTGGAATCTAGCAGTACTTCTTTGAAAATGTTTTTGTTCACGTACATTTCTCTTATGAGGACCAAGGAAATCATCCTCGCTGTCTGTTACTCTAATTCTACTATACTTGTGGGGTCCTCACAAGTATAGGACTACAAGACAGTACACACACCTTGTGTTTCTCCAGGAAGTCAGGTGCGAGTGTCCAGGGAGCATCTCTGACCACCTCGTCCACGTAGCGACAGTGTCTCAAAGCTTCGTAGCGCTCATCCTCCGTCATCACCGTGAACCCTTTGAACTTATGAGTCAGTTCATCACTGCACACTGTCAGAGAGAGAGAGAGAGAAATAAATCTGGAGTTTCCAGACTTTTCAGCTAGAGACCCAAAAGATGAATATGGTGTTATTATGAACTATTATGAACTTGTTCATTAGCTATTTTCCATATTTGTTTTAATATTTGAAGATGTTTTATGCCCCTCAAATAGCAGATCTACAAATTCAAAACGCGTCACATTGCATGATCTGTGAGCTTGTAGATGTGCTATTTTCGGAAAATCATTGAACATTTTTAATCACAAATCTTCTCTTATGGGGATCCCTGGCTCAAAATGGGGGTCCAAAGATGGGGGTCCGTGGCCAAACGCATGTCAATGTAGGGGTCCTTGACTGTACACTGGACAAGAGAATTACAAGCTTTCACATCAAGTGAAAGCAAAGTGCCCTGAATATTATGTGAGGGGGTGTGTGTGTCCTACCTCCAACTATCAGGTAGGTGTTAGGGAAGAGGTTCTTGGCCTGCATGAGAGCTCGGGCATGGCCGGAGTGGAAGAGATCGAAGATGCCATCCGCATACACTCTGACAGGCCGGTCCACTGCCAACACACAGCAACACAACGCCATTATAGACAAGCAACACTACAGTAACACAACTCTATCAGAGACAAACAACACTACAGCAACACATACGCCAGGGACGTGCAGAGAATGTTAGATAGGCAGGGGCTGACACTTCTAAAAGGGCCTTTTGGTGAAAATATCGAAAATAGCAGACCTCTAAGCTCACAACGCGTCACTCTGCGACGTGTTGTGAGCTTGGAGGTCGGCTATTTTTGGAAGATACCACATTGAACTAGACAACATTAAGTCAATACTGGAGATATGATATGACCTACTACAGCATGGATTTCTACACAGAGAGGGCGATTTCAAACTTTCAACATAAGATGCTGCATTCATGTTCAGGAGAGTTTGGACAAGGTAATTCTCTTGAATGCTGCCTTCAGGTATGGCATGGAGAGGGCACTTTTTACTGACAGGTAAAAGGGCCCCCTTTGGTGTCTATGTGTGCACGTGCCTGATATACGCCATCATCAGAGACAAACAACATACAGCAGCCCAATGCCATCCGTGACAAACAGGTTGCAAAGAAACAGAGAGAAGAGAATCAAGGAGAGGAGAAACCTACCTGGGGTTCCTAGGCGGGCTTGGGCGATGGTTAGTCTCTCATGGGGAGCATGACACTCACAGCTGGTCTCCTTGGCAAAGATGGCTGGCTCTGTCAGAGTCTAAGACAGACAGACAGACAGACAGATAGATGAGAATCCTGAGATGAGATAGATGGCAGGGACCACCAACAAGTATTTTGTGATAATGATCAGCTTCTTTAAAAAGGAATGCAGATGAAACAGTGACGACAAGGAATGAAGATGAAACATCATTATGGAATGCAGAGAAATAGTGACATTTGAAAAGTGAGTTTGGCAGAAGAGGAACCTAAAAAAAAAAACCTTTTCAAACACCCACAGCGGCAGCAGCATGTAGGTAGGCAGGGGCGTCACAAGGGGGGGGGGGGGGACCACTAGGGCCCAAGGTGGAGGCGCCTTAATTATTTTATACTTTAGCTATTGAAAAATGGCAGATCTACAAGCTCGAGCTTGTAGATCTACAAGCTCGAGCTTGTAGATCTGCTACTTTTGAAAAGTCATGAAAATGTGTGCAAATCTTTGATTATGTACAGTATATTTTTTTTAGCGAACATTTGTAACTCAAATATTGCTTTTGGGGAGTCCCTGGAACTAAATATTTTGAGATGGGGGTCCGTGGCCAAATACATATCATTTTGGGGGTCCTTCACATGAAAAAGGTTGAGCACCACTGACATAGAAACATAGGTTTTTCGAATTTGAATTCGGATTTGAAATATTCAAAGCAGGTCAAGAATTTCATGGAGGCCATGAAGGCCATGGCCGCCATTGCCCCTCAGTTTGGACTTGTGCCCCTCAAACCAATGGCATGACTTGAGGCCATAGTGGCCTTAATGCCCCAGCTTACTGTATACTTTCTCCTCTCTCTTTCTTGTAAAATATGTAGACAGTTGACACAGGTGTCTTTTTCTTGTCATGAAGACACCAGTGTCTTTTGTTGAGATTCTGAAATCTTAACTCCCCCGAGTTCCCATCTTTTAACTAATCCAGTGACTTTGATTGGTGCAGGGCTGAGCATGGATCAGATTGTAAATACCAAATACTTTCAATTGACAAAAATCTTGTTTTATTTGATGGCCTTCCTGCCCTCAGAAAATGGACAACACCAAAGGCAAAGTGGCCGTGCCCCTAAAATGACGAAATTCTAGGCCTGATTCAAAGACTTGCAAAACTTTCACGATTTTTCAAAAATAACAGATCTACATGCTCGCAGCGTGGCACTCGTGCCGCGCTGTGAGCTTGTATATCTGCTATTTTTCAATAGTTAAAGCACAAAATAATTGAAGTGAATCCTTGTACCCAGGGCCCAGAATTTGGTGCGACACCCCTGCAGGTATAGGTAGGCAGGCACTAGGCACAGCAGAATGCCCTGACATGATGTGAGAGGAACAGGAGAGGGTGGAGAAATGACAGCACATCAGCTGGTTAAGTATAAATCAAGCTGTAGAGAAAGGAATAGTGAGAGCAATGGAGGAGAGAAAGGTAATGTTATAAATGTCACTCTCTCCCTTGGTGGCAAGTTACTGATCCCTGTGGGGGAAATTCAGGTTTAGGTACAGGTAAGAGGAAAGAGGAAATAAATTCTGATAAACACAACATGTTTATCACAGGCACAACATGCGTGCTTCCCAAGCCACGTTCCAGTTACTGTATTGACCTGAGATTGGTGCCAAGTCCTTATCACAACTATTGATTTGGGGATGGACAGGGTAGCACTCAGTGCTATTGATCCCCCTGTGTGCTTGTGTCTGTGTGTCCGCACTGTCTAGGATATATCTCTACTGTAGATTGCACATTAAGGCCTCTGAGGAATGAACAAAACTAAACTGGAGCCTGGAGGAGACGCCTGGCTGTGATTTCTATCTTCTTCTTTTTTTTTTAAACACTTTCCATTATCTTTCACTAAATGAAATGAAGCCACGCCCCAAAGGGTCAGTTCACCCCATTTGTTTGCAGAATCAGAGAGAAAGTAGCAAACAGGCTTAGATAGTCAGAGAGACAGACAAACATCTGACGTCATTTAAGCAGGTGTGGATTACTGCATGGGCCTACCAGGCGCACAGGCCCAGGGGCCCAAGAGCTAAGAGCTCATATACCGGTAGGGCCCCTAAGCCAGAGCCTTTGTGTGAATTACTGCTGTTATTAACTTCTTGTCAAAAGCGTTAGTCATTCATGTCGATCACAGAGCCCCAAAAGCCATACTGAAAAAAGAAGAAAAAAAAAGAACGAATACATTCACTTTGTAGTCACACCTTTTAAGTGCATGTTCATCCTGCCAGTTTATCTATTGGATTTTAGAGGGCAAGCAAAAAGCATGTGCCCTGTAAGATCCTCTTACCCTTCAAAAGATTTAGTCTGGCGCACCGCTCTGTTGTGAATGGATTTCACTCACTCCGAAGTATTAAAGGACCAATTATTTGCAAATATGGGCATTTATCACCAGAGGCATTTCTTTTAATCCGGCCCTTTTCAATGCAAGTTCCATACAGAGATTCCAGACTAATATCTACGCAGTGATATTAGTCTGGCCATACCAGGCTAAGGTAACTATTCCTCTATAGGCAAGCAGGAGACCCAGACAGCAAGATGACAAGTTACAAGGTTTTGTAAACACAGGAAGAATGTGTCTTGTATCAGTATTCTGGCTAAGGCAGTGACTATGGCCTTGGCATATAGCAGTTCATAGTTGGTCAAGGGAGTGTCTTCGTCGCTGAGCGCGGAACAGCAAATTTCATAGTCAGGCAGAATTTACCTTACATACTCAAGTGCTGAGTGCACATCTTTTGGGGAATGTCCTTTCTAGTAGGGGCGGCATAGCTCAGGGGTAGAGAAACCGTCATTAGAGCACGAAGGGTTCCCAGTTCGAATCCGGGCTCCCCCTGAGTTAATGTCGAAGAGTCCTTGAGCAAGACTCTGAACCCCTAGTTGCTCCCGATAAGCAGGTTGGTGCCTTGCATGGTTTCCTCCACCATCGGTGTATGAATGTGTGGGTGAATGTGCATGTAAAGCGCCTTGGATAAAAGCACTATATAAATTACTAGGGAAGACTAGGAAAGTCTTTTGTACCGGCTGCTCTCAAGCTGTACAATGAGAGACACAATGGTCGATTGACAAGGACTAACGTCCTAACGTAGGACGACGGTAGCCTTTTTTATTTACTGGAACTATATCTGAACTGACTCTGACCTCTTAAGGACCTTCCAGGGAGGGTGCTCTTGTGCGTCTTGCTGCATCACCCTTTCTTGTTTTTTAATTTTCTTTTGCTAGTTGTTTTTATCGCTCTGACCTTTGGACATTGCACTATTAGGTTGTGTTAGTAGGTTTTTTTTGTATTTCAGCTTGTGTTTGACATGATGTAGAGATACTTGTTGCACTAACTAGCATTGACTGTTATGGTCACTTTGATTTGGGCACTGTATTATATTAATAGTCGTGCTTTAGGACACTGTATGTATATATATTATTCGTTCCCTTTCCTGTTGTACCTTGCTCTTACTGTACTTACTGTACTCTGTACTCTGTTCTTGTTTTTTCTTTTTATCTTTTTCATACTTCTCTGTAACTTTCTAAATAACCTGTGCTGCCTCTGGGCAACTCATTTCCCCCCTTGGGATAATAAAGGTATCTATCTATAAATGCACCATTTACCATGTATTTTACCATTTATCATTTACACTCAGTCTCTCATCATTATAGTTCTCATTATATTACATAATTATTGTCATATTATTGTCATCATTTGTATTGAATAAATCAAATAAATTGCATTTTAGTATCAACTCTTCATTCTCTCGCCAAGGAAATGTTGAATTTGAACCACCTCAGCAGCAGTGCCAAACATTATAACCAAGGACCCCGTCCTTCTCTATAAGTAGAACACAGACCAACTAAGGCAGTTAGTTCCCAAACATCTTAGCTTGAGAGTCGAGACCCAAAAGAGCAAGACAGTTTACTAGGCTGATGCTCTGAGCTAACACTAATATTACCCATGATGCACTGGGCAACGTGAGAAGGGGAGGGACTGACGTCTGACAGTTAGACAGTCAACAAAGAGCAGATGGCAGACTCCTGACTTGGCTTTTACACAAGCTAGCCAGGAACCACCAGCAGCCTATCAGGATGAACGCAGAGAGCCTGCTCAGTAAAGCCTGCACCGGCTCAAGCTGTGCAACATCTGCCATAGGGAGGAAGGATTAGCCTGCGTTGGAAAAGGCGATGGAACGCTAGAAACACAGGATAGAATGAAGCAGAGAGAGAGAGAGAGAAAAAACCCAGCAATGATGAGAAAGTGTCACAGGCAAATGGAGAGAGAGAGAGAGAGAGGTGGGGGAAGCAGATAGGAGACGGAAACAGGAGTGAGGCGTTGATGATGATGATGATGATGATGATGATGATGGATGTTTTGGTGTGACAGGAACGGGAAAGGCAGACAAAATGAAGGAGTTTTTCGGACAGGCGAAATGAGTACAGTATAGAATCACAGGCAATGTCTTCGAATATACTGTAGGTCCTACGGAGGAACGAGCAACATCGTCAGATTTGAATCTGCCCTTTTCACTGTCCTTCTGCTTTCACCGTAGTGCCCTCGTGCTGGGCTGAAACCGCTCACCGTGTCAACCCCTTAGACACGCACAAAGACAGGCACACGCATAAGACAGTCAAAGCAATTCCACAAGCACCACTCAAACTGCTCTCCTTCGGACAACCTTTGCAATCGCACGCACACACACACATGCGCACACGCACACGCACGCACACACACACACACACACACACACACACACACACACACACACACACACACACACACACACACACACACACACACACACACACTCCACTCAGCATTCTGAGCATCTCAGTAGCACATGGTACAAGGGGACTGTTTCATAACAAGCAAGCCTCTTTGTCCCCCTCTCTCTCTCTCTCTGTCTCACATACAAAACACTCAAGGACACGAACACACAAACACGACGCACGCACGCACGCACGTCGGCCAAGCTAACGCCCTACCGTCCGCGGATGGGGGCATGTGTGTTCTAGCTCCTCCATTATTCCCAAAGATTCATGGGGTAGGGCTCTGGTGGTCCCCCCTGTATGTGACTCAGCATCAGTGTAGTGTAGATGATGCCTTTCTCTCTCTCTTTCTCTCTCTCTCCCTCAGCACACTCCGTCTCTCTCTCCTCTCTCCTCTCTGTCTCTTCTTCCTCTAAGCCCCCGCCCTCTCCCTCCTCCCCTCCTCTTCCTCCTCCTCTCGTTAGCAGAGTGAGCCCTCGCCTGTTGTGGGCCAGACGCAGCAGTAGCAGCAGCAGCAACAGAAAAGTCCCCTAGTAGGAGCCCTCGCCATGGCGACGGAGGAGAGGAGAGGAGGGAGAGTGGGAGACGACGCTGGCCTCCAATCAGACAGTGGATGCAGCCGCCTCATTTGCATGAGGGGACGGGATTGGCCAAGCTGCCCATAGCACCATAAGTGAGAGACAGCACCGAGCATCGCTGTACTATTTTCCATGGCTGAGTTTTGACAGTGAGTTGGTTTAGGTTTTTTTCCTCTTTGAGTGGGATGATAACACCTAATTCAGTGCTTTGACAGCAGTTGAACTGAAATGCACTTTAATGAGGGGGACATCTCCTTAAAATGACACTGACTTGTCACGACACAAATATGTACATATTCCAGCATAGAAATGTGTACACACCTTCCAGAAGCTTGCATAACTTGAAAGTGACTTCCTCAGGTCAATGGGGGGCATCAAGCCTCTATAAGTTTATTTCAGTGTCCTTGTCAAAATATGACTGTTGATTTATAATGTTTTGTACATTGTAAATGTGAAAAAATAAAAATGTAGCCAGCACACAAGGAATATTCTTTTCACATGGCTTATTTACCGCTTCAGGACAGAATACCATGTAAATAAACCATGTGAAAGGGATATTCCTTGTGTGCTGACTACTATTTCATTTTTCCTTGTCATTATCCAGCCGTTCACCTTAAAGACTTTTTTTTTAATCTGGAGTGTTGCTGGCTTTCAGCTTTATTGCAGTCATATCTCTATCTATATTGTAGATGTGAAATATGATGTTCATGTTCATGTTCAAATCAATCAAATAGATTCCTATAATTTGGAGTTGACAAATTATTGTTAACTACTAAATGAACTGCTCAAACTGGGTTTGATTTTTCTTCTCAAACAGCAATTCCTTTCAACACCGACTGAAGCCACAAACTTTGAAACAACTTCACTTTACAGTTATAGGCCTATATTTTGAGTCAGTCAGATAAAATGGCTGAGGTAAGGCAAAGCATGACGTATTTTATTTTATAAATAGAAGCAAGAACATATTTTTTTAATGAGCACAATTACTGTCTTACCTTGCGTAGACCCCTCCTACACCGAGTAACAGTCGCTGTGTGTCTGGAACGTGTTCTGGTGCACCTCTGTTTCACCATGATGACAACGATGATGATGATGATGATGATGATGATGATGATGATGATGATGATGATGATGATGATGATGATGACGATGTCCTACAGGAGATAATATCAGTGTATGTGTCAGTTCACTGCTCCATCAGTCACAGACCCACAGACACAATGCATCTTTGGTTCAGCAGCAGTACCACGTGAAGCATCCACAAACACCCCCCCCCCCCCCCCCCCCCCCCCGGCTTTCAATGGCCTGTCCTGATTGGCCCACCAACACCAGACTGCCAGTCACTGTACAATCCTGAGAGTTAAAGCTGCCTCCAATCCATACAATCCATACTTTTCATCCAATCCACAATGTATAAATGCATTACGTATACGTACTGTAAGAGTAAAAGTCCGAATTCAAAATTGACTTGAGTAAAAGTACAAAAGTATTGGCATCAAAAAGTACTAATTATGCAGAATGTCCCATTTCAGGTTTTCACATGCACACACAAAGTGCGTGCGTGTGTGTGTGTGTGTGTGTGTGTGTGTGTGTGTGTGTGTGTGTGTGTATGTATGCATATAATTCTTTAAAAATAAATACTGTATATCTCTCCATATATGTCTAGAGGTGTGAGGTGCGTGTGTGTGTGTGTGTGTGTGTGTGTGTGTGTGTGTGTGTGTGTGTGTGTGTGTGTGTGTGTGTGTGTGTGTAAAGCCTATGTATCATTTGTTTATGTTTTTTTTCACACATTAATGTCATACTGTAGCAGCACAGCAGTAAGGATGAAATAATGATAAAGATGAGGGTATAAGCATAGAATGAGAACAACATAAAAGACCATTTAAAATCACAAGCTGTCCCCCTTCCCCTGGGCTGGTCGATACATAATGTATAACATAGAAATAGAGGCACGTCATCATGTGCATTCTGTCACTGAATGAAAATGCATATCTAGGCATACTGTATATAAATAGACTTACTGTATAGACCTATGGACTGACCTGGCTCTCTACACTTGGACTGTAGCCTTTAAATAGCCTATCATGTGCAATCTATCACCAGTGAAAAAGGCATGTATATGGACTGAGGATCAATAGGCCTATGTGTCAGTGTCAGTGTCGGAAAGTAACTAAGCACATTTACTCAAGTACTGTACAATTTTGAGGTACTTTACAGGGGAATACTTCCAATTTTCAATACTTTTACTTCTACTACGCTACATCTCAGAGACAAATATTGTACTTTTACTCCTCCTACAATTATTTGAAAACTTGAGTTACTGGTTACTTTGTAGACTTAAGTTATTAAACATACATTAACCACTTAAGCTCTCTATATATGTTTGCCTATTTGAAAATAGCAGATCTACAAGCTCACACAACATGTCGCATCACAACCACAACCCATTGTGAGCTTGTAGATGTAGTTGTAGGCCTCGACATTCGAACCCCAGTAAACCCCATGGGAGAATGCCTGCCCTCTTTCTTGACCAGGGGAGATATTGTGCTCATGATGAGCTTCAGTTTGTCAGTACAGTAGGTGTTCTATCTCAGTGGTTCTCAACCTTTTCAGGCTGCAACCCCCAAAATAAGCATATTTTAACTGGAGACACCCCACCCTGACGAGCACTAAGAGTTGAGGCATTACATATGTATAACACGATTCTATTGTGAAAATAGCTGATCTACATGCTCACAACGCCTCGCAACGCATGTAGATCTGCTATTTTCACAATTTCTGCCTCTAATATTTGACAGTTTGGCCAGTGTTTAATTCGTCATTTTAGGCTTCCTACAAACAGTAAAGTCACCTTCCCTCTCCTTGTCCTTTGAGAATGAGGGGGGGGGGGGGGGGGGGTCGTCCAATTAATTCTCTATGGAAGTCACATGGTTTCATGCCTCTTCCAAGACTCTTGGCTTGATTCAAGCCAAGAGTCTTGGAAGAGGCATGAAACCATGTGACTTCCATAGAAAATTATTTGGACGACACCCTTGCCCCCCGCCTCATTCTCAAAGGACAAGGAGAGGGTATTCACTCTTTAGTGTGAATGCAGCCTTAGAGTTATTAAATTGTCACTTTAAAAATGTGCAGATAGATACCCTCTATGATACACTTACACTTTATGTTGGTTTGTTTACTGTTGCGTGAGAAAACAATGTTGCACATTAAGCTAATCATCTGGGGACCCCACAAAATAATGTGTGGGTCCCTACCCACAGAACCACTGTCCTACCTGACAGCAGCATCTACATTCTAATTCAGGGTCTTCTCAATGGAAGAGTTGTTTAGGGAGACCATGCATGCACCTCCTCCAACCACTAAATATTGTACCATACAGATTGTTTGGTTAAAGTAAAAAGTTGTATTCAGCACAAGTTCCGGATTGCATCACTATTCTTTCCTTCGAAGGCCATCCTCTCTATAAGGTATTTAATGACCTGCGTAGCAAGTTTAGCAACAGGTTTTTGATGCCTACAATATCTACTGAGCGAATGAAGAAATACTTTGTTCCTGCTGCTGTTAGATTCCTTAACATTAACGTACATCGCTAGCTTGGTTTTGGGAGGGTGTCATGTAATTTGTAAAGTCTGTTATTGTTATTTGTTGTGTATTTGTATGTGTGTTATATGTTATATGTCTTTGATTTTGTGTATTTGTATTCGCTCTGGTGGCAAAACGTGTTTCCCTTTGGGGACTAAGCAATAAACACATACCATACCATACCATACCATGGTTACATTTTGACACTCAAAGAGTTAAGTTATATAAACATGATGATTGTATTGTGTATAATGTGTATGTATGTCAGCTAGCTTATAAGCTTCATCATGTTCATGAGAGCCCCAGATAAAGTGTTCAATAGGCTATCTGAAAGCTACAATGTATCTCCAGGGCACAACATGTTATTGATTGCAACTAGTGGTGGACATAATCCACTCCACATAGGCTACTGTACACAAAAATACAAATTACAAAGTACATTTTATTTTTAATATCAATGCAGATCTATAACCTCACAATTTAAAGCATTGTACCAGGCCTACTGTGAGGTGCTGTGAGCTTGTAGATCGGCTATTTTCTCTATAGGCCTATTTGAAATAGGGCTTAAATTGTTCTTGTTCATTCAGGTTCAGTATAAATGTAGTCATCCTACGCCTGTCATGTTCAATTTGTCTGATTGGTATAAAACTAAATGTTCTATGACAATCAGAAAAATTGAAACACCTGTGTTGGTCCCCAACATGGGAGTTGTAGTAGGACTACATTTGAAACTCACAAATAGTTTTTGTACATTTGGGTCCCAAGAGCCAAAAGTAGGCTACGATAATACATATAAAAAGAAAGGAAAAAAAAGTACTATCTAAGGCTATGGACCAGAGCTATCTAAAAATGTACTTGTGTAAATGTACTTACTGTCAGTGTCGACCACTGTTGATTGCAACAAAAGAACAAAAGTAGTGTATTGAAAAGCCCTGAGGGAGGGGGGCAGCAACAAGCACAGCCTTTGTGTTATGTTTTTGTCATAATTGAACGGGGTGCAGTGTGTCTGGAGCGTCACAACCACAGGTCCCAACTCCCAACAGACACCACGCCCCGACGCGCTTTTCATCCTCCTATCTAGGACAGCACAGCACACCATTGACCGTGCTCAAAACACTCAAAAGGTCCAACTAGGTCGCTATGGAAACGATCGAGGGTTAATTAGGATAGGAAGGTGAAAGCACCCACGCACACCCACGCATGCACGCACATCATGCACACACTGGCACATTTGTAGTAGTAGTAGCCTACTGTATCATCTGTATGTCTGTGTTTACCTTAGTTCTAATTCTGAACATTATACATCGGCATGGTAATTAATTAGGGTCGCATACGCTTGGCCGATGGCAGCTTTGCGATCTTTTGTTATAATTAAATTGAATTACGGTATACAACAACAATCATATGCACTGCAGTAACAAACAGATTCCAGCATATGGATTACAGCAGTCATTCTCGCGATTTTGTATATTGTACAACAGCGACATCATGCGTGCAGACGTCGAGGAGCAGCGTTATGTGTAGACCAGAGCATTCTATCCCATAGCCTCGAGTGACGGTCGGGCTGCGATTGGCTAGCTCGTTGTCTGACAACCGTTGACTGACTCCAAGCAGTTGGCCTGACAACAAATCGACCAATCACACCGTGGTCGTCCTCCAAGCCTATGGGATATAGACTTTACCGGACGTGCGTATGCTGCGTATTGTGCGTAATTTCCTGCATATGACTTTCCCCGGGAACTGGCGTCAAGGCGATTTGGCGCGGAATGCTCCGTTGTTGTGTTGTTGACTTGTCTGCCGTCGTATTTACGAGACAGTGATTGAAAACAGCGAATAAAGTGTGAATAAAAGTGAAAATAAACGAATGGCTCCGGTGTCCAACCCAGAGAAAGAGATGGAGAATGCGGAGGGAGGTGAGTGAGCATCGTACAGCACTGCTGCTACTGGGGAAGCTAAAGCAGTGAATAGCATGCATTGCCATTGAGTTGCATTGACTTTATTGTGAAGGACCTCCATAACTACGAGCAGTGGTGGCAAAGGTACTCAAGTAAAAGTATCACTGCAATGTAGAAATACTCTGTTACTAGTATAAGTACGGAATTCAATACTCAATACTTGAGTAAAAGTACAGAAGTATTGGTATCAAAATGTACTTAAAACACCAAATACTATTTAGCAGAATGTCCCATTTCAGGGTGTTCAAATGTATACAATTATGGCCGACATGTATATAGGGTTGAAGTGGTTAAATGAATGTTTTGTAATAATACTATTCATACTCTACAAAGTAACTAAAGTTTTTAAAAAAAATTAGGGGAGTAAAAGAACAATATTTGGATCTGAGATGTAGTGGAGTAGAAGTAAAAGTATTGGAAATTGGAAATACTCAAGTAAAGTACAAATACCTCAAAAGTATTTTAGTACAGTACTTAAGTAAATGTACTTAGCTACTTTCCACTACTACTCAGAGACCATACAAATTGAATAAGATGGACATAAAGGGTCCATTTGGTTCCATTTAAGCTCTCAGAGTTACAGACCCGTTATGGTATGTTATTTTGACCCTTGAACCCACTTTGAGAACCACAAAAGAGAGGATAGTTTTGGCGTTGTAACAATAGCAGAGTCTTGCAGATTAAACTTTGTTGGTAGTGCCGCAGTTACTTACATCTGCACTGTTATTTGTTTAACTAACTCTTTTGATGCTTAAAACTAACTTAATGTAAGAACTGACACTCACGCTGTATGTACTACTAGGAAAGAAGGGGAGACCTAGCTGCAAGAAACTGTGTTGCTAGTTGCATCCAAGTTGCGTTAACATGAAACCGAAAGGTCCGATTGTATTTAAATGACGGTAAACTCCACAATATTGCACCTGTATGAGTAGACTGGGTTATTCTTTGTGTCAAGGCTTTGTTAAAAGACAAAAATCCACAGTTGTTGTCTTTGTCAATCTCTGTACAGCCAAGATTCTTTCCAAGTGAATCATGAGCATAGCACATGTTTCAGCATCCAAGTTGCTTGGCCAGGGAATTGTTAATTCGGTTTCGGCTTCAACCGGTTAATGGCTGCTCACAGTGCTCAGATATGCCAGCCATACAGTTTTCAGCTGTGCTCTGTTTCTAGTTTATTAAGGAAAAATAACACCCAGTGTGAAGTGAGCGGCGCCTTTGAGCCTTTCATTTAACTCAAATTCTTGTGTTGTCTAATGTCAAGGCTGTTCAACAGCGCCACTTGGTCACCCAGCGGTATTGCAGCTGCTGCATACTGCATACAGACATACCTACACACACACACACACACACACACACACTCACACACACACTGCATACAGACATACAGTACATACCTACACACACAGTCAAGCATTGGAGCGCAGCAGAGGCACCGCTCAAAAAGCTGTGCTGGCTTTAGCTGGCAGAAATCTGTCAGTTATGTCCCTATGCCATGATGTGACACATGTCCCGCCTGTTCTGGTCCCCCCAGGTGACGCTGCAGGAGGTGGTCTGGCCTCCTCCAGATCCAGGCGAGAGAAGAAGGAGAAAGTGGGAAGGAAGTCTGCACTGGAGCAGATCAGAGCAGCCAAGAAAGGGGAGAAGTTCAAATATGAGGTGAGGTCCTGTGCATGCATGAATATCTGCATGAAGCATGCATACAGAGATGCAGATATTCCTTATGTGGTGTTAAACTATGTGCTTATTCTATTGATACTGGTCTTTGTTAGGGATGCACCAATATCTTATCGGTATCGGCACCCGATGTGACTTAATTAAGTCATATTGGGATATCGCACACAACATCACAGATCCAAGTCACAGATAAAAAATAAAATAAATAATAATAATTAAAAGAAATGCAACCTTTTTCGTCGCTCCTCCACTCTTGAGACGAGACACGTGTTGCCATTGCGTTTTTCACTCAGTTGCACTGACTGCACTCTGTTATTTGAACTGAATCCTATCCTACAATTAATAAATGGCTTTAATTGAAAGGTGAAGCATTTTTTTTATACTTGCTATGTAGCCTACTGTATCGGGAAATATCCAAATGTACGTACGTATATATCGGATCGAAATTGAAAAACCTGTGTGTGTGTGTGTGTGTGTGTGTGTGTGTGTGTGTGTGTGTGTGTGTGTGTGTGTGTGTGTGTGTGTGTGTGTGTGTGTGTGTGTGTGTGTGTGTGTGTGTGTGTGTGTGTGTGTGTGTGTGTGTGTTCCAGGTGGAGGATATTAGCAGTGTCTATGAGGAGGTGGATGAGGAGCAGTACTCCAGGATGGTGCGAGACAGACAAGATGATGACTGGATCATTGATGACGGTGAGGCTTAGCTTATCGGATATCATGAGGAGGGGACCTAGCATAGATAGTTGTGCTTGAACGAAATAACAGGTATACAGTCATGAGTAATGATGAATATCTTTTGGTCCTATCAGTGATGTATGAAGAATAATGTAACAACTGTCTGTCTGTGTCTGCCTCTCTTGCTATCTCAGATGGAACGGGGTATGTGGAGGACGGAAGAGAAATCTTTGATGATGATTTGGCCGACGATGTTGTGGAAAAAGGCAAAGGTGAACAACCATGGCTGTGTTTGTCAATGTTTGTTGTCTGATTGCATACTGTAGATCAGTGGTTCTCAAACTTATCAGTCCGCGACACCCCACAATAATCCTATTTGAACTGGAGACCCCCCACCCTGACAAGCACTTTGGAATTGTCAAAGTTGAGCCATTACATTCTGTTAGACTTGGTTCCACAGATAAATATTGTAAACATAGACGGTCTACTAGCTCATAATGCCATATCGTGAGCACGTAGTGCAGAATGGCATATTTCTTCGGAGATAATATTTGACCATTTGTTATAGTATAATTTGTTCATTGCTTTTAACGCATTTAATGGTCTCATTTGTATTTTTTTATTTTTATTTTAGAGGTATTACATTTTTAAATTTAAATTACTTAAATTGTCACTTAAGAAATGTGCAGATGCACACAGCATACTCTTATACTGTATGTTGAGTGAGAAAACAATATTGCACGCTAAGAAAATCCTCTGGGGATCCTCCCACAAATTAATTTGGGGACACCTCTGACTCAGTTTAACTCATTGAATGCCCTTTTCAAGATGGCCGCCAAGTACCAGGATGCCACGTTCCTAAATTTCTAGTGCACGGATCAATTTTTAGTGCACGTATCGTGCACGCCCATGCACCATATATGCACCATATGTGTAGTACTTTTTAACAGCTTTCAAACAAAAAAATCTGCTTGGAAATCCGTTCAGGCATTCATGAGATAGAAGCCTTCAAAGTCAGACAAAACAAACACTGCCACCTTCCTAAATTTCTAGTGCACGGATCAATTTTTAGTGCACGGATCGTGCACGCCCATGCCTAGATCATGCACCATATGTGTAGTACTTTTTAACAGCTTTCAAACAAAAAAATCCGCTTGGAAATCCGTTCAGGCATTCATGAGATACAAGCCTTCAAAGTCAGACAAAACAGCCATTTTTGACATTTTGAAAGATGTGTTTGTTATAGGGCTAAACATGCAATTTCGCAATTGCGATCATGCCTAATACATTTGAGGCATTTTTAGAATTCTTTTTATAAAAAAAGAATTTTGAAAAAAAAAAAAAACTTTTTTTCTTTTTTCAAAATGGCTTCCAACTCGGGAAACTCGGGCTGTGGCACCCTGTTACTACTGTAATAACTCGGGAAACTCGGGCCTTGGCATTCAATGAGTTAAGAACCACTGTAGACGAAAAATTATCAGTGACGTTTGTGACAACATGATGGTAGGTGTATTGTATCTAAGGGGTGTAAACGTTCCTTGATATAAGTGCATTATGTTGTGTGTCTGATGTGTTAGCGGGCAAAGCAGGCGCTAAGGGAGCAGACCCTAAGAAAAACCAGAAGAAAGCTCCTGTCAACAAGCCCAACACCATCAAGAACCTCTTCATGAACAGCAATGTCAAGAAACCAGCTGAGGTGTGTGTTTGTTAGTAAATCTGAGGTTGCTTGTGTTTTGTTTTTAACTGTTTCATCCTAAACCAGGGGTCTTAAACGTTTTCAGGCCAAGGACCCCTTAGTTGAGAGAGATGAAGCAGGGACCACCACAACCTTTCATTCAATATAGTTTCATTGTTTGACAGCACAATCATCATTGTATTTTGGATTCATATCAATTTGTGTTTCCAGATATTTAACCACTTGAACCGTCAATACTTAATAAACTTCACCTTTCACTCTATACTTAGTCTGCTCTTTTTCCTCTCTACACCAAACCTCTTTGCCTAAAATAGCCGATCTAAGGCGTTGTGAGCTTGTAGATCTGCTATTTTTGTCTAAAGTTCTCGGAATATGGAAGCTAGGGTTCAAGTGGTTAATATAAAAAAATTGAAAAAAGGTTTCTATCGCACAAATATTTGGAGGACCCTGTAGTAACTCTGAGGACCCCCTAGGGGTCCCGGACCCCCTGTTGAAGACCCCTGTCCTAAACAAATGGTATTCATTCTGTCTTAACTTTGTCACATCGTCGTGTTTGAAAAAGAAAAAAGAAAAAAAAGAAGAAAAAATAGGTGATCACATACATTTTTATTTGTATTAGAATCGCTGACAAAGCTGCTGGGAGCAGAAAGCGACACAGATGGAGCTTGTGTTTTTAGTGTGTGTCTGTCTGATGATGCAATCGATTGTGTCTCTTGCAGAAAGATGTAGACCTGTCTAAAGATGACTTACTGGGAGACCTCCTACAGGACCTGCACTCTGAGGTCAGTCTTGTTCTGTCATGATGCACCACAAGACTGTCTTTATTATTTGTACTTTGACTTGTGTTGCTGTTATTGTCCTTTATGGAACTTTGTGTGGTTAATTGTTATATTTGGCTCTTCTGTGTGCAAGAACAAATTATCCTTGGGGCAATAACGTTCATTCATTTGTTATTTAAGTAATTGTAAGTGTGTTGTTAATGCTACCTCCAGCCAATCCAATGAAAAAGAGATTGTTTGATAAATACTTCACCTATTTCACACAAGTACTCATGTTCATCAAAATCCTTATGAACTGGTGTTTAGTTTATGTTCCCATCTTAAGTGTTTTTTTTTTTTTTTGTTAACCCATCCAGTTGTCAATACACCTCCCTGATTTATCTTGTGACATTATTTTTCACCCTCTCAGAAGAAGCCATCTCTTCTGACCCCTCCAGTGGTCACCCTAAAGAAAAAGAAGTCCCTCGGCTCTCCTATGAACCCGTTCTCCATCAAACCACAGGTGTTGAAGGTACCATACTTAACAGATTTGCAGAAACATTTAATGGCTGATTTGAGATCCATGAACCAAACGATCAAGAAAACCGTTGTCATTTCTGTCAACGGCAGGAATCGCCCTCAGCTGTGGCGCCAAAGCTCAAATCGTCTCGGCCGTCCCCTGCCAACCTGACACCCAGGACAGTAGCCCGCCCCCCTCCCTCTGCTCCAGTCCCTCCAGCAGAGCACAAGAAAGTCAAAGTGGAGGAACCAGACCAGGAGGAGGGTAATGGATACCTTGCTTTGTTGTACCTAAGCTAGATACTCTACATTGATTATTCACTCTTTATTTTTCTTTCTCTCTGTGATACACTCAAGGGGTGCAATAATTACACATACGCGGCCATTTAAAAATGTCTGCCAAAGGGCCAGGATGCCAAATTCACCCATAATAACAATACAAATATTAATGGACACAATTTGTTGTGGCTGACCTGTTGCTAATCCCCGCATGTGTTGTTCAGTGAACGACGGCATGGAGTTTGATGGAGTGGACTTTGACGAACCGATGGAGGTGGCGTTTGAGCAGGACGACCAGGGGGCTTCTGCTGAAGAACCTGCGAAGCCAGAGCCCACAGCAGTCCCTATAGAGCCAGTCAAAGTGAAGTCCAAACCTGAACCCCAGGATCCTGTCCTTCTGTGAGTCTTCATTCTTCATACACATTTCTCTCTTGTCCAGTGGTTCTCAAACTTGGTGGACCCCCATAACTCAGAGTGTGAAAAATGGAACCAACCTGAACCGTAAGGGTTCCATTTGAACACTCTGGGTTTCCTTTAAGGTCCCCTTTGGAACACTGAGGGTAGCCGGAGCCCCACTTTGATAACCATCGTTTTAGACTTTCTAGTTTGTCTTGGTTTTATGGGAGATTTAATGGAATAACAATCCATTATTAAAAACCCTTTCCCTCACGTCATTGAAGTTCAACTTGCTCCATAATCCAATGAGTCTTTTTAACTTTTTTGGTGCCATGATTTTTTCTCTTCAATGTCCCACGATGCCATGGTTTCCATAGACTTCCATGTAATTTATAGTGCACGGATCGTGCACGGCCATGCCTCGGGAAACTCAGGGTTGGAACCATATGTGTTATTATTATTATTATTTTGTTTTAATTGTATTTTATTCTATCTAAATTATATTGAGGAAAAACAATGCTGCTATTTGTTTCAAAAGCTTTATACCCTGTAGGCCTATATATATATAAAATGACACAATGCAACATAGCTCTGTTTGCACAATGCTGTACCCCCTCCAACTGTATATATGTTTCCCCTTTTCAACAGTTTTTATTTTATTTTTGATACTTGCTTTGGCAATGTAGTAATAAAGCTCCTTTGAATTGAAAATTGAATTGATACCCTGGCCAGGCAAGGGGGTAAGACACCTACCTCTTTTGTGTTTACTTCCTCAGCATTGAATGACTCTGTATGTAAAAGGCCATGTCACACCTATTGTTTGCTTTGTGCCAAGATGCAGGCCAGATGTAGGCCACGCTTTCGTAGCCCGGACAAAGCCAGATGTTGGAGCTTAGCTCCTTCCAGGAGCACCGCTCAAAAAGATAAATGAACCTGGGTGGGTTTAAGTTCTTCCTGGTTGCATGCCTCCTCAGGTCCAGCAGGATGGGAGGTGATTGGGGACAAGACGAGGAGGAAGGAGTCGGCATGGCTCCTGCAGAAGTGCAGGTAGACTCCAGCAAACTCCCATTGGTGGAGGGACCGGACGGAGAGCAGGTGTTCCGTTTCTATTGGTTGGATGCCTTTGAGGACCAGTACAACCAGCCAGGTGAGGGACCATTTGTCACCTGTTTAGTAGGGCTGTCCCCTACAAATTGACGCGTCGACGAGTCAGTCGAAGAGTAAGACCCCACAGCAGAGTCCTGCACAGGTCCAATTTTGACAACCGTCAATCAGCACCGCAGACCGACCCGCTACCCGCGATGATCTCAAAATCCAAACCAGACCTGCCCCGTCTGTCAAAAAACTCAACCGTCTACCCACGAAAGATTACATGCAGTAAAATAAATAGCCTACAGGCGTGCGTGCTTCCAAATGGCACGCACTCGATCTGCCCTGCACACTGTCCTCAGTGTTTGCTATGAGAACATAGGCTAACGCAGTTATACAGCCTACTACACGCAATTATTATTTATATTGGCCTACATAAACGCCAGGCCATCTGCCTTTCTTAGTTCTTTTAGATAGCCTTTTAAAGCAGCCTTGCTATGAGTACGCACTCGACGCAGCAGTGAAGAACATCCATGTTACTTTGTTTATATGCGTGCTGTGGTTGTGTTTTGTGTCCGTCCTGCTGCTCACTGTCTGCGCTACTGTGAGGGAATGACTAGGGTTGGGCACGGTACTTTGTCCCGCCATTGTCTCAAAACGAACCGATTTAAATTTTCAACCTTATATCATTGCCTACATGAACATGCAAGATATTAACCTTCATTCAGCAACGATTGACTTGTATACAGTGCTTCCCCATGATGATTTTTCGAATGGAAAAAAGTCTCAACATTTCAGAACCAAATTTTGAGTTTAGGAAGGCAGGTGCAGAAAGGTTAACCCTGTTACCTTTGTGGCCTACGTAGGTGTGGTCTACCTATTTGGGAAGGTATGGATCGAGTCGGCCAACGCGCACGTGAGCTGCTGTGTGACGGTCAGGAACATCGAGAGAACCATGTACTTTCTGCCTCGAGAATATGTGAGTAACACTTTACTGTTTCCTGTTACATGGTTGCCACTTTTAACTCTGAAAGGACAGCTCATCTGCGACTTTAGCGATGGTGAATGTAAGCCATGGGGCAATATATGATGGAAATGACAACACCACATTAGTAAAAAAAAGGTTGTTTGGACAATCTGGTCGGTGGGGATTAGGAATTTAGCTACCGGCTATCAACCTCTTTCAAAGGTTAAAACGAAAGTTACGTATGTAACTACGGTTCTATGAATCCCGAATGACCGCCAGAGGCGGTGCTTAAAGCACTGAATATATCCCTTCGCGCATGCGCATTCGAGTATGAATACCAACAAAGTCACTTGTGACCCCTGGATGACCCTACAGAGGGTATATCATCCGGGGTTATCCAATGGATCATTTCCTACAGAATCTTCTCGCGAGACCACGAGGATTCTGAGTGACCCAGTGCTCTGGCGGTCATTCGGGATTCATAGAACCGTAGTTACATACGTAACTTTCGTTCTATTTCATCCCTCCTGACCGCCAGAGGCGGTGCTTAAAGCACTGAATGACTATACCAACAAAGTCACGAGGAATCCTGATTACAAACCTCAAAGAGCAGAATCGAAGGATTCTGGGAAGAGAACCACCCCCAATGGATATGGAGTGGCAACAATCACCCAATAGAACCTGGAGAACGTGCCAATGACTGCCATGAGGCAGTGGCACCAATATCTTCCAGGGGTACTACTCTCAGGTAGCCCATGATGTGGGGGCACTATCATTAGAGTGGCACCCTATACCAGATGGCAGGGGACGATTACTCGCCTTGTAGGTGTGGCTGATGGCACCCACAATTAAAAATGGGGCAGGCGCTGTATGGGGAGCGCAATATCTGGGCCATCATAGCCACGGAAGAGCTGTTCTGGCTGCCGAAAGCATGTGGCAGGGCTAACATAAGCTCTATGGGCCCACACTGGGCACAACAGTTCCAGCTTGTCCACCCACTCTCGTGGTGGAGGTTAAGCTGGGCAAGCCTTACAGGCTGGTTGAGGTGCGACTGAGACAGCACCATTAAGGAGGAACGCTGTGTTCGGCCACATAGCGACACCTCAGCCGTCTGAGTTCTACTTCAGACAAGAGTCACTGACAGGCAGGGCGTGTAGCTCACTGACACGTCTGTTGAGGTAATGGGCAGGATGAATGCCTTCTCACATGCCACCAACCTAGACTGCCTGTGTCAAGGGCTTGAAAGGGAGGCCCGCAAAGGGTGTCCGTACCATGGGAAGATCCCATGATGGAAGTTCTCAAGGCTCTTGAAGGATAAAACCTCAGAGCCCCCTCCGGGAAAAGGGACACTTGACTATTGTTCCCCACTATGGCTGTGCCATTGTCGATTTCTACCATGTCTACATGATCTTGCTGCTATGCAAAATTTTTGAGTAGACGAAGAGTGGCCCCAGTCTAGGAGGGACTGGTGAAACTCCAGAAAAGTAGGCACAGAGCAACGCACTGGGTTATCACTCTGACCCATACACCAGTTGGAAACAGCTCCATCTGTTATCCTACTGTAACCTGGTGGATGGCCCCGGCCCTCTATCATTCAGGACGGTATGCCTGCCTGGATCCGCACAGCTACCCGCAGCGGTTCAGTTTAAGGGCTTGAGAATTGGGATGCCAGACCCGACCTCCAAGGTCGAGAGGAGACCTCTCCTGTCCCGGAGGTGCTATGGCTGTGACTTAGTCTGTGCAGCCAGGTAAACAGCCAGAAGGGAGCCACCAGTCGAATGGTGTGACCCTCCTGAAGAACTCTTAAGCACTGGTCGTATCAGTGGAAGCAGTAGAATGCATGTGCAGTGCCTCTGGGCATGTGCACATTTCAAAGGAAGGCGCCCTTTGGGCGGCAACCTACTTGGGGCTTTTGAGGTGATTCTACTCACCCGGTAGATACATTGCCCGCTAATCGGGCAGGGGACTGCCCCAAGTCATGAGGTCCATGGATGCCTGCAGCAGCCGTGCAGACCTGGTTCCGCCCCGGTTTACCCCAATACACGGTCAAGGTGTTACGTGACCGCAAGAGAATGTGCTCGCCTCTCAGGCACGGCAGAAGGCACAGTAGAGCCAAATGCACCACCTGGTGCTGGCTGTTATAGTAGTGGTATTTAAGGCCACAGGCTGCCAGATACCTTGTGAACACCCTCTGGGAGAGGGAGAACCCGAAAGGAAGCATCCTGAGCTTCCAGTGGTGGCCTTGATAGGCATAGCACAGAAACTGCCAGTGTTGACAGGCAGCGGAAACTGTGGGTATCAGTTTGCAGATCATCTGCTGTGGTCAACATATAAGATGACATGACCTTAATATACCTCTTGGGTCCCCCAGACTCAAGGAAGTATGTCGATTAGAACTAGCCTAGCACAGCGAAACAATCCACCCATGTTAAAACAAGGTGGGAAAGCTATACTATACTGCAGTTAGCTGCATTAGTATATAGTCTGGCCAAACCAGCCTAGATTAGAACCTCCTTGTCTGACAGAGGGTCTACAGCCTCAATGGCACCCTTCGTCAGGAGGACGGATAGCTCCCGGTCCAATGTTAGGATTTTTGCCGGGTCACTGACTGCCTTCTTTTGACCCAGCCAGATGTGGGGGGCCGGTGTCGGAACTGATGCTTATATCAGGCGTTTGAGGTGGCAACCACCAACACGTCTAAGGTGTAAGCAGCCCAGTATCTGAGCTGCAGATGGGAAAAGTATCACAGCTGGCCCAGTAGCCTCAGCTGCCGCCTGGTCTACCTAGCCTGCATGATTCGCTTCAGTAGTTCCATCACTGCTGAACCAAACCCTTCCACTGGGAGACTACAGAGTTCTCCTAGGTGCCCCAGTCAGGCTTAACTGTTAAAGCCACACTCTGGGATGAGTTTGAACTAGGATGGGCATCATCAATCTGAGTACATGGAAATAAACCCAATGCCTCTGGTGACACGTCACTGAAGGTGATGGAGTCAGCATTCACATTGCCCTTTGCAAAGACGTTGAGAGGGCAAGCATAAGGTATGATAGGGAGTTGCCCAAGCACCTCGCATTCAAACCCCCTGCCACACAGCCCCCTCGGGGAACACAATGCGGACTGTGATGACAGGCTTGATAGCTGGCCTACAACCCAGGCGAGCACTTATTGAATCATTCATGGCTGACAGGCATGAGGAACATAAAAGGCAGTGGAGGGCGGCCTGCGCCTGGCGAGGGTGCTTGGCCTGGTTAGGTGCTGGCATTCCAGGGCTATGCGAATGATAATGCGCATGGAGCTGTACTATGTCTCAGTCAATGGCTCTGAGCTGAGGAGTGGGAGCTCGGCTCTAAGGCCCATGCATCTTCCTTATATTCATGGAAGTGTGTAGCTCAAGCTGCAAGGAAGATCACATCATCCTCTGGAGTCAGCTGTGGCATTGGAGGAGTAGGCACTTAAACATCCTCCAAAGGTAAACGGTTGGCGGGCAATGGCCCTCATGTAAGCCAACTCAGCAAATAGCCAATCCAACATGGATGAAGTCAGACCTTTTCTTCCTGGTACACAGGGCAGAGGTCATGGCCGGCATCCGGCTGGAGAGGAGCCTCACACGAGGTGCAAAAGTGGGAGATCTCCATTGTGGTGGCACCGGTTTCTCTGCACCGGCCAACACACACCAGTCCCAACTAGCCCAGAGCGCGGACGCCACTGGTTGCTAGACAATATTGACCATATGCTGGAGGGATGGAGCGTGTACGCTGCATATACCAGCAAAGGCCATAATTTGAGCAGGATAGACAACTCTTCCGCTTACCAGAGCGCGAACGTCACTGTTAGCTGGAACGTCGACATTAGCTAGACTGTAGAACCTGTATGGTGGGGGGAGGAGCGCGTACGCTACCTGTACCACCAGCAGATGCCCACTCATAAACAACCGGCTTGTAGTAGCCGTTAATCAAAGTCTGCTACCATACATCTTTCTTTCAATGCTTTAAATGCTTATTGTTGCACTGCTTGAGATTTACAAGTTAAGTGCATTATAAAACCAGAGCGTGAAAGCTGCTCTTAACTGGACTGTGGAACATGTATACTGAGTGTAGAGGGAGCGCATACGCTGCCTGCACCAGCAGAGGCTGTTAGTTGGTCTGTGGACCACTTGCTGGGGGGAAGGAGCGCTTACGCTGCCCGCACCAGCAGAGGCTGTCGTTGCATATAAAATGTCTCAACAAAGATTATAAATATATATTACTTTAATGAAAAAAAGACTACTGGTAGCTAGCTACACAGTAGATTAGCTGCAGTAGAGGCCATAAACTGGGGGGAAGGAGCGCTTACGCTGCCTGCACCAGCAGAGGCTGTCGTTGCATATAAAATGTCTCAAATATTATAAATATATTACTTTAATGAAACAGACTACTGATAGCTAGCTACACAGTAGATTAGCTGCAGTAGAGGCCATAAGCTGGGGGGGAGCGCTCACGCTGCCTGCACCAGCAGAGGCCGTCATTGCCGAAAATTGTATGCCAACCAAAAAGTTATATAAAAAATATAAAATATAAAGTTAGGCTATGGAGTACCAGTAGCTAGCTACCAAGTAGGCTAGCTGCAGCAGATGCCGTAAGCTGGGGGGAGGGGGCGCTCACGCCACCTGCACCAGCAAAAGTTTTAATTACAGTATTTAGTCGGCTCTTCAGATAATCAGGACTGTTAACTGGAATACCGCCGTGCTGTTAGTTGGAGCCTGTTCGGTGTGAGAGGAGGAGCGTGTACGCTACCTGTACCACCAACAGAAGCTAACTAATAAACAACCAGCTTACAACCTTCAATAAAGGTTTGGATGCTGCCATTTATGTAGCAGTGTGAGATGCTTCTTATGCCAATGTTTATTGTAGCACTTTGAAATCTATCCAAATGTAAAGTTGTTTACTATGCAACTTACAAACAACAAGTTTATCACCCTCAATAAAGGTTTGGATGCTGCCATTTATGTAGCAGTGAGATGCTAATATGCCAATGTTTATTGTAGCACTTTGAAATCTATCCAAATGTAAAGTTGTTTACTATGCAACTTACAAACAACCAGCTTATCATCACCCTCAATAAAGGTTTGGATGCTGCCATTTATGCAGCAGCATGAAATGCTTCCTTTGAAAGCTATCCAACGTAAAGTTGGTTTATTATTATAAGAAAACGGCAAGTGAACACAGCTTAATATTGACAATTGTCAATTCTTGTTATGCTTGCATTTACCAGGCAGTAAACGCTAATCAAGTAGCAAACTAACAGCACTACATCCAAACACGCTAGTCGTAGTAGTCTGAGTTACAGATCCATGCTGGGATGAGAGAGCGTTATGCAATCTACACCAGCCCAAAAGTTTAATATAAAGTTTTGGAAATTAAGCTACGAACGAACTACTGGTAACACCACCAGTAATGGGCACCTGCTGTGTGAAGGCGCGCACGCTGCCCGTATCAGCACTCAGCAGTGACTGATAAACAAAACAAGCTATACAATATAGTTAAGAGTTTGAGCTACTTGTAGCTCCACTTTACCAAGTACAAACTATCGGTAGCTACGATCAATCAATCGTCAATAGAGACCATTTTGCTGAGGGAGGTCGCTGCCTGCCCTGTACGCAATATTTCTATCGTAGGAGACGGTGCTGTACCAGCTGGCTAATATGTTTACGAAAGCTTGAAGCAAGCTTGAACGCTGCCAAAAGCTATTAGACAATGTCTACCAAAAAAGCATAAGTAGGCCGTCATGCTGCGAGCAGGAACGGCATGTGATCTAACCAGAAAGTGAAACAAAAAAGAAAGAAACAACTCGCTAAAACAGCGTGTTTCAACAACAAGGAAAGTAATAATAGTATGTATCCTTGATAATGGTAGAAACGGAGCGCAAACGGTCCGTTCACAGCAAACGAGAATCTCGTATTGGAGGGAGGCAGCGCCAGCAGCCTTTCGCAACAGTTTATTCTCTTATACAAACAAACACAATGTAACTTTAACCTCATCGTAGTGCGGAACTTACCGCTAACAACAGTAACCTACCTCTTGTCCGGAGAGTTAAGACCCTCGTCAAGATCGGACGCTTTCGCGTCCACGTGAAATAAACTCCGCTTGTAGAGGAGATAAAGTCGCAGTTCCTGGAGGGCGAACTCTCGCTACCCCGACCAAAACGGCCACGGAACTACTAGCGACTTCAATAATAAGGTAGGTTGCATAATAATGCATCGTATACTGATGCATATTGTAGCTCAATGCAGAGCTTGCAAACGAAACTCGGCGCGCGAGAAGAAAAAAGGAAATGATCCATTGGATAACCCCGGATGATATACCCTCTGTAGGGTCATCCAGGGGTCACAAGTGACTTTGTTGGTATTCATACTCGAATGCGCATGCGCGAAGGGATATATTCAGTGCTTTAAGCACCGCCTCTGGCGGTCAGGAGGGATGAAATAGAACTGTGAGCCAAGCATTGCATTACAAACAATCTGAGCAATAAAAAATATGCCATTTAACCACTTGCATACTTCATTTACTGGGGTCCCCCAGGGTCTATACTTGGTAACCTCATGTTTTCCTCCCACTGCACTCTCATTGGTTCCTTGTGTTATTGTCTCACAGAAAGTGAACCCCAAGACAGGAGAAGTGTCTGACACGCCAGTGGGAATGATGGATGTCTATCAGGAATTCAACGAGCTCTCTGAGAAGTTCAAGATCATGAAGTTCAAGTCTAAGGTCTCCATGTCATCTAATCTGTCATTTTATTACATAGTAGTAGCAGACGTGTTTTACCATTGTTCACTTGTTTGTGTCTCTCTCTCTGTAGAAAGTGGAAAAGAACTATGCCTTTGAAATCCCTGATGTGCCCACTCAATGCGAGTACTTAGAAGTCAGATATTCTGTGAGTACACGCAGTTTCTTCAATCTGCCCAAAGTACAGAATCAGAATAAGCGACGTATAATCATTACGGAATGCATTTGTTCATTCATTGCAGGCAGAGTGCCCTGCGCTGCCCTCCGACCTGAAGGGGGCGACCTTTTCCCATGTGTTTGGGACCAACACTACCAGTCTGGAGCACTTCCTTCTCAGCAGGAAGATCAAAGGACCCTGCTGGCTCCACATCAAAACGCCACGTAAGAACTACCAGGCTTATTCTGCCATCTTGACACTGGTCCATGTAAACAAAACGACAGATGTGGATTAAGCACCGGATTATGTTAAAACGTCATAGACCAGGGGTCTTCAACGTTTTCAAGCCAAGTATCCCTTAGTTGGGAGATGAAGCAGGGACCCCCAAATCTGTTCATAGATTCTGTATAGTGTCATTGTTTGACAGCACAATCGTGAATCATCAGTGTATTTTCGATTCATGTCAATTTGTGTTTTCAGGTATTTAACCACTTGAACCATCGATACTTACTCAACTTGACCTTTCACTCTGTACTTAGTCTGCTCTTTTTCCCTTCTACACCAAAGCTCTTGGCCGAAAATAGCCGATCTACAAGCTCACGCCTCGTGCTGCGAGGCGTTGTGAGTGGCTAAAGTTCTCAGAATATGGACGCTAGGGTTCAAGTGGTTAATATAAAATAAAAATAAATAAAAAAAACTTTCTATCACTCAAAGATTTGGAGGACCCCCTGTAGTAACTCTGAGGATTCCCTAGGGGTCACAGACCCCCTGTTGAAGACCCATGTCATAGACTATATGATAACCATGATCTTGACCCCCTTTAACCCATTTATGCCTAAAATTAGTGGATGCTTTAACTATTAAAAAATAGCAGATATACAAGCTCACAGCGCGGCACCGAGTGCCGCGCTGCGAGCTTGTAGATCTGCTATTTTTGAAAAAGTCGTGAAAATGTGTGCAAATCTTTGAATAAATGTATTTTCAAAGCGAACGTTTGTAACTCAAATTTTGCTTCTGGGTGGTCCCTGGAACTAGATATTTTGAAATGGTGGTCCGTGGCCAAATAAATATCATTTTGGGGGTCCTTCACATGAAAAGGTTTGAGCACCACTGACATAGTAGTCTCTCAAGAACAGACTAACTGAGCTCCAGTCAAGTGAAAAGGACCTTTTCTTTGACAATGGCTGGCCAGATTGCTGACACAGAAACATAGGTTTTTTTCCAAAAATCTTCAAAAGGATTCAAAAGACACTTATCCACGAGTTTCCAACACCCCATAGTGCATTGCGCAGACGTCTGCACCGAGCTTCCGGCACCGATTTACAAGCTCACAACGGGTTGCTTCTGCGACGCGACGTGAGCTTGTATGTCTGCTGTTAAACCCGGAAGTTTGGTCCCAATAGTCTCCAGTAAACTCCCGCGGAAACTTGTGGATAGAATCGGGTCAAAAATATTCACGATTTTTCAAAAATAGCAGATCTACAAGGTCGCGGCACTCGGTGCCGCGCTGTGAGCTTGTACATCTGCTATTTCTTTTATATTTAAAGCATAAAATATTGCGTCATAATGTCACGTGTTCAGGCCTAAATGGGTTAATGTTCCTGTGGCTCTCCGCTGACCCGGCCCATCCCGTCCTCTCTTGTGTCCCCTGTAGAGCTCGCCAACCAGCCGGTCAGCTGGTGTAAGGTGGAGGCTCTGGCCCAGCGGTGTGACCTGGTGACGGTGGTCAAAGACCTGCCACCTCCACCCATCACGGTCATGTCCATCAGCCTCAAGACGGTCCAGAACCCCAAGACACACCAAAATGAGGTCACACACACCCACTGGGAAGCACACGCACATAGGGCTGGGCGATATGGTGTTAAATAATGTGACTCAGCGTGACTGAGGGGCAGTCATTTCGGAAGGCAGGGTTTTTCACTACTGCTAATATGACTTTCTTTTTTTTCTTTTTTTTTTCTAAAATGAAAGAAATCACACCTGTGTGAACTGAGCGGTGGTTTACCCACCAACCCCCCCCCCCCCTCCCCCCTTCCCCCCTGTGTGTGTGTGTGCGTGTGTGTGTGCCTGGTCTGGCCTGGCCTGAAAACAGCGCCCCTCCCTTAACATGTGTGGTCAGAAAAGGTACTACACAGGCTTGAGGCTACATACGGACGCACCCACCCACGGACGCACCCACCCACATACACGTACCTCTACACACATGGCCACGTATAGGAACGGCGTGACCACCGCTCAAAAAGCCACAAATGCATCTCAAAATATCTAGGCTACATTTCACTTAAACGCCAGAGCTTAACTCTGCATGTAAATAAGACTTTTCTTAATTGATGTGAGAGATCGTCGGGTCATTTGCAGGTTAGACATTTATTTAGAACTTGAATATCTCAAAAGTAGTATTTCAGCATGGCATCATTCTATAAGCCATATCTTCAAAACTGTTGGGTCAATCTCCACAACCAATATATCATTTTGTAGCTATGATCCCCAGCTTTCAAATGACTAGCTGTCAGCTGCGCTGGGACACATATCGTGGAGACGATACAATGTCTCCACGATATGCCTTTTCAGGGATATCGTATATACAGTATAGTGATACAATGAGGGAGCCTCATAGAAAAAATCGTGTTGAATCGTTAATACAGAGATTCATTGCAGAATTAATTTAAACCTGCATTTTTGTCTAAATTGGTAGTTCTCAAACTTTAAAATGTCAAGGTCTCCCTTAATCTGGTTTCATTTGTATACTGTCAGAGTTACATACTTGTAAGGATCAATTTAGACCTCCCAAAGGGAACCCAGAGAGTCCCTGGACACCACATTGAGGACCACTGGTCTAAATGGTCTGTTACTCCTTTTTCTTTTAGTTTTTGTTACCTTGTAGGTGGTTGTACTGTTAAGTAACTTGAAAAATAACCATACAAACCAAGATGAAAAAGAATCCTGATAAGATGGTGATTCGTGATACAGCTTGGGAAAATAAAAATATATTTTTTTCCATATCGCCCACCCCTACATGCACGCACTTGACATATACTGTAACATACATTGTGCCATGATGCAACATACATTATACAGTATTAGATGATTGATTATTCTCTCTGACTATTCTTAATCAATTAAAACCTATATATATATATTAATTGACTGGGGTAAATGTTTCCCTAAAATGCGCACGTTATGACATCCCCAGGATAGGGTTCATCTGGTTAATGAACCAGCATATATTGAGCCTGATCATACTACTATCCTATATACACCCTTTTGTTTTTAAGGTGAGGTTTAGTCAGAGAGGCATCATGTGATGCAGGGAAGGACACATCATGTCTGATTGTAGCTTTTCCTGTGCATGCAGATCGTGTCACTGGCTGCTCTAGTGCATCATCAGTTCCACCTGGACAAAGCCCCCCCACGACCGCCGTACCAGACCCACTTCTGTGGTGAGTGATCGCTGTGCTGGGTGGCATGTCGCTGTCATGTTAATCATTTGTCTGGCGGAAAACCTTGTCCACAAATGTTACTTTTCAGGAAATCTGTCGTTAATTTACGTTAAAAGGTTTTCAATTCTGGCGATGGAAGGTTTCTGCCCCACAGCAACGAAATGAATCACATGTCCAGTCTTGATTTAGTCATATTTTCTCAAAAAGACCTTGATGCAATGCAACAGTGTACAGTACCTCATTTACCATAAATTATACTGATATATACTGTATACTGATTGAACTGTTTTCAGCCTATTTTATCCATTGATGCACCGAAGCTCTCTGTGTTGCTCAACACAGGTGCATACACACTAGGGATGTTCCTAGCGACTAATTTCACTGACGTGTACACGACAATTTTGTAAACGAATATTCGACTAGTCGAAAATTATTATTATTTTTTTTTATTATTGTAATTTCACACAGAAAATAGCCAAAACTGAGCACTTCGATCTATTAGGGCAAACCTCGTTTGAAAAAAGTATCAAGAGTATATAAAAGCCTTTTAAAATGTTATATAATATTGCAATCTTGCTCAAATTAATCAATTACGTCATTGCGTGAATCTGGGTCAAGATCAATAATTAGCGCATCAGTCTCAGCTTGGTCGCTACAACAGCTGATGTCTGTCTGACTGGAGTCGCTATAGTAACTGAGCAACAGCTCTGTTCTCTTCAAAGTTGGCTACATAATGGTATTCCATACTCAGCCAATGTATGATTAAGCATTCTCCTTGGCTTGTTCTCACCTCAAATTATGGATTAATTCATGGACCGGATCACAGATACAGCGTGCAGGCGAGTGATTCACATCCAGTATCTTTAAGATACACGTCGCTTAATTGCCATTAATTTACTTGCGCAGCGGACAGCCTGCCTGGTGTGTAGTGTTGCTGCGTGCAGCCATGCACACTCACTGCAGGTCAGCGCGACCAGTGCAGCGCGCAACAGTCAGTCAGACTGAGACACAGACAGTCATGCTCCGCAAATCAACCAAGGGATTGCTTAATTTGCTTGTTAAAAAGTAACATTTTATTAAGACAAGACAGTAATATGGGCGCAGAGTTTAAATGTTTAAAAAAGTTAATATCTCAATAATTAAAAATATATTTAATAGAATAATGGAATTGTATTTTCAAAACGAATAGTGGTTTACAAACCGTGTACACGGTTATCCGGCGCACATCCCTAATACACACATGGGTAAAAAAGTGTAATTTTATGCTTGGCCAGTGCACCGCTTCCCCTTTTACCAGTGGTACTGGTTTCTACGTCTTTATGTTTTTATTATTTTATTTTCTCCCTTGTGATTTGTGTAAGCAAGTGTTGTTGTGTTTCAGTGGTCAGTAAACCCAGTGACTGCATCTTCCCCTACGACTTCAAAGACGCTGTGAGGAAGAAGGTGAGTCTTTTTCTTTTGTTTTACATTTTTTTTAAATCCTGAAAGTATTTGAAAAATGTTGAATAATCTTGAATTAGGAAAAGGTTTGAGAACTGCTGATGTAGAATCAGCCTTAATGGGTTAAATATAGATAGATACCTTTATTATTATCCCACGGGGGAAATTTTTTCAAACACATTTTTGGACACTGCTCCTACAAATTTTGCCCTAAAATCACGCAAATCAGTACACACTTAGTCTACAATCATGTCATCAACATGGATCTGTCCCATATAGCGCCACCTTCAGGCCGATTTTTTAAAACACATTTTTGGCTACTGCTCCTACAGATTTTGCCCTAAAATCACGCAAATCGGTACACAGTATGTCTACACTCATGTCATCAACATGGATCTGTCCCATATAACGCCACCATCAGGCAGATTTTTTCAAACACATTTTTGGACACTGCTCCTACACATTTTGGCCTAAAATCACGATGCTTAAAATCACGGCCGCTTATCTCCCGATTAGGGAGTCTTACTGGTAATAATACAATCATCAAATTGGTGTGTGTGTGTCTGTGTGTCAGAATGGGAAGGTGGAGATAGCAGCTACAGAGAGGACACTGCTTGGCTTCTTTCTGGCCAAGATGCACAAAATCGACCCTGATGTACTGGTGGTGAGTAGGACACTTACTAGGGCTTACATTTAGGGCTGGCTGATACGGACAAAATCAAATATTATATACCTCAAGTCAATATCGCTATTGTGATGGTAATATGGATATTATATCAATTACATTTTACTTACCATAGATTCAATTGTTATGGTTTTCCACTGCTGTGTAATATCAAGATGACTGGGGCTTTTTGTGGTGTTGTCTTATTTTACTCATCACGTCATGTTCACAAATCGAATAGATGGAATTGACGTGGCAAAAAAACACCATGGAGAGATGAATCAATCTTAATTATTAACTTTAAAGTGCATAAGAAAATGGCTTCATCAGAAGGTCAAATGATTGTTTAAGATTTTGGCAACGCACTGATCTGTCAAATTTCACTTCCGTCAGGGTCACGATATCCTTGGCTTCGACCTGGAGGTCCTCCTGCAGAGGATCAACATGAACAAGGTCCCTCACTGGTCCAAGATAGGACGCCTGCGAAGGGCCAACATGCCCAAATTAGGGGTGAGAAAGAAGAGCAACCATACAAAGAATGAAAACCAACTGAGAGTGTCAGTAGCATAGGCTTGAATCAAAAATAAAAGGATTTGGAGGATTTTTCCTTTCAATGTTTAAAAAAGAAAACAAAATAGTAGATCTAAAGGGTCACAACATGTCGTGATGCAACCAGTTGTGAGCTTGCAGACCAGCTATTGTCACTATTTTTGTTTAAAAAAGTATAAAATAAATAGGGTTTAAGACTTTAACACATCGGGTGCCCACGTGGTGTCTACAAGTAAATTTCTTTGATGTCGCTGGAGGCCCACGACGCGTTTGACGCGTTGTACAGTAAACTATACTGTACTGTAGCTACTGCACTTGGCTACCGCGGTGATGAAACAAACTCCATTTCCCAACATGCAGCGCGCAATTACATCACCCGGACGTGCTGTGTGTCTAGCTTTTAAATCACTTTCATTTCAAAACGGCAGCCTCTTCTACCTGCCGTAACACAAACACTGTGGCTTAGAAATGATAAAAAACGGTCCTGACTGAAAGAAAAGATTTTCGCGAAATAAACAGGACATACTCGGATTACATTTACTCGGATTACTTTTCTCGCCAGTACTCTCGCCGGTAGGTAAAATGACGCGTTTGACGCGTTGCCATGGGCACCAGCAAATTAGACGTCAGAGATCACGTGGGCATCCGATGTGTTAACTCATTGAGTGCCAGCCTATCACCACTAGAGGGCGCCCAGTGACCAGAGAATAATAGAGATATGCTGGTAATGCATGCCCAAGCCCTGGAGCCCATGCCCAAGCCCTACTTGCCTGAACACTTTCCTTTGTGCATGTACAGGAAGAGGATGAAGTTAGCTTGAAGTTAGCTATTGGCTACCAAGCATTTTAGAAGCCTTATTTTCGTCAACTTAGCCATGATTAAACCTTGCACACCTCATGCATGGGAAAAAAACAGAGAAGAATGAGCTCTAAAAAATCCAATGCAATCCTGGATTGCATTGGAGTGGATTTGTGCAGTTTGTTCACAGCTTTCAAACAAAAAAATCCGATTGGAAATCCGTTCAGGCATTCTTGAGATAATCGCCATTATGTTTTACATGTAATGTAAACAAAAATGGCTGCCCTGTATGTTAGATGGGGTTGTATGGGGGTGGAACATGCAAAATCGCGATTGAAATCATGTTCACCAGATTTGATGGGGTCCAAAAAAAAAAAAAAAAAATTCAAAAAAAATGTTTTCAAAATTTTTTTTTTTTTTTTTTAAAAGCCGAACTTGTTCGGGATCGGCACTCTACGATACGCTAATAAAGCCGAACTAGTTCGGGATTGGCACTCAATGAGTTAACACATTGACCGCCATTTTAACATACCTCCGTACTCCCACCTGCCATTCGTCTCCATAGACTTCCATGTAATTGGGTGTGCACGGATCATGCACACCCATGCCTAGATAATGCACCACGTGTGTCCACATTGCTCACAGCTTTCAAACAAAAAAATCCGAATGGAAATCCGTTCAGGCATTCATGAGATAACAGCCACTATGTTTAACAAAGATGGCTGCCAAAATGGCTGCCATGCTTGAAAGATGGGGTTGCTATGGGGGTTAAACATGCAATTTCGCGATTGCTATCATGCCTACTCCATTTTTGGGGGTCAAAACATTTTTTTGAAAAAAAATTTTTTTGAATTTTTTGATTTTTTTTTTTTTTTAAATTCTCGGGACTATCGGGCCTGGCGGGGAAAGACATTGGAATAATCTCGGGACTATCGGGCCTGGCAGGGAATGAGTTAATGAGACTAATTAATTGAGTGAATTATAAAAAAAACAAGTCAAAGTTTCCTGAATTTTGTTGATATAAAAAGTGTTTCTAGATTGATCGAAAAAGTAACCCATAGAATAATCGCTAAGAAGATGATTATGTGCAGGCTATGCAAATACAGTGTATATCACATGTGTGTGTTCGGATGTGCTGTGTTCTTGCAGGGTCGCGGTTCCTTCGCGGAGAAGAGCGCCACCTGCGGTCGTCTGGTGTGCGACGTGGAGATCTCAGCCAAGGAGCTGATTCGCTGTAAAAGTTACCACCTGACGGAGCTGACGGCGCAGGTGTTGAAGATGGAGAGAGCCACCATCCCACAGGAAAACGTCAGGAATCTCTACAGGTGTGTGTGTGTGTGTCTTCATGCTGCAGCCATTTGTTTAAGGTGTAATGCTGTTTTCACACTAGCTCTGGTCCAGAGCATCAGCTGCACTGACAGGCGGCTGGCTAAAAGACTAGACCAGGATTTCAGAACTTTAGTCAATATAAACAAAAATACTTCGCTACTCACCAAACCAAAAGTAGGTTTGTTTTGTTGAAAGAAAGTCTATTCACTGCGGTGGGAAACCTCTCAGCACCCCACCCACTCTGTCATGAAATAAAATGCATCCAACTCGACCGCCACTTATCTCCGGGTTGTGTTAATATATGAAAAAAAGCTAAAACCATGAAATATAGAGATACAAGTTTTCTGCCCAACAGCAATGATATAGAGCAGTGGTTCTCAACCTTTTTACACAAAGTACCACCTCAGAAAATGTCTGTCTCTCAAAGTACCACCATACTAAATGATAAAATACAGGTGCTTAGATCTACCCTGTCCTATTCAGCCATGCACAGTTGATTAACTTAACACAGGAGGCACATTTATTCCTTGAATTAATGGGCATTTTAGTTTTTGTTGCGTTTCTAAACCAATAATTTGATGACCAGGTCATCAGCCAGATTTAGCTACTACTACGTCTGTGAACTTATGATATTTCTATTGTGATAATGTGATTAATCTGTTCTCAAATCTTCAATTAACGACTGGGTGTGCTGTCATGCTCATTTCAGCACGGCTGGAGAGCCTATTTCAACTATTTGCTTGGTCAGAAGAACTACCTTTAGTATAATATCAATATTTCACTCCACTTATGTCTTTTTTCATCTTTTTTGGGAGACTCCTCTGCGTACCACCAGAGAGGGGCTCAGGTACCACCAGTGGTACATGTACCACAGGTTGAGAACCACTGATAAAGTATATGTGTGTGTGTCCTCAGTGACTCCCCTCATCTGCTGTACCTGTTGGAGCTGACATGGACAGACGCCAAGCTCATCCTGCAGATAATGTGTGAGCTCAACGTGCTGCCACTGGCCCTGCAGATAACCAACATCGCCGGCAACGTCATGGTAATGCACAAACACACACACACACACACACACACACACACACAGTCAGACACACACACACACACACACACACCACGAAACTCAACGTCATGGTAATGCACAAACACACACACACACACACACACACACTCACACACCACGAAACCCCCACCCACTGAAATCAAAATACTAAAATCGTTATATGAACCCTTGTTGAAAAAAAAAAGAAGTTGTCCTTTAATTGCCTCTCCCATTCCAACACACTCCATTGCCTGGTTATGTGCTTGTGTCCCCTCATTCTCCTGCTACCTGTGTGTGTGTGTGTGTGTGTGTGTGTGTGTGTGTGTGTGTGTGTGTGTGTGTGTGTCTGTCTGTGTTGTCTGTAGTCTCGTACTCTGATGGGCGGTCGCTCAGAGAGGAATGAGTTCCTGCTGCTTCACGCCTTCCACGACAAGGACTTCATTGTGCCCGACAAACCCTCCTTCAAGAAGGCCCAGCTGGAGATGGTACTGAGCACTGACACACACCAGCGCACACGCAATATTGGCTGGGCTGTTAACCGCAAACATTGAAACTTTAAAACTTAGAAAATTTAGAACCAATAAGCGACTTAATCTTGCTTGTGCAGGATAATCAAAATGCATAAAAAATATATATATTTATAGTTTTTTTTTTTATTAGCTTATTTATATATCTAGATGAAAAAAAATCGGAATAGATAAATGTCGCATTGTGACGCAGTGTCAGCTGGTAGATCTTCTATATTTTTTTATCTTTCATTAATCGTAATCGAGGCAAATGGTTGAAACAATCGAGATACTGATTTTAAGTTACATTACGCAGCCTTAGTTAGGACACTAATATTTTCTTAACTCAATTTGCTGCAAGTGCAACCTCCCAAGTTTCCAGAGCTATTCCTGTTGTCTGATGCCGCCATGCCCGAGTTTCCCGAGTTTTCTTTATGGATCTTTGTAAATGAACTTCCCAGTTCATTTACTAGGCATGATCGCGATCACGAAATTGCATGTTTGACCCCGAGACCAACCCCATCTTTCAAACATGGCAGCCATGAATCTCATGAATGCCTGAACGGATTTCCAAGCAGATTTATTTGTTTGAAAGGCGTGCACACAGGTGGTGCATGATCTGTGCATGGGCGTGCATTATTATTATTATTATTATTATTTGGCAGTTAACCCTGAAAGTGGCCATGTTTAAAGGGTAGAGTAAATGTTAATAGAGTAGTCACTACTCACTGCATACATGATTACATTAATTTGGACTTTATAAAAGTGTTGTGCTTGTGTTCCTCATGTGGGCCCATCAGGAGGGAGACGAGGAGGGCGATGCAGGGAAAGGCAGGAGGAAGAAGAAGGCAGCGTATGCTGGTGGTCTGGTGCTGGACCCCAAAGTCGGTACGTCTCCTTCTGGCTTTCAAAGAGTCTGTTTCTGGAGAGACAAAGCGCTGTTAAAAGTGCAAACATGCTTTGGAAAATATTCTGCCTCTTCAGATATTTTTCTGTGAAATTGTCCTAGGAACGTTTTATATCAGTGGTCTTCAATGTTTTCAGACCAAGGACCCCTTGGTTGAGAGAGATGAAGCAGGGACCCTCACAGCCTTTTCATAAATTCCATATAGTTTAATCGTTTGACAGCACAATCATCAGTGTGTTTTGGATTCATGTCAATTTGTGTTTTCAGATATTTAACCACTTGAACCGTCAATACTTAATAAACTTGACCGTTCACTCTGTACTTAGTCTGCTCTTTTTCCCCTCTACACCAAACCTCCTTGCTGAAAATAGCCGATCTACGGTGTTGTGAGCTTGTAGATTTGCTATTTTTGGCTAAAGTTCTCAGAATAAGGACACTAGGGTTCAAGTGCGTGCATATAAAAAAGGAGAAAAAGGTTTCTATCACACAAAGATTTGGAGGACCCCCTGTAGTAACTCTGAGGACCCCCTAGGGGTCCCGGACCCCCCGTTGAATGAAGACCCTTGTTTTATATGAAATATATATCCTATTTTGCTCATCCTCTGTCTTTCTTTCTTTCTCTCTCACTTGATCTGTTAATGTGTTGAGCTCACTGCTTCTCTGTTCTGTGGCAGGGTGTTGTGATTGCCGCTCACGTCTCTCTGCCTCCCCCTGCAGGTTTCTATGATAAGTTCATCCTGCTGCTGGACTTCAACAGCCTGTACCCGTCCATCATCCAGGAGTTCAACATCTGCTTCACCACCGTGCAGAGAGAGGCTCACGCCGGCACGCGCAAGAAGAACCAGGTGGGTTCTCATCAGGGGCCGTGTCCACTGCCAGGTCATTACAATTCACACGCTTTTATATCCAAAGCGACTTACAATAAGCAGGTAATACATCAATATAATAAAGCAAGATATGTCAGTACATCAACAACAATAAAAAATGCATAGGAATAGAATTCTAGAAAAACAATAACATGGGAAGACCACACACCTAAAAGTCTGTTAGTGCGACAGGGAGTTCATTCCACAGTTTGGGGGCCAGGAGGGAAAATTGTCTAGGGTTTTTAGCGAGGGTTCTGTCAGAATCCCTGTGTTGGCTGATCTGAGTGAACGGGCGGGGTTGTAGGGGTTGATCAGGTTTTGGAGGTATGGAGGAGCCGTACCTTAGGCTGCTTTCAAGGTCAGCATCAGTGTTTTGTATTCAGTGCAGGCCGCAACCGGGAGCCAGTGGAGGGAACGGAGAAGGGGGGGAGACATGATGCTGGACGGGAGACCTGACGCTGAACACAACGTTCCAAGTCGGTCTCACAGTACACCTCATGTTTTAACAGGAGGACGAGCCAGAGGAGATCCCGGAGGTCCCGGACCCTGACCTGGAGATGGGTGTCCTGCCCAAAGAGATCAGAAAGCTGGTGGAGAGACGAAAGCAAGTCAAACAGCTGATGAAACAGGACCTCAACCCCGACCTCTACATGCAGGTACACACACACACACACACACACACACACACACACACACACACACACACACACATCCACCTCCGTTCCATCGAGTGTCAATGGCAAAGGGTGCATTTATATAGCGCTGTTTACCCCAAGCACTTTACATAGATTGTGCATTACGTTCACCCATTCACACAAACATTCATTTCATACACCGATGGTGGAGTCAAGGCACCAACCTGCTCGTTGGGAGCAATGTTGACATTCACACACACACACACACACACACACACACACACACACACACACACACACTCACACTCACACTCACACACACCCCTCTTGTGTATTGTGACCTTTTGTTTTTGTGTGTGTTTGTTAGTATGACATCCGTCAGAAGGCTCTGAAGCTCACTGCTAACAGCATGTATGGCTGCCTGGGATTCAGCTACAGTCGCTTCTACGCCAAACCCCTGGCTGCTCTGGTCACACACAAGGGCAGAGAGGTACACACACACACACACACACACACACACACACACACACACACACACACACCAGTGTTGTTTTTGACAGCAAATTTTGATTTAGTTTTAGTCATAGTCTTTTGAATAAAATGTCTTTTAGTTTTAGTCATAATTTAGTCACCTGAAAAGTATTCGTTTTAGTCAAATTTTAGTCGACTAAATCTCATAGGATTTTAGATGACTAAATCTACAGTTGATTTAGTTGACTAAAATGTAATTTGGCGGGCCTTGATGACATCGTAATGGCTGATTTTACACGTGGTTTGCGTCTGCGACGCGTTGTGAGCTTGTAGATCGGCTATTTTCAGCACGCAACACCTGAGTGCAACCAAACATAAAGTGACTCTCTTCTCCACTAGTCTCTCCCTAACGTTTTAGTCTAGTTTTTATTTTGTTGACGAAAATGTCAATATATTTAGTCTTAGTTTTAGTCATCACAGCTTAGTTTTTATTTAGTTTTTATTTAGTTTTCGTCAGTGAAAAAAACGCAGTCGACAAAAGTTTTTGTCATAGTTTTAGTCAACGAAATCAACACTGGCGCACACACACACACACACACGTTTGCATCAACAGCACGAATCTCATTCTCAAAACGCTTGTTAACATTTGTCCTACAGTATGTTTTGGTGCACTGATTCTCAACCTGTGGGCCGTAAGGAGCATATTACAAGTGGGCCCCCAAATAATTGGAAAAACTACAATGTGATAATATCAAAACATTAATGCTAAAAAAAATGTTGCAAAACCTTGAAAAATTAGTTTTCATGGTGATAAATAGTAACCGAATGTAAGTATATTGATCCAAGACAGAACACAATCATTAACATTGATTGATAATTAAAATGATCATGCTCTGAAAATGCACGCGGACCACCCATCTGACCACGTTGAAGATTTTTCAAGTGGCTAGGAAAGGTTGTGAACGACTGATTTATTGTGTTGCTGCTGCCTCCCAACGTAAAGACCAATGTCATATTTGTGGAACGTTTGCACGGCCTTGATTTGTGTGCTGTGCATAGCGCATACAGAGTCAGGTTTATCAAGTGATGAATGCCAGTTGTTTGCACATTGAATTTGCATAGATCAACGCCCCCATTTAATGCCATTAGTGGCCTTTAACCCATTTAGGCCTGAACACATTATGACGCAATATTTTATGCTTTAAATATAAAAAAATAGCATATATACAAGCTCACAGCGCGGCACCGAGTGCCGCACTGCGAGCTTGTAGATCTGCTATTTTTGAAAAATCGTGAAAATTAGAATTTTGACCAGATTCTCCAAGTGTCTTTTGAATCCTTCTAAGATTTTTGGAAAAAAAAACCTACGTTTCTATGTCAGCAATCTGGCCAGCCATCGTCAAAGAAAAGGTCCTTTTCACTTAACTGGAGCTCAGTTAGTCTGTTCTTCTTGAGAGACTACTATGTCAGTGGTGCTCAAACCTTTTCATGTGAAGGACCCCCAAAATGATATTTATTTGGCCACGGACCCCTATTTCAAAATATCTAGTTCCAGGGACCACCCAGAAGCAAAATTTGAGTTACAAACGTTCGCTTTGAAAATATATTCAAAGATTTGCACACATTTTCACGACTTTTGCACATTTGCACTCGGTGCCGCGCTGTGAGCTTGTATATTTAAGCAATTTACCCCGAGTGAGAGGACATTATGCTCTGATAATGTCCTGTGTGAGGGGGTGATCGGACGAGGCGAAGCCTCACACAGGACATTATCAGAGCATAATGTCCGACCCCGAGTGGTAAATAGCTTTTCTACCACTTTTTTCCGTATACATGAAAGAAAACACATAGTTGTAACTTGCAAGGATATTAAGTTACAATCATTATTGCCTATAAAACTTCCGCGACGACAGCAAATAGTTCCACAAACAACATCTTCTACTCACCACCAGATGACGCCAACTCCATGCAGAGAAAGATGTCTAGCATACAGCTAAGCTAACGTCAGTTAGAAGGACCGTTCCGGCCGTAAATAGAGGCTTTTCGCTTCCAGAAAGGCATAGGTTCAGAGAAAAGGGGCTTTAAAGTTGGCGGATTGCATTGGATCCAAATAAATCGGCGACGTCGTACGCACGTTAGTAAACATAGGACCGCTACGACCGTCATATGTTGGTTGGGGGAAAGGTGTTCCGACTACCTCCTGAAGTCCCCGGATGTACACTGAGGCGCATTGATCTCGTCCTCACACAACTGCGGCGGTTGTTCTGCCATAACCTCCGGAATTTAGCCAATCAGAATCCAGTATTTGAACATGTGACTAGAAAAAGTGGTAGAACTGCTATTTTTCACTGGTTAACGCATTCAATAATTCTAGGCCTGAATGGGTTAAATGCCAAGTTTGCCACTAAATGCCACAGACTGCCAGTCTGCCAGGAGCTGGAAGGAGTTTCTCGTAGTCTCTTTGGCGGAGGGAAATGTTGCAGCTCTGACAAAAACAAGGAACAAGACAAGTACATGTAGACATTTGCACCATTACCACAACCAACAATAAAAACATGGAAAAACAGAAAAAGGACAGACTCACAGAATTCATGCGTTTTCATGTGAACACGCCAACTCTACGGACAATACGAGCCAACATGAGGTGTAAAACATGATACATGTTTTGGTAACGACACCAAAACGACAACGGGACCATACCGTATAAAAATACCCTAGGGCCAGGGGTCTTCAATGTTTTCAGGCCAAGGACCCCTTAGTTGAGAGAGAGATGAAGCAGGGACCCCCACAACCTGTTCATAGATTCCATATAGTTTCATCGTTTGACAGCACAATCATCAGTATATTTTGAATTCATGTAAATTTGTGTTTTCAAATATTTAACCACTTGAACTGTCAATAGAATACCTAATACACTTGACCTTTCACTCTGTACTTGGTGTGCTCTTTTTTCCCCTCTACACCAAACCTTTGCCAAAAATAGCCGATCTACAAGGCTAAAGTTCTCAGAATATGGACACTAGGGTTCAAGTGGTTAATATAAAAAAGGAGAAAAAAATGTTTCACACAAAGATTTGGAGGACCCCCTGTAGTAACTCTGAGGACCCCCTGTTGAAGACCCCTGCCCTAGGGGTTGATGCACCTCAGATCCTAAAATCACTTCCACTTACGTCCACTAGAGGGCACTGCTGGATCAGGTTTCTTTATGCCCCTCTCTCTAGCTACACCCCCCCTTCTGTCTCATCCATTCCTTTTAAAAAAAATATATATTTTCTCTTCCCTCTCTCTGTGTCTGATTTTTCTTTTGTCAAAACACGAAACCTGATTAATTCCGTGAAACCAATAGGCCAATGTAACACTCCACATTAACATGACACCACACACACACGCACGCTATGTAAAGTGTGATTGTGTAATGAGGTCTCTCTCAACAGCACGGGCGTGTATGAAATGAGCCTACACAGACGCGCAAGTGCAGATTGGATTGCATGACATAAACAGCTATTTTTGGATATCGCGGTATTGTATGGGTAACCGAACACCCCCCCCCCCCCCCACACACACACACACACACACACACACACACACAGTCACACCATGCCAGCGGTGGTGTTCATGTGTCCATTTAATGAGCTCTAACAATACACACACTCAGCACAGTGGCGTTGGACCGGGCCCCAGGGGAGCCTTTTTATTATGATCGCCTTACACACACATTGTGCTTCCTAATAGAGGGCAGGGCAGTAACTCTCATACAACAACGCTCTTAGTGTGTGTGCGTATGTGTGTGTGTGTGTGTGTGTGTGTGTGTGTGTGTGTGCCCGTGCACAGCACACACGCAGGGGTGTCGCACCAAATTCTGTGCCCTGGGGGTACAAGGATTCACTCCCATTTTGTGCTTTAACTATTGAAAAAATAGCAGATGTATATACGCTCACACTGCAAGCCTGTATATCTGCTATTTTTGGAAAATCGTGAAGTCCTTGAATATTTCAAATCCTTCCAAGGTTTTTTTTTTTTTTATCGAAAAACCTATGTTTCTATGTCAGTGGTGCCCGAACCTTTTCACGTGAAGGAACCCCAAAATGATATGTTTTTGGCCACGGACCCCCATCTCCAAATATTTAGTTCCAGGGACCCCCCTAGAAGCAAAATTTGAGTTAACAAATGTTCGCATCAAAAATACATTTTATTCAAAGATTTGCCCCCCTTGTGACGCCCCCTGCACACACGCACGCTTACGAGCGCTCGAGTGTTATTCGCTTGGGCTATTTGTGCCTCAAGTCATGCTCCCTGTTCGGCTGACAGATCTACATAGTAGAAGGTGTGCGTTTGATGAATTGGTACAGGTGTAAAACACCCCCCCCCCCCCGTCTCCCCAAAAATAAGCAGGTCCAGGGCTTATTACTTGTATTCTTGTCAACAGCCAGGGGTGAGTGGGTTAGTTACATTACACTTTACCACCCTCTCTCCCTCGCTCTCTCTCTCTCTCTCTCTCCCCCTGTCTCTCACACTGCAGACTCTCACAGTCAATTTAACACTGGGGATTTTATTGTGTGTGTGCTGTGCATGCATGTTGTTCACCACAGCCAGGGCACGTCTTTTTTTGGATTGAACGTTGTGTGGTGTCTGACTACAGGCCTCCTTTTCTTTTCTCTAAAGTGTCGTTAAAACCCATTTAGGCCTGAACATATTATGACGCAATATTTTATGCTTTAAATATAAAGAAAATAGCAGATATACAAGCTCACAGCGCGGCACCGAGTGCCGCGCTGCGAACTTGTAGATCTGCTATTTTTGAAAAATCGTGAAAATTAGAATTTTGACCCGATTCTATAAGTGTCTTTTGAATCCTTCTAAGATTTTTGGAAAAAAACCCTATGTTTCTATGTCAGCAATCTGGCCAGCCATCGTCAACAAAAAGGTCCTTTTCACTTAACTGGAGCTCAGTTAGTCTGTTCTTGAGAGACTACTATGTCAGTGGTTCTCAAACCTTTTCATGTGAAGGACCCCCAAAATGATATGTATTTGGCCACGGACCCCCATTTCAAAATATCTAGTTCCAGGGACCACCCAGAAGCAAATTTTGAGTTACAAACGTTCGCTTTGAAAATACATATATTCAAAGATTTGCACACATTTTCACGGCTTTTTCAAAAATAGCAGATCTACAAGCTCGCAGCGCGGCACTCAGTGCCGCGCTGTGAGCTTGTATATCTGCTATTTTTCACTGGTTAAAGCATTCAATAATTCTAGGCCTAAATGGGTTAAATTGAATTACGTACATGTAAGGCCTGGGGATAAGTGGGATCAGTCTAGCATGCACGGCTTGCGTGTCAGAGGCCATACAAATGTCTACTTTCTACTCGTCACTCTATACCTGCGTCTGTAAACCGACCCGTGTTCTCTAATGTTCTGTGGCGAACCTGGGCTCGAGTTATATTCCCTGATCGGGAATCAGGATTGTCAAACATGTCAAACGAGTTGCATATAACGCCGTTATGATTTAAACCTTGTTTTAAGACATTTTTACATACTCTACGGAATACGGTGTAGAGCAGTGGTTCCCAAACGTTTTAGCTCAAGACCCCAAAAGAGAGATTATACGTTTTGCATGGGACCCAAACTAGTGACAATGGCAGATCTACAAGCTCACAACGGGACTTAAGAAAAATGTCTTTCTTTCGAAAAATCATTGATTTTTGTTTTTTTATTCATGAAAAATGTTGCCTTTTTGGGGGATTTATTTTTATTTTTTATGTTTTGACATTTACTCGTGACCCATAAAAATGGGTCCTGAACCACTGTTTGGGAAACAGTGGTGTAGAGTGATGGGAGAGGTTTTAAAAAGTTCACTCTACTCTAGAGCAGGGGCTTCGGGACCCCTAGGGGGTCCTCAGAGTTACTACAGGGGGTCCTCCACATCTCACTTGAACCCTAGTGTCCATGTTCTGAGAACTTTGGCCAAAAATAGCAGATCTACAAGCTTGCAACGCCTCGCGCTGCGAGGCGTTGTGAGCTTGTAGATCGGCTATTTTTGGCAAAGAGGTTCAGTGTAGAGGGGAAAAAGAGCAGACTAAGTACAGAGTGAAAGGTCAAGTTTATTAAGTATTGACGTTTCAAGTGGTTAAATATCTGAAAACACAAATTGAGATGAATCCAAAACACACTGATGATTGTCCTATCAAACGATGAAACTATATGTATCTCTGAAAATGTTGTGGGGGTCCCTGCTTCATCTCTCTCTCAACTAAGGGGTCCTTGGTCTGAAAACGTTGAAGACCCCTGCTCTAGAGTCTAGGAGTGGTTCTCAAGGTTAGGTCCGGGAGGAGTTTCCCTGGGGATCCCCAGCAAAACCACTTTAACCCTACATCCATCGGCTATTTGAAAATAAATCGTAATAAAAATAATCATTTTAACAAAACAAATCTTGTATAGGGTTAACCTGGCACAACATATGTCCAAAGGGGGTACACGGGAAAACACACATGAATGTGGGGGTCCTTTTCTTGACATGAAAAGGTTTGAGAACCACCGCTCGGATTGGATTGGATTGGAGCGGCAGCCTGCTGTGTCAGGCCAGGCTGTTTTCTGGTGTTTACTGTGTAGCTATGATCACAGATACGGCTATTTATACTGCGGCTTCATCTGGACAGCACTAATATACTAACTCTCCCGTTCCCACTTTGGCCGGCAAATGAAAAAGTCCAGGGGATAAACTGCTCGCTCAAGGACAGTCGTACATAAGAACAAAAAAAAAAAAAAAAAAAAAAAAATATATATATATATATATATATATATATATATATATATATCGAACTAGTCCGGCTCCAGAGGCCTTACCGAAGCACTGGGCTAAATTTTCGAGCCGGGCCGCCGGCCGTCATCTGTTTACACGGCCCGCGAGAGCGTCGCGCTGCCGATATTTCCCATCCACTCCAATGCAATCCAGGATCTTTAGAGCTCATTTTCTCTATTCCAAGCATATCCATGAGGTGTGCAAGGTTTAATCATGGCTAAATCGCCGAAAATAGGGCTTCTAAAATGCTTGGTAGCCAATAGCTAACGTCAAGCTAACTTCATTCTGTTCCAGGTCATCCACAAAGGAAAGTGTTCAGGCGCGTCATGGCTGCGCACGGCTTGTGCATGTACCAGCGTATATCTATGGTGATTTCTGTGGCCATTGGGCGCCCCTAGTGGTGAAAAGCTGGCACAGAATGTGTTAATTGTGGTGTTTATGTATTTGCTCTGTCCTCTGTGTTGACTTGAGCACAATAACTGGTGCCGAACTGGTAAACAGACCACTAGGGGGCGAGCCCAACTTGTTTGCGATGGTTTTTGAAAACCTTATACCCATACCTAACACCATACCAAAAATCTAAAACTCTTCACCAAGTGCACAAACTTTCCCAGTTCGGCCCCAGCTACAATGAATTTCCATGGTGGGCAATAAAGGACATCTGATCTAAAATGATCTATTATATCAGAAAGTCTGAATGCAGGACCTCGTGCCTATATTGGCTTAATAACAACAATCTCTTGTGTGGTTTGGATAGCAGTATAACAAATGTGTCTCTCTGTAATTGGTTATTCTGACTGAAAACATCCTGAAAGACTAGCCAACACCTCAGTCTTGTCTGTGTGCTGCTGGGCATGTGGTGTTGCGTAATTTCTGATCATATCACCCCCCTACCCTTCAGTGTAATGATGGCAAAACTCAAAACTACATGAAATCAATCTTTTAAAAGTAAGGTTTGGCCACTGCAGACGGTGCAGTGAATGCCTGAATTAGCGCATGCTACTTTCTCTGAACCCTGTGATATCTTGCTGGATCACCACATAATCTTTATTTCTTGAGAAGGTATATGAGGAAACCAAGCTAAACGAGAGGATTAAGGATTGTGAGACTCGTATAAACTAAATAAAACTTTGGTGTTAAACCGCAGCCCGAAGTTGCGTCAAACGCCCCCCGGGCCAAGTGGTTCATGGTAGTTTGCGATCGCAGCGTTCCAAAATTACCAGCTGGCATTTATAGCAGGGTTTGTAGTGTATTTGGGTATTGCCCGTTCGCACCCCCTGCCCCCATTTTAATCATCACATTTGCACTCTACTTTCACATGGTGATTTAGGAGGCTTTTTATTTTTGTAATTGCAACATGGACACCGACCAGCAATGTAAATCCCCCTTTATCCCACCCCTTCCTTGATGTCGTTCCCCCCCCACCCCTCCTCTGTGGGGGCACACACTTGTGAGTGAGTGTAAATGTGCATGTGTTCTGCGTATTTATTGATTGGACGAGGTCTCGTCTTTCTGTCACTCTTGTTTTAAGCTGTGGCCCAACACTCCCCCCCCTCCTCGCCCCTCAACCCCCGCCCCTGTGGGAGAGCAGGTCAGCCCAGGGCCCACAGTCGTTTTTCTAGCCCGAGGACGGGTTAAGGCGAAGGGTCTTAGGAGGAGATGACAGACCCTTGGCCGCACTTTCTGATCAGATTTGCCAAGTTAGGAAGGGAAAGCCCCCCAGTTACCTCCATTAGCCAGTAGCCACTGTGTGTGTGTGTGTGTGTGTGTGTGTGTGTGTGTGTGTGTGTGTGTGTGTGTGTGTGTGTGTGTGTGTGTGTGTGTGTGTGTGTGTGTGTGTGTGTGTGTGTGTGTGTGTGTGTGTGTGTGTGTGTGTGGTATGACCGCTAGAGCTGCCAATATTCCTCAGAAATGAAATTCGAATATTGGTCTTAGAAATTGGATCGAATATATTCGAATATTAATATTTTTTATATTATTATTATTATTTTACAGGGACAATACCAAAAAGTATCTATCAAGTTGTAAAACACACACACACACACACACACACAACAATAATAATAATTTGAATATTAATTTTCATATTCGAATGTACATATTATTTCCATATTCGAGGAATACTCAATATTCGAATGTTAATTTGGCCGCCTTAATTACATATATTCTGACATATTATCTGTGTCTGTATCTATGCATGTCTGCATGATTACGTGTATGTTGCTCGTGTGTGTGTGTGTGTGTGTGTGTGTGTGTGTGTGTGTGTGTGTGTGTGTGTGTGTGGTGCATGCTTCGCTGCGGTGTGAGCGACTGGTCGAACTCTGCCCTTTGTCGGGGAACCATTTGTTGTGGCCCTGTTATGTCCTGGTATGTGTGGGTATTAAGGGGGGGACGATGGGTATTAAGAGGAAGGTGAAGGTTTAGGGTTACACAGCTGACTGAGGGTCCACCACAGATTGATGCACCCCCAACCCCGCAGTGTTTTATTTTGGGTTCCTTTGTATGTTCGCCAGAGAACAGTTGGGGGCAGAGAAGAAGATACATCATGAAACGCTCCGTAATGTACACGTGTTTACTTATAATAGGCTGCTGCGTGTTCCCTTGGCTCCGGGGAAATGGACTTTTTAGTTATACGTCCCACCAATCAATCTAATCCAAGTGACTTGATTGTTTATTTCACCTGGGGCAACAGTGGCTCAGTTGGTAGAGCGGGCTGGAAGGATTACCTGGTTCGATTCTCCGGCTCCTCGAATTGTCCCTGTGCAAGGCACTGAACGCCTAACTGATATTCAGTCGTGATTTTAGGGTAAAAACTGTAGGAGCAGTGTCCAAAAATGTGTTTTAAAAATCGGCCTGAAGGTGGCGCTAGAATAGGGCCATGTGAGAAATGAGGGGTGGGGTCTCCGCGTTGCCTTGGCGGACGAATAGGTACCGGCCCCGGCTCTCCCGGACGCTCCTAGCCCGAGTTACGGCATTTTATGTGCGCTGCAGTGGCAGGGGGTCCTCCACTGGGGGCGCCACCACTTTTGCATCCGTTCTGGAGCACCAGGAGTCGGTGGTCCCCGGGAATTCCCCGTGAGCAGCCCCGTTGGGGTGGTCATTTGGTCATTTTTGCACATTTGGTCATTTTTTACATCTGGGGGTCCCGGGGGTCCTTGGAGGTTGTAGTTTGGCAGGCAAGGAGTGTGTGTGTAAAATCTGGCATGGATCGGGTCAACGGGTGCGGAGATATAAGCAGGGAAAAAGTGACGTGTGACGTGTGAGCACATTTGGTCATTTTTTACATCTGGGGGTCCCCCAGGGACCTGGGGGTCCCTGGGGCTCTGGGGGTCCTTGTTGTAGTTTGGCAGTCAAGGAGTGTGTGTGCAAAATTTGGCATGGATGGGGGCAACGGTTGTGGAGATATGAGCAGGGCAAAAGTGTGACGGACTGACTCACTCACCCACGGACAGCCGGTGGAGGTTTTGGTAGTAAATGCGACCTACGGTCGCAACAATGACGCTGCCAATGGCCATACCCAATTGACCCAATTGATTGTTGCTGTACTAGATAGCTGAAATCTAGATTGTTTCTGGATAAGCCACCATTATTCTTCTTAACACTCATCAACACACTTCCTCAAAACTACATACAGTAAGTCACGCAGAGAAGCCGGCTGAATTGACAGGGAATTCCCGGCGTAGGCGACTGCGACTTGGCAACACATAACCACAAAGTGGTTGCCGGTGTGAGCTTCAACGTTTTCAGGCCAAGGACCCCTTAGTTGAGAGAGAGATGAAGCAGGGACCCCCCACAACCTTTTCAGAGATTCCGCGTTGTTTCATTGTTTGACAGCACAATCATCAGTGTATTTTGGATTCATGATGTCCATTTGTGTTTTCAGATATTTAACCACTTGAGCCGTCACTACCTAATAAACTTGACCTTTTGCTCTGTACTTAGTCTGCTCTTTTTCCCCACAACACCAAACCTATTTGCCGAAAATAGCTGCGAGGCATTGTGAGCTTGTAGATCTGCTATTTTTGTCTACAGTTCTCAGAATTTGGACACTAGGGTTCAAGTGGCTAATAAGGATTGGAAGATTTGTAGTAACTCTGAGGACCCCCTGTTGAAGACCCCTGTGCTACCTTTGTCTGCCTGTGGTTTCTTAATGAAACTGGTTTAAGAAGAATACAGGCCTGCTTCTTTATCGAGGCCTGCTGCTTCCATTAATTGATAGACAGAAAATGAATCGAATATAGATGTCTTACTTTATGGCTTAGTGATGTATCGTTCACACTTTTATCACTCTGTGAAACTTAACCAAAATGTGAATTTGTCCCATATTATCTAATTAGAAAGGGGCACTTACTCTGCATATCTCCGCCAGGCTGGCTAGTCTTTTGTCCGATTTCTGGTCCCTGGGATTAATGAAGTATTTGTGTGTGCGCGTCTCTCGCTAATCGAGTGATGTTAACAGCACCAGTCGGTGGAAGCTGCTGATTGTTCTGGCACGCAGATTAGTTTGACCTCTGACACCCTTTGCCAACAGTTCAGACATCCCTCAGCAGGTGGGTGTTGTGTGTGTTTGCATGGGTGTGTGCCTAGCCGTGTGTTGCCACGCATGGCATTTCTCGGAGTGGAGGTTGTCTCCCAGAAGTCATTCTGCTGTAATTGAGTCTCTGTCCTTGTGTTTAAAAACAGCCTGACAGTGACAGGAGCTTGTAGTTGACATTATTGTATGACATGAAGGATGGATGGATGGATGGCATGACGAGTGACGCTGTGTTCAGACCGGCAGCTACAATGAGCTTACCGACTACCTTTTCATTTTCAAAGAAAGACAGCGACATGAAGGTGGAAAGCGACGTGCAACAATCCAAGTTGAGGTGGCTTTAGCTGCTGCCACAAAGATACTATTTCCACTCACCTTCTCTCTTTGCAAAGTTCCTGCTTGTAAAAATGATTTCCATCAGCCAGTTCCATGTGCTTTTAACCCCTGGCTTTATATTTTCCTTTATATTCTTCTTGCTTATCGTATGCATGCTTGAGATCGATTATGTTGATCAACGCTTCAGCAGCGACTCAGCGGCAGACATGCTGTGTTGCTTTGTATTTTTGTAGCTTCCAGTGTGAACACGGCTTTAAGGATGGATGGATGGCGAAGAGAGAAGGATGCATGAAGAGTGAAGGATGGATGGAAGAAAGAGTGAAGGATGAAGTAGTGAGGTATCAATCAGGGCCCAGTTTGCAAATATGGGCTTTATCACCAGAGGGATTTCTTGTAATGCCCCTTGGAAATGCAGGTTTCATCCAGACTAATATAACTACTAGGGTTGGGGCGGTATGGACATTTTGTTATTGCGGTTATCGTCTTTCCATTACCGACGGTACTGCGGTAATTACCGCACCCCCGTATCTATTAATTAAGGTTCGGCGATAAGCCCAAATATTGCCATCATCTTCCCAAAATTCGCTGCTTCACAGCCCGACTGCCCAGAGTAATACTTCCCCGTACAGCACAGCGGGTCTGGCTTTGAAAGGAGCAAATCTACAAGCTCACAACACGTCGCATCCGCGACGCGTTCTGAGCTTGTAGATCTGTGCACTATAGTAACGTAGGCTAATGGGGATTTCAGACACAGTACGCGGTGTGTGAACAACAACCAGATGAGAGACGGGTAGATCGTGTACAGTGATTCTGTAAACTCACGTCTCAAATCGCATTGATTGAGTGGTGATATAAACATATAGACAGGTTTTAGTTACAAGACTTGACAGAAAAGGTTGTAAAATCACCGACGGGGCACAACGCGCTCCTGCAATTGAAGTCAGTGACGTGGTGGAAAAAGTAAAAGTTAGTTTCATTTTCGGTTTTAGTCCTCGCGGCAGTATCGGTCTGACAATGGCCAAAATGATTATTTTATCATTATTTTACGTTCATATATTTTTTTTTTAAAGTCAAAAAGTAGTGGAAATAGCAGATCTACAAGCTCACAACGCGCCGCATCGGCTATTTCCACTATCAAGGTTCTTTTACAAGTATAAAGTTGTCAAATATGTCAGTAATTTCTTTGTGTATTTAGGTTATGTGTCATATCTACCATGTGAAACTTCAAAGCCTACAAGCCAAACAGAAATGTAATTGTCAACGACAAAAACAATTAAATCGTTAATCGCAATTATTTGAGTGACAATTAATCGTCATGTAAAATGGCATAATCGTGACAGCCCTAGTGAAGGATGAATGACATATGAAGTGTGACAGATGAAGAGGGGCTGGGTAACAGCAGGGGGTGCAGGACAGGTCAAAGGTCTGCTTGGGTCAGAGAGCTGCATGGGACTGCGTGCGTGCCCCAGTGTAATGTGGCCTCGGTAAATATTGTTGCCCCCCCTGTGTTGCGCGTGCAAGTCCTATATCACCCCCGAATCACAAAAGCCATTTTTGAATTTCCCCGAATCAGACGGAGTACAGTAAGTAGTACATAAGCCACCCTACCCCGGCGCGGGGCATGCTCGTATGCGCTTGTGTGCGCTAAAGGGGCCTGCATGTTTCCACGCTCTGCTAGGCCTCTTAAAGAGCCGGCTTTGCTCCTGATAGACACGAGCTTAACAAATAGTCACATGGGACCGACGCTGCTATTTCAGCTGCCCTCGCAGACTGCAGACTGTACAAGGTTTCAGAATCTAAACTACGAGTTTAGTAACACATCCTAATGAGGCCACCTGAGACCAAGCTTAATGGCAGGGGATTATGATTGGTAATGGATTGATCTAGCATATGGCAAGCTATTATTGGCACCTTTAATAACACTTAATGAAGTGTTGTAATTGACTGGACCCTATTATGGTTGCAATCGTGTTATTACAGATGATGGATTAATTAGTTCTTAAGTGTTTATTGTTTTTCCTTTGGGAACCTGTGTTACTAAAATAATATCTGTCCCGAAACCAGAGTACTTCATTTCAACCAGCTTAATTTAATTTAATTAAAGATCCGTCCAGATTTAAAGTTGCAGCCTACTATTGTGCAGGCAATGGGGAGGGCTTTGGCAACATAATACAAACTATAGCTTTGCATATTAATCTTCAATATTTTGGCTTTGATTTAGGGCTGCAAAAATTATTATTATCTTACCAGTAAGACTCCCTAATCGGCAGATAAGCGACCGTCAGGTCACAGCGTGATTTTAGGGCAAAATGTGTAGGAGCAGTGTCCAAAAATGTGTTTGAAAAAATCGGCCTGATAGTGGCACTATATGGGACAGATCCATGTTGATGACATGAATGTAGACATACTGTGTACCGATTTGCGTGATTGTAGGGCAAAATCTGTAGGAGCAGTGTCCAAAAATGTGTTTGAAAAAATCGTCCTGATGGTGGCGCTATATGGGGCAGACATGAGTGTAGACCAAGTGTGTACCGATGTGCGTGATTTTAGGGCAACGTTTGTAGGAGCAGTGTCCAAAAATGTGTTTTGCAATAATCTTCCTCCTGGTGGCGCTAAAAGAGGGGCATGTGAGAATTGAGGGGTGGAGGTAGTGGTTTGGCAGGCAAGGAGTGTGTGTGCACATTTTGGCATGGATCGGGGCAACAGTGGCAGAGATATGAGGGCAAAAGTGTGACGTGTGACTGACTGACAGACTGACTGACAGCTGGTGGAGGTTTTGATAGTAACTGCGAGCTGACGGTCGCAATCATATAATTGCAATCATTGTTATTGTCAGAACCGGCACAGCTTGTCCGTGCCTGTACGGGTAATAGCACATGTTAAAAATCTTCCAAAATATTCTTAGTGGATCAAGGTAAATTCAGTTGGTTCAAGTTTGGGTCCCTTCACTTAACTATATAGGAAAAAAAAGACTCCCCAAAAGATCTTCTTTAAGTAGCATGTGAGGGGTCTAACTAGGGGTTTTTCATGATTCTGAATCCATTGCAAGCATTTATTTTGCACGAAAAACATTCCTCTGGCAAAAAATGGACCCCACAAAGTGTGAAAAGTGATGACTCATCACTAAACCATCACTATACCATCGTATTGTGGGTCAGTTTTGGGCCCGAGGAATGTTTTTCATTCAAAACAAATGCTTGCAATGGATTCAGAATGATGAAAACCCCCTAGTTAGACCCCTCACATGCTACTTAAAGAAGATTTTTTGGGGGTCTTTTTTCCTGTACAGTAAGTGAAGGGACCCAAACTTGAATCCCCTGAATTTTACCTTGATCCACTAAGAATATTTTGGAAGATTTTTAACATGTGTTTTGGATGACCCTAAGGATCATAAAAAACCCTGAATGATTACTATTGCAATTTCCTTTGGGTCAGGCCCCTTTTTAGCTTAGATTGACTGGCCTATAATGCCTCACACTGGTTCCCCTGACACATCACTGACACAGTGATGTCAGATACTCAGAGCAGGGATAACGCCTGACACTGTGGTTCACCTGACATATCACTGTGACATCACAGGTGACATCACAGTGATGTCAGATACTCAGACCATGGATCTCCATACATGGGCATAAACAGGTGACATCACAGTGGTGTGACTGTTTCAAACAGGGATCTCCATGTATGGGCATAAAAGGGATTGTATGTTATGTCATGGGAACCACTCTATGCCCATATATGGAGATCCCTGACATCAATATTAATCCCATATCTAACAGGACCTGATATGGGAATGCACATATATGGAGGAAGACAGCCCATATCTGTGTGGCTGGTACAGACAGGGATCTCCATGTATGGGCATAAAATGGATTGTATCTATGTCAGATGTGATAGACGTCATAGGATTTTCACATAAGGAATAACTGAGTAAGCATGTTTGGGGTCTCACAGCATATCTCCAGACATGGCGCGACCTCGCCCTTGACCTGCGAACAGGGGAGGAACAGTACGTTGCGTCCCTCATTATTAGTAATTATTTCTAGGCTTTAGAACGGTACTTGCGATATTTGACTACAGATAATGTTCGTTTTATACATATACACAGACATAAATACATCTGTTTGTACATGCATTAACAGTATCATAAATGTAGGGCTGCAAAAGTTAATCGCATTAATTATTTTAGAATCTTATTCAACAGAATGAATGATTGTTTGATTCATTGATATAAAAACATTAATCTAAATGATCAACAAAAGGAAAGTCTTCTCAATTGAAAAGGCTAAGAAAGTAATCAAAATGTGCTGCCCCAGTGCAGATTTAAAGCTCACACAGCTTGTGGTTCCCAAGCCAAACTTTAAAGTTGACTCTACTAGGGGTGCAACGGTTAATTCATTATTAAACATAATCGCTAATAAAAAATGTAATAAAATAATCTGTTATATCTATATCTACTTTAATATAATATTAATAAAATAAAATCAATAGAATAAAAGCTAAGAAAATAATCAATAGTTTCAGCTTTAGCTCGATTTCAGTTTCACCCAGCCTATCTTGTGGATCCCAAGCTAAGCTATAAAGTTGAGCACACTGTGTGTTGATGGTAGACAGCACACGGTTTTAGAATCTAAACTATGAGCGGCTGGCTTAGTACCAATTACGATGATTGATAACACATTAAAATGAAAGCATGCCTAGCGTTTATGGTCGGTGGAGGGTTGTAATCACTTATGGCAGTCTGAATGGATGGAATGGGCACCGCTATTCAGACCTCAACATTATACTGAGTGATAATTTAAGATGGCCGCTATAGAAATGTCTGATAAGATTGTCATGGTAATTATAATTATCCTGGGATTGGCGCACAAGGTTAAAAGCTGTTTAAGTTGGCTTCTTATGAAAATGTAATGTTATAACTAATGATGGTTATCTTTCTTAACAGTTGTATTTATTTATTTTTAGTTTTATAAACTGACTCTTGAATCGGTGCACGTGTCAGTTCTTTTACAATACATTTCAAGGCAGGGAGTAATGATTCTGTTGCCTCTTTTTTTAAACGGTGGTTTGGTAGTGTCCTTTCTGTCTGTTCAAGTACTGTGCCTGTAATTGATTACACAGAAGCACTGCTGCCTGTCATAACCGTAGTTATTTTAGGGGTGTGTGTGTGTGTGGGTGGGTGGGTGGGTGGGTGGGTGTGCGTCCTTGGCCGGTTATATTAAATCAGGCAGGGCTTTACAATAGATTGACCCTCCATACAACAGCCATGAGAACACAGCTATGGCATCTGCCTCTCTCTCTCTGTGTGTGTGTGTGTGATCTTTTAGTAATGGCTCCAATGTATATGTAGGTGTGCATGTGTGAGCGTACATGTGAAACAATGATACTGACAAAAGGGGTTCATGTTATTATTTATGTTTCATGTTGGACATGTTGGCACAGGACAGTCTCTTTATTATGTGGTTTGTCTAAACCATGGGTATTCAACTGCGGCCCGCAGGCCGCATGCATGAAATGTGAGCTTACCCTAATCACAGTAAAGCCCTTTGCACACAGGACAGTTGCGTTTTTTTCGTTTGCTGCATGAATAAAACGCATTGGATTTGGTGTGCAAGGCTGTGCGGAATCGGCGCTGCGGATCCCAAAAGGAGTCATAAAAGGAGTGATGAGTTTTTTACCGCATGCGACAAGACGCACGAATCGAACTGGGTTCGATCGAGAAAAAGACGCACGGCCGCAGCCACTCGTCGCACGGCCAATTCGGATCCGGTGTGCATGAGGTCGTAGAGAATCATTGTTTTCTTTTTTAAAAGTGAAATTGTCCGTTTTATCCGTACCGATAAACGCGCCTGTGTGCAAAGGGCTTAATCCTTAATCATATTCCGTCATATTCAAGGGCTTTTGGAGAGAAATGAGATTCCAGTCACTTCAGTTTAGAGCACTGCAGAGTGGAGGGCTGTGTGTCTGTGACCCAACTGATCCTCGTTGACACAACGTTAATGCATCAAAGAAGGCAACTATGTGTCTGCAGTGTCAAATAGGTCGACGTCTATTCTAAGATGGCATCAAAGCCAAGTGGTTGACCATCACTAGTGTGATGTAGCTAGGCTAGGTTCTAAACAAGAAAGCATGGACAGACTGGGACATACATTCCTGGCATCTTAGCCCAGACTGGCCCACCACAACCAGCGTGCAGATACTCTACCGTCGCATTGGGTCGAGGCACATATGATACACAAGCTCTTAATACCACAGAACAACATATATAATAACTACACAACCACTACATTGTATAAGTTAGCCTACAGTACTCACCAACAAGGGGAGTATGAACATGATTACATGTCAAAATATGTCTGCATGCAATCAGAACTTTTGGCTCATTAGTAGGGATGGGTATCGTTCACCTTTGAATCGATACGATACCTTTTTTGATACTTGGGAATCGATATGATACCCTTTTCGATACCATTTTCGATACTTTTTATTTATTATTATTACTAGAAAAAAGCCCCTGCGGGGGCCTGGCCCCTTATGTAAAAGTCCCCTGTACTCAAGAGATGGATACAGTCCAGAGGGCAGCTAAGCAATACAAATGTAGGATAGCTCAACATTAAATATGCAGTTTGTTCCAAAATGCAAAATGGTGTAAAATGTTGAGTCTGTAAGATATATACAATAGTTTCAGAAATACAAACCCCTCAGGTACAGGGTGGCCTGCTCTGTTTTGGCTGGGTGGGTTATAATAAGATAGAAAAAAAGCACGTGGACTTCAGGCCCGGCCCGTGGCCCGTTTGGTGCCGCTATTTAAAGGCCGAGCCCGGCCCGAAGCCCGTCGCCTTATTATTAATTAATTATTTGTGTGCGTGGCTTTCACTGCTGTGCGCTGCAGCTGCACTCTCAAGGGGAGTCCATACTGTCACAGACCACCGAAATTTGCGTTGGAAAGGTCCAGTTCAACTACAAAATGACATCTCTTGCAACTTCTGAAAAGGATTACTCATAATTTGAGTTCGGAAAGCTGCACGCACGTCAGAAAGTCGAAACTTTCCGACGAAAACTATGGTCGGAGAGGACGGAGACTGAGAGACGTATGTACAGCCCTCTATACTATAGCTGTGCTCGTCTTGCGCTCTGATTAAAAGAAAGAAGTCAACACAACACAACAGCACAGCAAGTAATTACACACACATCACAACGCAAGAAATCTTCCTCCACCCACCGTTTGTTATGTTACTGTATATCTTCACTGCAATTAGATATTGATATTATTGTCGGCTTGCCGCCCGTGGTTTCGCCATCTCGTAAAATACAGAGTATCGTCCAGTACTAAAGAGTAAAGACGCACGCACGCATCCCGTAACTGATACGGGACTCGGGAGGTCGGGGAATCATTACAGGGCGATTTATTTGAGAAATGACGGTGAAATGGGTGAAACTACAGTAGTGCTCCTAATGTTCTAGTCTCGCTGTGTATGTACACGCAGAGTCGCAGAGTAGACTTGTGTGAGTGTGTGAGAAGAAAAGCCGTCGCCCTCGGCTCGTTGCGGCTCTCCATTGGCTAATGTACTCATGTCACGACCAATCTGAGCCGTGTTGCTATAGATACGGATAGAGCCCATAGCCTAGAAGGCTATTAGCCTAGAAGGCTATGGGAGGCAGGCAGGCAGCACTCACTCACACACACCACACTCCATTCTAAGCGCACACAGTCACAGAGACGTCATGTGTGAAATTCACAGCGCGAAATGTTCCGAGCATGGTTCTGAGCCCGGGCCCGGCCCTAGGCCCGTTGGTGAGTTTCTAAAGGCCGGGCCGAGCCCTGGTCGGGTCCCGTCGGGCTTGCAGGGCTCTACCCCCCCCCCCCCCCCCATCTCCTCCATCTCTGCATCTCTGCTTGCAGGCAGTGTTTGTTTACGCCCATTTGTGACGTGAATCGCGTCGTCGGTCAACTATGGCTTGTGCAATATATGGCGCAAAAAAAATTAAACATTTTGGCATTATATGAGAAGTAGAGACACATCTGAAGGTGATAAAGCTGATGTTGGGCAAGGTACATGCGTTATTGATTTTTGTATTATGTTTTTTAGACAATTGAACAACTGCTGAACGTGGAGTTACAGATGGAAACACACACACACACACTAATTTTTTGGGGCGATTCTAATAAAGGTTGTGGGATATTTATTATTTGCCTTTTTCTATGGGCTATTTTACACACCAAAATAGGTTATTAAGCCAGTTATTCAGCCTTTTTCATGTCAAGTAGGCCTAGTAGAGTAGTTGATGTGACTACTATTACTGTTATGGCTGCTATTGTATAATTAATTCTATTGTTTGTCTACAATAGAATATACACATACCTTTTACAGATAGGCTATTGATACTGTTGAAGTTTTATTATTATTATTATTATTGTTCAAAAGTATCGAAACGAGGTATCGTTCATTTTTAAGTGAACCGATACTCGATAGTATCGATGTCATGGATCGATACCATTAAAAGTATCGCAGACGATACCCATCCCTACTCATTAGCTAATGAATGGAAAGTATATTGGTTGTATTATATTTGAGAAATGTGTATTTCATTGCTCAATATGCAGTATATATACTCTGCTGTATAATAATTGTATAACATGTGATAATGCAGAAACTGAAAGGCCAATAAACAATACACTGACTGAAACAATAATGTGTAGCCTAGAACTGTACATGCAGTATCTATTTTGTTAGATGTCCTTTAAGCCCACATGGGCTGTTAGAACCATGTGCATGATAGGGATGTTAATCGACGCATTATTTGCGAATCGACGCATCGCGGCCGAAAATCGACGCGTCGATCGACTTTTTTCACTTTTTTTTTCTCCCCCGCTATACTAATACTAAGCTGCAGCTGAGAGGAGACCACAACGGCGCATTACTTTAAGCAACACAACTTGCAGCAGCACCCACCAGAACTTGCATCAAAGCCCTAATAATAATTATAATAAACAATTGCTCTTCCTTGCGTTAGCATGGAGTCTGTTTGCTATAGACTAGAAGCGGAGTGACACAGTCCATGGAACCGTTCCGTTGTGGGAGCGCTCCAGAATAGTGTATCAAATGTGGAGCTTTGTTTGGTCTGCCTCGCTGGCTCGCACTCCCTCCCCGACAGTGTCCACGGGTGTCGCATTAACGTCGAGTAGTGTATTTATTTTGTGTTGTGTTTTATTGTCAATCTTGACAAAATCACTGCACACAAGGCGACGTTGCCATTAAATAAGCTAGCTTCCGTGTCAAGCATGCATGCAAAGGCAGGAGGTAAACAACACATCCAGTCAGCGCGCACTGCTATGACGCGGCACACGAACAGACCAGCTAGTGTTTCTCAACCAGTAGTCCGCGGACCTGACCAGCACCGCATGCATGCGAATCTGCGATCCATGCATGCAACACAGACATTCACTTGTCCCCGACGCAGACACACACAAACACACACACACACACACCGGTCCTCTCACATTTGGAAAACATTGACGCTTATAACGAACAAGCGATTAAAACATTTTTGGGGGAAAAACTTTTGAAAAAAATAATAATAATAAAAAAAATAAAAATAAAAAATAACTTTTTTTGATTTTTCGACTCATACTTTTTGAGTCGCGGTGAGCATGAGTCGATTTTCGATTTTTTTTTTCACATCCCTAGTGCATGATGGCACTTCAACCCTGGTATCTGATATCCTGATAATACAGGTGAAAGTAGCAGATCTACAAGTTCACAACCCATGCGAGTTGTGAGACATTGTATGATTAAAGTAAAATGGGGCTTAAAGGCTGTTAATCAATAAACCAGAGTAGTATATGACTATGATTGTTTTCCAATACATTAGTTAAGTAAATCTGCATAGTTGCAACAGAAACACGCAAAGGACAGTTTCCAGTTTTATATTTGATTCAGCTGTGTTCATAGAATAGAGCTAAAGCAGCAACCATTTCTGAACCATTTTGCTGATATAAACCTTGGTATATGGAACACATTCGTTCCATATACCAATTTCCATTTTGAACGTTTTTCATAACCATTAACCATAATTAAGGGGCCATTATTAGCACAACATGATGTCAGTTATGTGCTATATAGGTCCTATAGGACGATAATAGATATTATGTTTTCGTTTTGGTGACATACTGCTTCATACTGCATTTATGCATTTTGATGTTTGAGAGGATATCTCTACCAGACCTTTATACTGGACAGGCTTTGATTTTCTATTTGAGAAAATAGGTTCAGGTGCACTGGACACAATGTGTCCTGTGCACCAGATCGTGGCATGGAAGGGTCTTTGAGAAGATTAGTGGAGCCAAGCTGGCATGATGAAAGTGTTTCCGTGTTTGTATGGAGCATCATGATGCTATTAGGTTATTGCAGTCCACTCCAAACTCAAAAATAGGTAGCTACAAAGTGAGGGAGATGGCATGTAATGGAGGAATTGCACTCCTGATTATGTGCCACTAAAAAAGTAGAGAGAGAGAGACAGACTCTCTCACGGACCATCCGTCCACTCAATGGGTAGCTACAAATTGAGGGAGATGGCTTGTAATGAACTGCACTCAAAACCCATGTTGTGCCCTTGTTGTGTCCTACGGCCCCCTGCCTAATCTAGTTGAATATCCTTGGTCTAAGTGCAAGCACATTCTCAAGTGGGTGTGTACGTGTACTAGAGCCCCAGCTATGACTGATGATTTTGGGGATTTTGGAGAGTCCTAGACCACCGAGACTTTTGACTGATAATTCTGATAATAATTCTGATAATTCTGATCTTGATCAATTTGAGAAGAAAATATCATTTTAATTTCATTAAAAGTCTGCTTTAAGTTAAATGTTCTGAAAATGTTTAAAGGTGAAAATCGGCTGCATAATCGACGATACCGATGTTGTCCAAAAAAAGTAAAATGATGTCCAAACCGATATATCAGCTGGGCTAGTGCACGTGCAAACATTACATGCGTCTTGACAGCGGTCCTCTACTGGTACTATTTCAGGCTTTCCACTGTCATCCACAAAATGCTTCTCAGCCGTGCGCTTTTCAAAACAATCATCACTGAGGCTCCCGGCTCTTTTTACAAGGGCCTCCATGCTGCTCCGAGGTTTAACATTCCACCTCTGATCTGCTCATCAGCACACTTGTGTGTGTGTGTGTGTGTGTGTGTGTGTGTGTGTGTGTGTGTGTGTTGGAGGAGGAGGCGGGCGGGGTGTCAAAGTGGAAGAATGAAGGAGGACTCTGGGAGATGACCTCTCAACAACTGTCTCATTTATCCAATCTGTCTTATGTACAGCACCATGTCTGTCGCTGTGTGTGTGTATGCGTCAGTCATTAAACCAAGCGCCGGGTCAATTAAGACCCGAATCCTTGTTTTAACCGACAAGCTGGCACTAATAAAACAAAGACTTCCTCCCGCGGGTCGGCGGATTACAATAAAAAGAACTCTACAAGAGAGACATGACGACATGTCGCATAAATCACTATGACCCGCAAAATGGCACAACAACAGCTGGGAAATGACAGAGCCACAGGTCAATTAGCTGGCCAGGACACGATAACATTCACAACTCATGTACAGACTAGGGTCGTCACAATTACAATGTTATGTTACGATTAACATTTTAATTGTTTTTGGCATTGAACATTGGAACATAATGAATAAAAATGAATTCCATTACATAGGATGCTATCGTGTGACTCGATGTGCATCGTCCCTAACATACAGTAGGAATCATTCATGTGACTATGTATGTACATTGTACATCATACTTCCACAGGTTAAAGGTATCACCCAAGCACCACTGCTGATTATTTAAAACTAGTTAATTAAGTTAAAGGATGAGAGTTCTCTCCTCTGTTTCTGATGGGAAGCACAGAATGACTCTTGTCACTGTGTAAAAGCGCTGTCATAACTTGAAGTAACTGGAGCACTCGCGTCCTGCTTGTTCAGTTGTTTGCAGGAGGTGTTGGCGATGGTAACGTGTACAGTGAGTTGTGCACTCGTTGGAGAGAGAGAGACACACACACACACACACACACACACACACACACACACACACACACACACACACACACACACAGAAACTCTATCCCACCCCCTGGGGAGTTGTGTTTAGTTAGGTCTGTTAAGAGTGTGTGGTGGTGGCATGCGTTTAAAGAAGAGCGCTCCTTGTCTCTCTCACAGACGTGCACATGCACACGCATGCATTCCGGAGTCATGGTCAAACGACTTGTCTTTCACGCGGGGTCATTCCTCAGAGCAGTCCATCGTGCCGCAACTGACAGTGGATGGAAAATGTGTCTAAATGAGTCTGCACATCAATTATATCAACGCATTCTCACCTCCCCGTCCTCCCCCATCTCGCCTCTCTATCTCCGTACCTTTCCCACATCTCTGCGTCTTTTCCCATCGTCACTTCTCCCGTCCATTCTCTGAACTCTTGTTTTTTTTTCTGTCTCTCCCACCCACCCGCCCACCCTCCCTCTCTCTCTTTCTCTGCCCCCCCCCCCCCCCCCCCCCCTCCCCCTGGCTTTTATACAGTATGTGACTCATGTCAAAGCTTGATAAAGTACCACGCCCAGCTTATAATAGAGATTTGGATGTTTGCTTAGGCAGGCTGAGAACAACACACTCTTAACTCATTTAACGCTGATCCCGAGTATACTCGTGAAAAATACTCTAGTATTTAGAGTGCCGATCCCGAGTATACTCGCGTAAAATACTGTATATAGAGTAACGCCGGCACCCTTACCCTAAGGTCCGTTGGAAAGTCCTGGCACGATTGGACTCGCCGATTCATCATCATCACAGATCCACGTGCACAAAATAGTAATCCCTTAACATGGAGGCCGACGGTGGATCTCATCTTTAATGTCCATTTTCTCCAAACAACACTTTTAAAGCCAAGGATGGCATTAGATTCTCGCTACAATAACGTAATAACAAAGGCAACGATCGGCCATTTTAGCAACGGCATGGGGTGACGATCGCTTCCGATCGTCATGACGTCAAACCGGAAGTGTTTACGCAATGGCCTTCTGGCCTTCAAAATAAGAGAATGGCAGCGTATGGAGCCTGCGAGAGGCATGCTGGACATTTAACCCGTTCATGTCTGGAGCACTAAATGGGTTAATTAACAGGAACCATGCTGTAGTTCCCAGAGGCTGTGAGTGATGGGGAAATGTACAGTTTAGAAGACAATCTTCCAGAGCGACTTATATGAGAAAATGCGTAAATGGCATGAACCCTAGTCGGCTAACAACAGGGTAAGCGCAGCCATCATGTAAATGGAGTGCAGAGAAAGCCATGTGCGACACTTAACAGTTTAGGCATTTAGCAGACGCCAAAGCGACTTACAATAAGCAGGGTTTACATCAATATAATAAGCAAGATAATATGACAGTACATCAACAACAATACAACAAATGCATAGGCATATCAGTCTAGAAAAAACAATGCTACAAACGAAGTAACTAGGATATCAGGTAAACGTCAAACGTAGCATTTGTCTAAACCACATGCTATCTAAATAACATGCTTAGCATCTGTACAAGCGAAACATCTACTTAAATGGTGTGTACATAGCATGTGTGAACAAGTAACCAAACTAGAGTACATCTGAACAGCGAACAACATAGCCTCTAGTAACCAGCATCCAACTAAGTAAATAAGGAGTCCTGACGTTGAGTCTTAAGACGTGAGTTTTCAGTCTGCAGTGGCACCCTTGTTCACTTCCTGTTAGGGTTGTGCCTGCCAGTGACTGTGACTGATACTGTAGCTATCGACGGTCGATGGTGAAAACCATTGTGATTGTATATTCATGGGTATCCAGATGGTCCGCGACTCCTAGTGGCTCCTCAGACTTTGCAGGAGGGGCGACAATTACAGTTTGATAGCGTTTATTTATTTTTATCTCATCCAAATAATTATGTCTGAATAAATATATACAACTTTTTTATGGGATTATCAGGGAGCTGAGAATGATGGCATAGGAGGGGTTCAGGTCAGGTGGGCACTAGGAACATTCGGACACCTCCATGTAAAACTGCCTGTTTTGTCCAAAGTTTACATGATAAAAGAAAGTATACATGATTTGAACATGCACGGTATGTCATTATCAGACTTAATTGTATCCTTCAACTTCTTGTTTGTGCCCCAAAATGACGGATATAAGGGTTTTGTAGCAATTGTAGAAATATTAGTACTTAATTGTCGAATGTTTAAGCATGTAATGATCATGTATACTTTTATACATTTTGGACAAAATAACCAATTTTACATTGAGGCGCCCATATGTCCCTAATGCCCACCTGACCTGTTACCCATAGGACCCATAGAAGGAGTACTTGCAACCCTGTAAATTGCTTTAACAATCAAGTTTCTAATATTTATCCCCAAGGCCACCTCTGTACTTTTTGTCATTTATCTACCATATTTTCTCTTTCTAAATTGCCCCTTGATGGAGCTGAAGTTTTCAAAGCAATCAGGAAAACTATCTAGAGATCCACAGATCAAGGTCCATAAAGACACACCTATATACAGTACTTTTTGTCTCCTTTCCCCGTCATCTTTGCTCTTTCTAAATTGCCCTTAATGGCTTTGAACTTTTTCGGTATAGACCTGCAGCGCACTCACCCACCATCCAAACCTGCCAGAACTAGATACTGTTAAACAATACACCTCCAGCTATACGACAGAATAGAAGGCTTTCTAAAGAATAAAAAGATCAGAAGTGGGAGAGACGGCTCTGTGGAGTTTGCATGTTCTCCCCGTATCTCCCAGGGTAGGTACTCTCACAAAAACGTGCAGTAATCCTGGTCTCTATAATGTCTCCCCCTGGTCAAAATTACTGTAAAGAAGTTGGAGAAACAGGCCTAGTTGAAATACGAAACAAATTTACACTTATGTAATAGGGGTTCCTGTTTCTTCCATTCGTCACCTACGGCAGAGGTAAACCACCGGTTCATGGCCGGTCCGCGAGAAGATGGCCGGGAAATCCAAGTTTATGAATTGTACAAATATGCTCAGGCAATGTTGAGTCTATTAACTTGTTTCACCACCAGGATTTTAAACAGCAGAGAAAAGTTGAGGTGATCACATGACAGTGACATCACTGAAAAATCCTAGGTATCTTTATCTTTACCAGTAAGACTCCCTAATCGGGAGATAAGCGACCGTAGGTGGCTTATCTCCACAAATAGGGCAAAAATGTGTTTTTCCAAAATCTTCCTGATCCATGTTGATGACATGAGTGTAGACATGCTGTGTAGTGATATTCGTGATTTTAGGGCAAAAACTGTAGGAGCAGTGTCCAAAAATGTGTTTTAAAAATCGGCCTGAAGGTGGCGCTAGAATAGGGCCATGTGAGAAATGAGGGGTGGGGTCTCCGCGTTGCCTTGGCGGACGAATAGGTACCGGCCCCGGCTCTCCCGGACGCTCCTAGGCCGAGTTACGGCATTTTATGTGCGCTGCAGTGGCAGGGGGTCCTCCACTGGGGGCGCCACCACTTTTGCATCCGTTCTGGAGCACCAGGAGTGGGTGGTCCCCGGGAATTCCCCGTGAGCAGCCCCGTTGGGGTGGTCATTTGGTCATTTTTGCACATTTGGTCATTTTTTACATCTGGGGGTCCCCCAGGGACCTGGGGGTCCCTGGGGCTCCGGGGGTCCTTGGAGGTTGTAGTTTGGCAGGCAAGGAGTGTGTGTGTAAAATGTGGCATGGATCGGGTCAACGGGTGCGGAGATATAAGCAGGGAAAAAGTGTGACGTGTGACGTGTGAGCACATTTGATCATTTTTTACATCTGGGGGTCCCCCAGGGACCTGGGGGTCCCTGGGGCTCCGGGGGTCCTTGGAGGTTGTAGTTTGGCAGTCAAGGAGTGTGTGTGCAAAATGTGGCATGGATGGAGGCAACGGTTGTGGAGATATGAGCAGGGCAAAAGTGTGACGGACTCACTCACAGACAGGGAGGTTTTGGTAGTAAATGCGACCTATGGTCGCAATAACCAGCCTTGAGCATAATGGCATTCGTCCGTGCTACTTCAATGTCGCATAACCGTGACATCACTGATGAATCCTTGGTATCTTTATCCTAGCCTTTCAACGTGCGTTGAGCAGCGGCGTCAGCTGTAATTGTTTCACGCTCGCACTAATGAAACCATAAACAAGATTATTTAATGTCGACATTCAAGTACAACAATCAGAAGTTGTAACTCAGGTGAAGTAATAAGTCACTCTACAAGTTTAACTAAGGTTTTCCACCTGTCCAAAGTCCTTTCTGATAGAGACATAACCTTTTTTAACCCTCCTATTCTAGTTGATACCAGTAAAAATCCCTAATTGGGAGATAAGCGACAGTCACGTCGCATACAGAAACTTAAGAAGGCAATCGTAGCCAATCAGGAGGGAATATGGGAAATGGGACAGATCCATGTTGATGACGTGACTTCAGAGATACTGTGTACCGCTACTGTGTACCGCTCACAACGCCTCGCAACGCAAGGTGTTGTTGTAGATCTGCTATTTTCACAATAGAACCGTGTTATACAAAATGTAATGCCTCAACTGTGCTCGTCAGGGTGGGGGGTCCCCAATTCAAATATGATTATTTTGGGGGTTCCGCCCTTAAAAGGTTGAGAACCACTGCACTAGAACTTTCAGGTAACTTCTCATCTTGCCTGTCTCTTGCAACGTCTCTCCTCCACTTCTCTGCGCTTCCAAAACACTAGCAATGTACAGTGACATCCCGCCACGTGTTAGTTTAATTTGAAAAGCGTGACGAGAATGTCGAATTACAGATTTGAATGAACAAACGCTCTGGATTTTACTGTGCCGACAGGGCAGTCATTGTGTCTGCATAAAGGTTTAGCAAAGTACCATTCAGTGCTCATGGAGATCGAGTTTGGCCTAGATTTGTGTGCGCGTGCCTGGATGTGGATGCCTGTGTGTATGTACGTATGACACGGTGTGTGTGTGTGTGTGTGTGTGTGTGCGAGACCTTGACCTTGACTGTAGTTCCTAATGGAAGAGGCTGTTCTGTAATGAGCGCCCACCTCCCCCTCCACTCGCAGGACAGTGGTATGTAGCAGCCCATAAAGCATGCTTAAGTCCCGCTCCGGTTTCAGGGAGTGGAACACCCCCGCGCTGTGTCCAGCCTACTCCTCCGCCTCCCCCCCACCCTTCTCCTCACACTCTCTGAAATAGCCACGTCCTTGTCCCCGCGGAGCACCGCGTGTCCGTCCGCGTGTAATATGCGTCGGTGGTTGATTGAGGGGCAGATTGCTGGTGACAGGTCACACCGCGTTCTGTCCCACCGACTCCCCCCGGATTAGCGACCCTGACCCCCCTCCCCATATCTTACACGCGCGCACGCACGCACACACACACACACACACACACACACAGGCCCCCACCTGTTAGGATCCCTCTGCTCCAGTACCTGTTGTCTCTCTCACACCACACACACACACACACACACACACACACACACACACACTCACACTCACACTCAACCACATGAACATAACTATTTTAGTTGTCCATCACTTATCCTCTGGTTCATAAAGGCCATTAGGAGTCATTAAGGCAGGGGTCTTCAACCGGGGGTCCGGGACCCCTAGGGGTTCCTCAGAGTTACTACAGGGGGGGCCACCAAATCCTTGTGTGACAGGATAATTCTTTTCAATTAAAGACTTGAACCCTCAAATACCTAATTTGAGGAGAACTTAAGCCAAAAATAGCAGATCTACAAGCTCTCAACGCCTCGCAGTGGATATTTTCAGCAAATAGGTTTGGTGTAGAGGTAAAAGAGAGCAGACCAAGAACAGAGTGAAAGGTCAAGTTTACTAAGTAGCAACGATTTAAGTGGTTAAATGTTTAGACGTTAATTAGATTATGTAAGGAACATTCAATGGGGAGCGGGTGTTTATTGAGAAAGAAAGAAAAATACCACAGCCCTCTTGCGTCCCAAAGCATTGTACATGGTCACATATTTGTTTAGTGCTTTTATCCAAAGCGCTTTACATTGTGCATTACATTCACACACATTCATGGTGGAGGAAACTATGCAAGGCACCAACCTGCACATCGGGAGCAATTAGGGGTTCAGAGTCTTGCTCAATGACACTTTGACACTAACTTGGGGGAGCCCAGGATTGAACTGGGAACCTTGCGGTTCCCATCTGGCCGTTTCTACCGGCCACTCTACCCCGGAGCCACTGCCACCCCATTGCTATATGTAACTTGTCCTGTCGGTCTTGGCAGGGTCATATTCACATATTTTCCATTTCCATTCCTCCACAGATTCTGATGCACACCAAAGACATGGTTCAGAAGGTGAGTAATTGAAAAACTATTTGTCAAGACGGTACGGAAGTGGTTTTCAAACACACAAGGCATGCAACGGTTCTCTGTATTAAACTGTACAGCTAAAATAAAAAAAATATGCATAATTGTAGTTCTTGTATATATTGCAGTAATGTGTGGTTGTCAAAATAAATTCCTAGACTTCTCTCACTGCACACCAGTGTGCCTCAGTACACCGTTTGGAAACCAACTGCAGCACTGATCAGTTCAATTAACAACTTGTTTAAATGTCAGTTGATGTAGGAATTTGACAACTTTTCAACTGTAGTGGGTGGCATAGAGGTAAAACACAAACGAGAAGAGCCCAACAGGACAGCAGGGTTCTCTGGCTTGCCTGGACACTTCAAAGGACACAATTGTCAGTGTTCACTTGTGGAGAGGAATGTCAGTGACAGGGAGCACATTGACTAAATTGGGGGGGAAATGGGTCCATTTCTTTCTGACATTGGTGATGGTGGTGTTCTGTCTCTCCTTTTACCCGCTAATGTTTGACGTCCTGTGTTGAATCAGATGAACCTGGAGGTAATCTACGGTGACACCGACTCCATCATGATCAACACCAACAGCAGAGTGTTGGAGGAAGTCTTCAAGCTCGGCAACAAGGTGTGTGTGCATATATTTATGCTCTGTCTGTGGTTTTTGTTGTGTTTTGTGTAGAGTACAGCGAAGTCGTGTGTTCCCCATCAACTGTTTCTGCATCACAAGGCAGCTTGATGTACAAGTACACCCCCTGGACACAACGCTAGTATGTCACAGGGAAATGTAACCCTTGATGTGGAGTGCCAAAGGGGGAGGGATTGGGTCTCATTTTTAGTCTTTTTACCAGCTTGTGAAGCAAGCTGGTCTATATCAGTTGCTGCGCTAATCGTGACCTTTTCATGTCCTTCTCTTATTTGGCTGTCCTTTTAAGCCAAAAGAAATTGCACAATGCCTTCCCATACTTTGGCCGAGAGCAACGGTCACATAATTCAGTGCAACACAAGCTAATTTACAGTTGCCAGCTTACAGTAGACACAGACACACGCTACTCTTCAGTCTTCACCCTCTGGCAAGCATTTAATACAAGTAACACTCCCTAAAGTCGAGTAGCAGCATTACAGGCAAGAGTTACAGGTTACACCATTACAGGCAAGAGTTACAGCGTGACACAATTGCTGCAGGTTTTCACACTTAACTGCTCCCTGCGGTCGCAATGAAAACTAAAGCAAGAGAAAGCAACTTGAAACGATGTACTTTCTGACACGCAGTGAGATTGCACATGAAGTGCTGGAATGACAGTGACGCATTGCTCAGCCCCGGTCCTTTGTGTCAATGAGAAAACGACACTCTACATGCTATTACATTAGCATCTTAAGCTTCTGCAGCTCAGAGGGGAAGGAACGTTGGATGGCTGGGAGGGCTCGTTTTGGTTCACTCCATGTACCATTTTGGCTGCACCACAGCAATTTGCATTCGCACAAGTGCTCCCAACTATATTTTTAGGTTGCACAGATTACATTTCAGGTGCATTTGCGACCAAAGTGGTCACACCTTTTCCAACGCGGGTGTAAACAAAGGATGTGATGTTGGAATGTCTTGTCTCTTTTCCTCCGGAAAAATAACATTGTAACCACGATCTTCCGTTATAGATGGTGTCATTTCCTGTTGTATTGTTCTTCTGGTGTCCTGGGATCACTCGTGGTTTGTGGAAGAGCACCCTCTATCGAAATCACTGAAAAAAAACAAATTGGTGGTAAATAATAGCAGTAATGCAACATTTAGTAAGGAGCAAGACTCATGGCCATAGTTTTCAAGGGTTTTAATACCAGTAAGATTCCCTAAGGGCGAGAAGCAACCATTGAAACATCAGCGCTTCTTAACAAAATAACTGCCAGTTATTATTATTTTTTAGCTGCACTGCCAGGGTTTTTCAGTAATTTACCTTGTTTTCCTGGCAGATGGAATACAATTAAAAAAAGGGTCTCAGAAACCCTACATGGCACAGTGGCGCAGTGGTTAGCGCTTCGCCTCACAGCTAGAAGGTCCTGGGTTCAATTCCCGCCAGGGGACGCTGTGGGCGCTGGTGGCGTGTTCCTCCCTCCGCGTCATCAGCTCCCACACCCTAGGTGGGGTTGGCGATAGGGCCTTTCTGTGTGGAGTTTGCATGTTCTCCCTGTGTCTCCTAGGGTTGATACCCTCACAAAAACATGCACGTAATCCTGGTCTCAATAATGCCTCCCCCTGGCCAGCCGGGGCACCTGATGGAGGGGAAAGGAACTGGTTGGAATAACGTGTTCCTTCCACGCGCTACGTCCAAACCAGGGAAATCTCCACTGTAGCAACTTGGACACCTCATGCATAGAAGGAAGCATAAGGTCAGTCCGTTGTCTCCCCAGGCGCGGCAGAGGGAGAGCAGAGCCCAGAATTACATAGGCAATTGGCACTGGGTGAAAAAATGGGTTACAAAATTGTGGGATAAAGTAAAAAAAAAAAAAAAACCTTACATGGACCTGGGAGGGGAAAGAATCAACCCCAGTAGTAAAACTACTAGTATCGTAAATCGCAGTTTCTTTTGTCATAATCATCGTGATATGACATTTTCATATCGTCCCATCCCTAAATGCGACCTACGGTTGCAATTCTTGTTTTGGAATGACTCGTCCAGGGATTGAACTCAGACCCCCCACTCTCAGGGCAGACACTCTTACTCTGAGCTGGTTCCAGAAATGTGTGGGGTGGATTAATGGGCATACAGAATACATTGAAAGGAAAGGGTAAAAATAATTGACTACTAAAAAAAAACATGTTTATTATTATTATTATCTTACCTGGTTGTCATCTTGGTCTCCAGACAAGATAATAAGAATGGGACGTATCCCAACCCACTTTACATTAAAAGCATGGCCAAAATTTAAACGGCCACTTCATTCACAGTGACCTTTTATATCTATAAAAACACTGATGCTTCAGTTTTAACTCGCATTCATTTGTTTTTTATTTGTGGTCCTGTTGCCCAGATTAACATCTATTAGCAAGTCCGTTGTGATGTTCGCGGGTCCCAGACAGCCTGGCCATTCGGGCATGATATAAACATACAGTACACCTGCAGTATACATTTCATAAGCTCAAGTTGCAGTCACACTGTTGAGAATATACAATGTAACTAAATAAACCCACTAAAAGTTGACAAATCGATGAGTACGAGCTTCACCAGCTCAGTGGCCTTGTGGTTAGAATGTCCGCCCTGAGATTGAGAGGTCGGGGTCTTCTATTCTCTGGCCGGGTCATGCCAAACCTATGAAGTGCCTCCCGACTTCACTTGGCACTCGGCATCAATGGTTGGATTGGGGCCAAGTCCCTGCGACATACTAGCGTTGGCCTTGCCCTATGGGCCTCATGACTCGGCAAGGCTTACTTACTACTGCCTCACAGATGTACAGCAGTTTACGTGCTCAACAGGATTAGCGTCAGCTGTAGAGTATGTGCATGCTAATAACCGTTCTAACCCGTGTTGGCTTGTGTTCTGCGGGGTCCAGGTGAAGGCAGAGGTCAACAAGCTGTACAAACTGCTGGAGATCGACATCGACGGCGTCTTCAAGTCCCTGCTGCTGTTGAAGAAGAAGAAGTACGCCGCCCTGGTGGTGGAGCAGCAAGGCGACGGCCGCTACAGCACCAAGCAAGAGCTGAAAGGCCTGGACATCGTGCGCAGGGACTGGTGTGACCTGGCCAAGGAGTGTGGCAAGTATGTCAGCCACCAGAAGGAACAGGAGTTTGTTTGATAGAAATTAGAAGGGATTTTCTTTATGGCAGGTATTCTCAAAGTGAGGTCCAAGTTCCCTCAGAGTTACAGACCTGTAAGAGTCCATTTAGAACGCCCTCAAGGAACCCAGAGAGTTATGGGGGTCCTTGAAATTTTAAGTTTGAGAACCACTGGCTTATTGGATTGAAGTTAGAGATTTAGTTGGAGGGGGGTTTGTTTAACGGGGGTTTGACTTGGAGAGATCAGATGGAGCAGAAATAAAAACTATGCACAAAAAGAAAGGAAACTTGAATTCAGTCCATTATATATCCCCTTTAATAATACAAATTTGTATTATGTTTTATATCATTCTTATCGTTGACAACAATACAAATTGTTATTATTAAAGGGGATATATAATGGACCGAAGTCAAGTCTCCTTTCTTTTTGTGCCTATAGTTAAATACAGTATCTCTTAGGAAAGCAGAACCAGTTGAACCCTGCCTGTTCTGGGGGGAACATTCACCACAAATAGCAGATCTACAAGCTCAGAAAGTAGTTATTTGTGTCTGCTATTTCTGGTGAGGAGATTTGGTGTAGAACTAAGTGTTCCGTTTCTTTCAGAATAAAGGGTTTAAGTGGTTAACACCAGCAGGCCTGTGGCGTTATTGAGACTGTTCCACCCCTTTGCCACACAAAACCAGCTGAAGTGTGTCACTGAGTGAACTATAAAGGAACAGTGCTATGGAGCTCTACGTCCTATTACTGTAATGATAGGAGGTAATTGTTACTGCCCTGGGCAGTGTTAACCCATTTAGGCCTAGGATTATTGACTGCTTTAACTATTGAAAAATAGCAGATATACAAGCTCACAGCGCGGCACCGAGTGCCGCGCTGCGAGCTTGTAGATCTGCTATTTTTGAAAAATCATGATTTTTTTTTTTTGCAAGTCTTTGAATATATCTACTTAAAAGCGAACGTTTGTAACTAAATATTTACTTCTGGGTGGTCCCTGGAACAACATATTTTGAGATGTGGGGTCCGCGGCCAAATACCTGTAATTTTGGGGGTCCTTGACATGAAAAGGTTTGAGAACGGCATGATTTAGAGGAAGGATTTAGAAGTCGGGTCAAAGATATTCAAAGACTTGCACTCATTTTCGCGATTTTTCAAAAATAGCAGATCTTCAAGCTCGCAGCGCGGCACTCGGTGCCGCGCTGTGAGCTTGTATATCTGCTATTTTTCTAAAGTTAAAGCATAAAATAATGGTTAAAGTGGTTAAAATCTAACTCGACTCGGCGCGTTCCAGGTATCTCATTTCAATGAGAACACGGGTGGAGCATGACAATGGTTATAGAACAACAGAAGACTCTGTATGGGTGTCAGTGAACAGAATTAAAAGGTCGCGATTCATAGGGCTGGCAGCTCCTTTCACTTTCAGAACCAACTCAATCCATATTCTATACATTTAAGTTTTGTTCTGGATCTCCAATAGTTAATTGAATATCTTAATTGTATTATTTGTTGTTGTGTAATGATATTCTTCCTCTCTGTTCAGTTATGTGATAGGTCAGATCTTGTCAGACCAGAACCGTGATGCCATTGTGGAGAACATCCAGAGACATCTGGTTGAAGTGGGAGAGAAGGTCGCGAGTGGAAATATACCTCTGAACCAGTACGAGATAAATAAGGTGAGCAGACTGCCGACTGTGTGTGTGTGTGTGTGTGTGTGTGTGTGTGTGTGTGTGTGTGTGTGTGTGTGTGTGTGTGTGTGTGTGTGTGTGTGTGTGTGTGTGTGTGTGTGTGTGTGTGTGTGTGTGTGTGTGTGTGTGTGTGTGTGTGCGTGTGTGCGTGCGCGCAGGACTGTGTATTCTTTCTGTGCATCCATTCACTTGCATTCAATTGTTCATGTTGTCATCTATAAAGACAAAGAGACATCTATAAAGAGATAAAGATAATTTATCATTTAGAAAAGAAACTCTTTTTTTTTTTCACTTGGGCCTTGTTTTCCCATTGTTGGCGGGTTAACAAACCGTCCTGTGTAAGTAGCCTCTGAACATCAATCCACCAGGGCCTGCAAATTAATTTAAACATTCTTGCCCCCAGATTGGGTGTTTACTACTTAAAACTAATTAAAATGGAAAATGTGAACAGATCAACAACAAAAACCTGAAACATTTTACAACATCTGAAATACTACCCCTACTGCCTTCTTCCAACTTTTTTCTTTTTTCCCCCCCCCAGAAATGTTTCAAATTGCATGGCCTCAGATCTTCTACAAATTGTTAACACATTTCTTATATCCGGTTGCTCCCACAGGCCCTGAAAACAACAGCCATCATGCCACCCTTAAAAAAAAGAATACTCTAGACTCATCACCAATGAACAATTAATGGCTAGTATCAAAAGTACAAGTAATAAGAGCTTTTCCTAGTAAAGTAGCAATTCATACAGACATGGAAACACTTAAACCATGCCAGCCTGCCTCCACCGCTCTTCACACAAATACACTTCCATGCCAGGGACCTCTGCACAAAACACACTTAAAGGACCACTTCACCTCTGGGACAACCAGCTCTTATGTCATTGTTGTTTGGGACACGATCAACATATGACCAGTTGTAGCATGCTGAAATACTAAAATATCTAAAAATCACAGATTGAACACAAAAAATAACTCAGGATTGTGTTGATCGTGTTCCAAACAACAATAAAATAAGATCTGGTTGTCCCAGAGGTGAAGTCAGTGGTCCGTTAATACCTACTTCCTATATTCTCCATTTCAAATTCCATGCCTTAATTAATAACTGGCACAGAAACTATCTGATCAAACATCAAAACGCCTAAATGAAGCCGATACTAATAACTCACTATAACGGCCATAATGGCCTTCATACAATTTTGATTGCAGTTAATATCTTGACATTAGACTACACATTCAGGGTTTAACCCATTTAGAACGGGTACACATTTTGTGTATCATTATTTTACGCTTTAACTATTGAAAAATAGCAGATATACAAGCTCACAGCGCGGCACCGAGTGCCGCGCTGCGAGCTCGTAGATCTGCCATTTTTGACCCGATTCTATAAGTGTCTTTTGAATCCTTCTAATTCTAGGCCTAAATGGGTTAAAATAAAACTGAAAAGGTTAAAGGAAAAATGTCATGGAACAGAAATTCATACCATCCCTCCTTCTTCCAGGCTCTGACTAAAGATCCCCAGGACTACCCTGATAAGAAGAGTCTGCCTCACGTGCACGTGGCTCTGTGGATCAACTCCCAGGGAGGACGAAAGGTCAAAGCTGGAGACACTGTCTCCTACATCATCTGCCAGGTGCGTGCGTGTGTGCGTGTGCGTGTGTGTGTGCATGGCATGCATACAGTTTGAATATACTATATAGCAGGGTTCTTCAACGTTTTCAGGCCAAGGACCGCTTAGTTGAAGGAGAGATGAAGTAGGGACCCCCACAACCTTTTCATAGATTCCATATTGATTTAATTTAGTTTAATCGTTTGACAGCACAATCATCAGTGTATTTTGGATTCGTGTCAATTTGTGTTTTCTGATATTTAAGCACTTGAGCCGTCATTACCTAATGAACTTGACCTTTTACTTTGTACTTGGTCTGCTCTTTTCCCCCTCTACACCAAACCTCTTTGCCGAGAATAGTGATCTACAAGCTCACAACGCCTCACAGCGTGAGGCGTTGTGATCTGCTATTTTTGGCTAAAGTTCTCAGAATATGGACGCTAGGGTTCAAGTGGTTAATATAATAAAGGAGGAAAAAAGTTTCTATCACACAAAGATTTGGAGGACCCCCTGTAGTAACTCTGAGGACCCCCTAGGGGTTCCGGACCCCCTGTTGAAGACCCTTGTACTATACAGTATACAATATGGGTAGACACGTTTTAGGGGAAACACCGTCTTCTAAATTCAATATTCTAAATTCAGTCTTTTAGTCTGGTATCTGCACTTAAGAGATGATGATACACAATAGTATTGTGCAGCCCTACCCTAAGGACAAACAAACTACAACCCAATATCCCCAGTCACCTCCACCCCTGCTATCTGTTTCTGTCTTCATTTCTCTCTGTCCGTTTCTCTCTATCGTGTCTTACTCTCGCTCTCTGTCTGTTTGTCTGACCACAATGGAAATAAGTCCATGGGCTTTATTGTGTTTTTATTAGGGGTGTAACGATACATTTGAACAACGATACGATACGTATCATGATACATGGTTGACGATACGATACATGGACGATATCGGTTCATTCATGTCGATACGATACGATTCAATGATTTAAAATCGATATAGTATCTATTGAGCAAAGAAATTAAATCTGTGTGAAACGTGTCAACAGAGCAGGTTTTATTATTATGGATATAAACAAACAATGTGATCCTTTAGCAAATACATGGACATTACATTTCAACACATATGGACAAACCCACACCTTGACAGGAACACAGAGATTACACACATTTATCAATAGACCAAGAGTAGCTATATGGAATGGAAAAGTAGACCCCTCTTTTTTATTTTCCCTCTTAACCGATTTAGTGCCATTCCCGAGATATCTCGCGAAATTCCCTTTGATGTTCGCAGTGCCATTCCCGAGATATCTTGCGAAAAGTAATATATTACTGTAACGGCGGTTATCCTACCGGGTACATGCGCGGAAGGTCCCGAGACGATCTCCCTTGCTGATTTATCATCATCACGGATCCACGAGCACAAAATAGTAATCCCATAACATTGAGGCAGACGGGGAATCTCATCTTTAATGTCCATTATCTCAAAACAACACTTTCAAAGCGAGGATGGAGGCAGATGCTCGCTTATATAACACATGTTGAAAAGCACCGATCCGATCCGCCATTACACCACGTAAACAATGATCGATTCCGGTGAAGGACGTGATGACGTCAGACCGGAAGTGTTTACGCTATGGACTTCTGGCCTTCAAAATAAGACAACGCTAGTGAATGCAGCCTGAGGGAGGCATCGTGGACATTTTAATCCGTTAATTTCTGGGGCACAAAATGGGTTAAAATTGCTAAATGCAAGGCACAAATACTTAGTTTCCAGATTTAATACCGATTATTTGCATTGTAAAACGACGCGATACGATATACAAAGCCAAGCGGTACGATATTTGCTTTTGCAAATCGATATGGTAGATCGTTGCTAATTAGAATCGATTTTTCGATTCAGTTACTATATTATTACATCCCTAGTTCTTTTTTTTATCCTCTGTGATGATACTTGACAGTATGTTGTGTAGTGCTATTGTGCTATTTTTTTTTTATTTCATTTGACATCACACAATTCAATCAATCAAAGTCTCTCTATCCCTCCCCATCCAGGATGGCTCCACGCTGTCAGCCAGTCAGAGGGCCTATGCCCTGGAGCAGCTCCAGAAGCAGGAGGGCCTCAGCCTGGACATCCAGTACTACCTGGCCCAGCAGGTGCACCCCGTGGTGTCCCGTATCTGTGACCCCATCGAGGGCATCGACGCCGTGCTCATAGCCACGTGGCTGGGTAAGTCATATAGGTCTGTGGTTCTCAACCTTTTCAGGCCGCGACCCCCGAAATAATCATATTTTAACCGGGGACCCCCCTCCCCCCCACCCCACCGCCCACCCTGACGAGCACTAAGAGTTGAGGAATTACATTTTGTATAACACGGTTGGTTCTATTGTGAAAATAGCAGATCTAACGCAAGGCGTTGTGAGCATGTAGATCGTCTATTTTCACAATTTCTGCCTCTAATATTTGACAATTTGTCCAATGTTTAATTTGTCAATTTAGAGCTATTAAAAGGTCCTTAAATTGTCACTTTAGAAATGTGCAGATACCCTCTATACCAGGGGTGGGCAATTATTTTTTTCCATGGGGCCACTTGAACAACAGAAAATATTGTGGGCCAAAAGGCAGTGCTCCCCGCAAGATGTGCTCCCCACAAACTAAGCACACAGCTTTACCTCCGACTTCATTAAATAATTACTTAGCAGTCAAATTTTTGCTCAAAACATGGCATTCGGCATCGACTTTTCTTTTTTTTAGCAACTTAGCCATTTGTGATGGGTAAGGTAAGGCAGGTCGTCTTGACTTGTGACCAGTCTGACCACCTGCTTGTTATTGAGACAACATCCAGTGATCACGCACAAGTGCTGATGTACGCATTGTGTCCGTATGTACGTGAATAAAATGCAGCTTTAGTCCATGCTTGAGGTAAAATTTGAAAATGTTGTAATTTGCGATTAACCCTACAAGGGCCTGTCAGAGTGGACCAAAGGGCTGCACAATGCCCAGGTCTGCTCTATACACTTACACTTTGTTGGTTTGTTTACTGTTGAAAGAGAAAACAGTGTTCCACAGTTAGTTAAGTTAATACTCTGGGGACCCCCAAAAATAATTTGGGGACCCAGCTGGGGGTCCTGACCTACATGTTGAGAACCATTGATATAGGCCCCAGGGAACACGTTCTCCTTTCCCAGTGTCAGAGAACAAAATAAAACCTTTTTCCGAGCTAGTTCGGACAATCAGGACATCTGGAGGTGCAAGAGTCCTGAGAAAAAGGTTCTGAGGCCTTCCCCAGGACCGCAAACAAATTGTTCTGAATGACAATTTGTAGTTATATCGCCTCCTTTCTGAACAAATGTTTGGACGTTGGATGGAGCATGTATTGGGCATAAGTCTAAGCCTTTGTGTACCGGTAGATACAGTTATACTCTCTTTGTTGTTTAATGGAAACGACACTTGTTGAAAGAGTCTCATGATGAGGTATAAATAAGCCTTATTACAGCCTTATGACACCTTATCTTGTGATAAGATGTCAGTAATGTGGGGTCATTGACGTGACTCTGTGAGTGACTACTGCTGATTACGTTGGAGGCTCAGGGTGGTTTGGCAGCTGTATTTTGTTTCCCCACCCTGAATAGCCCTTAAAGCCAGCCATATCATGACACCAACACCTTGAGTGAGCAAACCCCATAAAACCTACCTCAAGGTCCTGGCAGCAAAAGAAAATGACATAACCCTATCAGACATTTCCTCATCTTTTAACCCCCTGTGAGCCTTGTGTGCTCTCAAGATCCCCAGGCAGGACCGCGACCGCGGTTTTCCCAATGAACCTAATCGCAACGGTGGGGGCCAGTTGTGGGCAAGGAGGTAGGGAGCGCTTCGCTGTGTTCACTTGGACCGTGCGGAGATGCCGAAAGTCGGGGGGGGGGGGGGGGGGGGGGGAAGATTTACTATTCTGTCCATAACGGCACATAACTCGGTAACGGCGCTGAGTCGGCTCATGCGGCCATCGCAACGCTCGACACGGCGACTTGCTCGCTACCGCTCGCTTGGCGGTCGCCTGAGACGGCGAGCCTCCGTTGCCATCACCCAGACTTGCAGCCCCCCCGTGCCCCCACCGTTGTGCTCAGGGAAAGTGGGAAAACCGCAGTCACAGCAGGACCTTCCACGCCTTTCCATAGTTTAGAGTGAAGTCTAGGCTGCTAGAGCAGTGGTTCTCAAAGGGTTCCTTGAATGGGTTCCAGGGAGGCTATTCCAGGGAGTTAATGAACATATATACTGTATATATATATACTGTATACAGTATATATCACCACTTTAAACCTATTTGAAAATAGCTGATCTACAAGCCCACAACTTGTCGCGATGCAACTCATTGTAAGCTTGTAGATTTGCTATTTGGGGGGGAAGGTGGGGGGGGATATTTTTTAAACCTTTTAACAACTCACATCTTGAGGTCCCAGGCAAAAAGTTTGTCTTGTCAGAAGTCTATGCTGCTAGGCCCCCCGTAGACTCGGCAAGAGCGCGTTCGGCCAACAAAATCCACTAAATCGCTTGCGGTACAAACAATGTGAGGCAGGTGTACTGTAGCATCTCTGTGGGTGTGTTTGTAGTTATTCACTACCGCCATCGTCCGTCTGCCCCAGGTTTGGACCCCAGCCATTTCCGGGCCCAGCAGCAGCACCAGAGAGAAGAGGAGAGTGACAACCTCCTGGGAGCGCCGGCCCAGCTGACGGACGAGGAACGCTACAAGGACTGCGAGAGGTTTACGTTCACCTGCTCTCAGTGCAACACCGACAACACCTACGACAGCGCCTTCGAGGGAGCTGTGAGTACATGGCTTCACAGTGGTAGTTGGCCACAACCACGTAAACCAGGGGTCTTCAACTGTTTCATGCCAAGGACCCCTTAGCTGAAGTAGAGATGAAGCAGGGACCCCCTCCACATATTGTATAAATGTATGATGCAGATTTTCATCGATTTCATTTATAGATTCATAGACTTGTTTGACAGCGCTGTCTATGTTGGATTCGTGTTAATGTGTATTTTCAGACATTTAACCACTTAAATCGTCGATATTTTGTAAATTTGACATTTCACTATGTACTTGGTCTGCTCTTTTTTACCTCTACACCAAACCCATTTGCCGAAAATAGCCGATCTACAAGCTCTCAACGCTGAGAGCTTGTAGATCTGCTATTTTTGGTTAAAGTTCTCCTCGGAATAGGGATGCAAGGTTCAAGTTGTTATTTTAAAAGAATGATCCTATCACACAAGGATTTGGCAGCCCCCCTGTAATAACTCTGAGGACCCCTAGGGGTCGCGGACCCCCTGTTGAAGACCCCTGACGTAAACCCTCTATTCTTAATAGAGAAGACCTGAGTTGCAAATGTTCTTGGACCTTTTTTTTCCTCCACCTTTTTGATATTTCCTGAAAAGTAGCAGTTTTGCACATACAAGATTTCTACCCGACAGTGGCTATATAATTTGATTGTGGTGTTGTAAGAACTTACTTGGTTGGAGATGAAGGTGTGTGTGTGTGTGTGTGTGTGTGTGTGTGTGTGTGTGTGTGTGTGTGTGTGTGTGTGTGTGTGTGTGTGTGTGTGTGTGTGTGTGTGTGTGTGTGTGTGTGTGTGTGTGTGTGTGTGTGTGTGTGTGTGTGTGTGTGTGTGTGTGTGTGTGTGTGTGTGTGTGAATAATATATATATATTATTATAGTGAAAGTGTATCAAACTGTCTGTGACGGCTTGGTGATTTAGTCATCCACTTTGTTGTGTCTCTGTCTGTATTTTTAGACAGCTGCCTGGCTCCAGCACGGGCTCTGTTTTCATTGGCGTAGTTTTAGCTCTGCAACTTGAAAAGCCTTCCCCTTAACCCTTGCCCGCTACACACACACACACACACACACACACACACACACACACATCTCATAACAATTTGTCAGGCCAAGGTTGTGTGTGTGCTATCTGCTTGTACAGTAATAAGGAGCAGGGCACACAGCTTTCTCTCGTCTCAAAAGACACTAATAACCACCCACCCCTACCCCCAACTGACATGGACGGCTTGCAATACATTACAGGGGAGTGATATACACACACACATTACATAACAGCTAGGCGATATCAACCCACATTTCAACAGATGCGTCGGTATGCCTTGTCGAGAAAACTGTGCCAGACGAGATACCCTCTTAACACGACCCACATCATTTAAAATTAAAGTGGGAGCAACTTGTGCATACAATAGTGTTGGTTGATCATCCTGCCCTTTAGAGGCTGTTAAATGTCAACATTTACCATACCCAACTTGAGCTGTGTTTTCCTGTAAATTACCGGCAAAACAATTGGCATAACTTGCTGGAATGACAATGGGAGAGAACGTTTTCACATGCCCTCCTTGGTAGCAAAAGTGCTGTCTGGTATTGCCTGGTAAGCAACCATTTTCATTTATCTTCGAACGTCGCACTAGAGGTGACGACTGTAAGCATACGATACTGTGACTTGAATCCATTGAAAGAGGACAGAGGATGAGTGAGCTCATCCTTTTTTCCTCTCTCAATCATTCATTATCACGGGGACGCGGGGGTAACAGGTGGATCTAGCGGTTAGTTCTGTTTCCAGCCTAAAATCTCATGTCGAAGATGACAAATCTTATGTTTACAGCCACATTAAATTCTACAAGACAGCTGTGTGCGCGCTGCAGTGTCACGATGCACGCCCTTCATTCAGTTTGCCTGCCTCTTTCCTCTCCCACCCATCCTCCTTATAAATGGAGCTTTAAAGACGTGCTGAAATGAAGAATTCGTTATACACACTTTTCGATCATACCCACAGTCATAATGAGGACATATCTATCATTAGATGCCAAAAACCTTTTCACGTTCCTGTAAATGAAAATGTGATGCGTGATGACATAGACCTTTATGAATATAAATGAATTTCATTCATTCCCATAGCTCAAGTTCCTCCACTCGCACCTGCTTTTAAGTAGGGAGACTCTAGGGTTGTTACGTTCTTTAGCAAACTCAAGATTATTACCAAACGGTGCATTACTCATTTTAAACTTAAACATTTTAAGTTAGTAATAAGTAACGTAGTGACATAAACATGCTTCGCTCTGCCCTCTCTTTATCCCTCGGGCCGCATGAGTTGTAGGTTACAAGCGTACTGTAGCTGTCTCTGGCTAATTCTGTTCCATAGCCCAGGGGATGGGACCTTCTGATTGGTTCAGAAACATACAGGCTGCCCTTTCAGACTGAAACTTGAAAATAAAACACAGAAAAGGCCATTTAACTTGCCAAGACTTTAACTTACATCTTTGGACAGGCCATTTTCATGCAACATATGTTTCACCTTTCTCAAAGCCTGTTGTCAAAGCCGATTGTCAACATTGCTCTGAAGCATTTTGTCACTGATTGATTGATTGATTGAAGACTTTATTAGAAGTTTGCATAGGAAAAGGTACAGTTTCATGACGGTACAGTTCACTGGTACAAGGTCTACTAAAAGGAGATCCATGAAAAGACTAAGCTTATTTCCACTGGAAACCATTGAAGTATCTCATATAACATTGAATGACAGACAAATAGAACACAGTACTATGCAGTAGATATGTAAAGAAAAACAAAAAAGAAAACAGTAAGTCTAAACAAACAGTATATACAAAGAAGGGGCAGGGGAGGGTAGGGTTGGGCTAGGTTAGTTTTTTTACCAGTTGCGAACGGCTGCTGCCTGTAAGTGGTTTTTCAGGGCAATTTTAAAGGATGCTAGTGATCCACACTCCTTTATGACCTTCGGTAAGGCTTTCCACATTTTGGTGGTATAGCAGAAAAAAGAGTTTGACCCTTTGTTGGTTTTGACTCTGGGTTGAAAGTGATCTGTGGCGCTGCCTCTGGTGTTGTAATTATGGACATCCTTAATGTTTATAAAGTATTTTGACAGGTACTTGGGTATCATAGTGGTGTAGTGTATCTTGTACACCAGGCCCATTGCAAGTTGCTGTACTCTGTCATCTACTCTGAGCCACCCCACTCTTAACTGGTGAGTAGCGGTGAGGTGAGTCTGATAGGGAAGGTTAAGTAGGACCCTAATTAGTTTATTTTGGGCTGTTTGGAGTTTAGTTTTCAGGGCTTGTGAGGCGTCACGATACCATACGTGGACTCCACAGTATACAGCCTGACTGTCCCAATGTGTCCCATGCTCACACTCATTTCGCTATTAAACACTGCATTCATTTAAGCATGTTGGCCCTGTCCTATGTGACAGACTGACCGTCTCTCTCTGGCTAAAATTAACGTCATGACACTATCCGGCAAAGTTGTGTTAGCGTAATTACGCCAGTACATGCCGAAAAAATTACTAGGAAGCTTACTGTAAAATTTCGAACACCAAAACTGCCGCCACAAAATATCAGTGCCCGTTTTCACATTGAAACTTTCCACTAATGCATCCTGCACTTGGGTTATGTGAAAACGGAGTTTCGTTTTATCGGCATTTAACTGGTGGTAGCGAACCCACCCTGCATGAAGACTGGTGTGGCTTCTCTCTTTGTCTCACACACTTAGACAGCAACTGATAAGACAGTAAGTTAATTAGGGTTGTGAACATGTTCCAACAGTTCAGTGAGAGGGGAGGACAGGCGGTCCTTGACTCCACTGCTGACTCTGAGCCAGAAGAGGGAGGGAGAGAATGATGATGTACTGGATGCCCATTAGCTAGAGAGGCCTTGTAAAAACTACAGAGAAAGGTTTATAATATTTGTCCTAATGGAGCAGTTAAACACTAGTTAATCCCTATTAATTATTTGGCTATAATAACAGGCCCAAGTTGGGGACACCAGTGGTTAAATGTGTCAATTGGGAAAGCTGTGATTTAACATGAATCATTAGATCAGGGATCTACGTCCCCGAAATTGTTGGGGAATTTTATTTTATTTTATTTTAATTAAAAAAAAAGTAATTTGTCAACTATAAAAAAAAAACATGTTTCTGTCTCTTTTGAATAGCTTGTACAGAATCTCACATAAGTGAGTACACCCCTCTCATTTCTGCAAATATTTAATTATATCTCTTCATGGGACAACATTGAAGAGATGACACTTTGATATAATGTAAAGTAGTCAGTGTACAGCATGGAGAACAGTGTCATTGTTTTGTCCTCTCAAAATAACTTGACATACAGCCATTAATGTCTAAAATGCTGGCAACAAAAGAGAGTACACCCCTAAGTGAAAATGTCCAAATCAGGCCCAAGTGTCAATATTTTGTGTGGCAACCATTACTTTTAAACAAACCAAACGGGGGAGACGGCGATAAAAAACAGCGCTCGAAAGTACATTACGTCCTCTATCCACGCACAGAGATCTAATCACATGTAATCCACTCATTCCGAAGCCTTGATTTCGTCTTTCGTCTGATCGAAAAAGACGAGGAGATGGGTTGGCCAAGCGGCAGCTTACACAATGCAATGTCACGTAATGGAAGCTCTTGCATGCCAGTTGCTAAGTTACAGATGACGTCATCGCGTCACTGACGCTTTATTGCTTGAGATGGTTTCTTAAAGAGACAGAGCACGGCCGGCGACTGTTTCTTTTTTTTTTAATTATAATTAATTTCATTTTTAATGACCTAGTACGGGAAAAGACGGGCGGCTGATTGCGTGGACTGGACAAGTACGGGCAAGTACGGGCAAGTACGGCCGGCTTGGAAAGTGTTAATGTATGTTTATAAATGGCAGTGGTACGGCCACTTGTACATGCATGTTTAAAATAAAAGCACAAATATATGAATCTATTATAACCCTTAATAGAATGCACAATAACATGGTATGTTTATACACATGAAACACAATGTTATACTATATATATACAATACATGTTGTAGCCCCACCCCCACCCTACGAGGTAGGGGGTCCCCCTGCTCCATCTCCCCATCAGTTTGACGGTCCCTGGCCTGAAAACGTTGAAGACCCCTGCATTAGATATTAAAAAGCTAACACGACCTCTCAAAATATAACCGGGAACAAGACCAATGCTTCGACACACGCTAAGATGCTTCAGTGTGTGCCGCGTGTCCAGACAATTTGGGAACGAAAGCTCAAACACACACACACACACACACACCACCCCAAAACAAAACGTTTTATTGACCACTTGAGTTTTCTTCATTCAAGTGGTCAGATAAGAGACTTAAGCCTTTTCTCGGGGGAGGATGAGTGTTGTTATCAGAGTGAAGTTTGGAATGAAACCAGGATTAGGGAGGAGGAGGAGGAGGAGGAGAGCTGGACAGAAGAGTAAGGACGCAGAGAAGAGAAGGGAGGGTAGACTGCTTTCAAAAGAAGCAAAGGAAGAGGAGAGGATATGGAATGAGGACGGAGGTCAGGTGTAGATGTGGAGGTGGTTCATTCCAACTGCATGCGCGTGTGTTTGTGCTTGTGTGACATTTTCAGGTTCGTTTTTATTTACTGCATTAACTGGACGCCTAGCTGTCAAGTAGAACATTTGGGTGGGAGTGGGTCATGTTGACCTGCTTTCTCTTGCCCACATGTGACCTCAATCAAGACCGCCCACTTGGGTCCGCTTGCATTGACCTCTATGGCTTTTTGCTGGGTGTGTGTGTGTGTGCTTGTCAAGACCGTCTAAACATCGCAAGAACATAATTCTTATTTGTTATTGTGAAAGAACATGATTCAGAGATAGCTTTTTACCGCTTACCGTAATGATTAGTCCATAGACAGCAGGTTTTTATGCAATAACTGTGCAGCTTATAGTCTATTTTTGAAAAGCCAAAGTATAAAATGGCACTTAAGTGGGTAAAACTAATCTGTTTATCTGATTGTATGCAAGCCATCATTACCCATTCATGAGGGAGACAGCTATGATTAACACTTATGTTGCAATGATTTTTTCTCTTCAATGTCTCGCGTTGCCATGGTTACCATAGACTTCCATGTAATTGTGCAAGTGTGTAAAAAGTGCACGCCCATGCCTAGATGATGCACCACGTGTGTAGATGCTGTTCACAGCTTTCAAACAAAAAAGTCCGCTTGGAAATCCGTTCAGGCATTCATGATTTATCAGCCATTATGTTTTCTTCAGATGTAAACAAACATGGCTGCCATGTTTGAAAGAATGGGTTGGTATGGGGGTTAAACATGCAATTTCGCGATCGCGATCATGCCTAATACATTTCTGGAGGTCCCAAAAAAAAAATTGAAAAAAGAAAATTAAAAAAAAAACTCGGGAAACTCGGGGTTGGCACAGCACTAGTACCAATACAAACTCGGGAAACTCGGGGTTGGCACCATATGTGTTAAACCTCTCTCAAAGAAATAACCTTGACTAATCAGTCCTTGCCAAATTTAGACCAATTTCTAATCTTCTGGGTTTTTGGTAAATGCCCATTTAAAAAAAAAAAAAAAGTTTATAAGCAGTCATTATTAACAGCACATTGGACGGCAATATTAAATGCATTAATCTTACCGGCACGCGTGTGTGTACGCGTTGTGCTCGCGGAACATCGGCGTGCGTGACGGGCGCACATGTGATCTTTAGCGTGGTGAATTAAAATCCCGACCACGACCGACACTGACAGAGCCAGAAGTGAATGACATTGTTCCTGTTTACATGCAATGTCTATGGGGGTTGAAACCGTGCAAAGAATGGAGCACTGAGCAACCGATCTGAATGAGGAAATGCACACGGGCGGATCGGCCGCTAAGCTTGATGGGAAATGTAGTGTTTCTGCTCACCTGGCGCCAAAATAGACCCTATTTGGCACCTGTTTACCTGGTATCCATGGCAACCAGGTAAAGACGTCTGGGGACGTCTTAAGGTGCATTTATAGTTACGTATGGTTGATTTTGTGTAAGTTTTTGGGTGAGACAGTACGTACGGTAGTTACGTCGACATACATAGTTGCTCTATGCGTTATGTACGTGCCGACCCACTCTCCGCTCCACATCTGCTCCCGTTGGAGCCGCGCGCCACATGGAGGGGATCTTCTGCACAGCACACACGTGTAAAAACCGAAGCATTTTTAGCCAAAATATGTAGAACCACAGAATTTCTTGACCCGACGACCGACGTGATGTTTTGTAACAGTCTGGACTGGTTCTGCAGCTGCTGTCTGTCACAACATTATCGCGGTAAATGCAACTCCGCGAGGGTACAGATTTAACCACCCAGACTGAGTAATAATAACAACACAGTGCACTGCACCCATCTCGCTTTTGGATGAGAGGCGGTGTGAGTGTGTGCGCGTTTGTGTGTATGTCTCATGCCAATGCACAGCCGTTCCTGTGAGGAATGACGTCTTCTTGGTTGCAATGACGTTCCTTTTTTTACCGTTTCTTGCTAAAATTATATTTCTTGTTGGGACACATATAGTTTGTTTCAGAACCGCTGTTATAAGTAATTGTCCTCACTACTGCCACGGTTGACAAAAGTTCGCCACGGCCGGGTAGTTCAAGCGTACGTACGTTTTTATTGGTTTTGATCCGTCAGGTTGAGTGTTGTCCGTAAGGTTACGGAGACAAACAATTACGTCCGGACCTACGGAGCAACCGGATTAAATGACTCTCCCCCTCCGTTTCTTGTGTATTCCTGCAGTCCTTATGTATTACTATGCATGGTACTTTAAGGATTTTATGGCACCCATTGTGTTAACTCATTTAGTGCTCCTGAAATTAACAGATTAAAATGTCCAGCGTGCCTCCCGCAGGCTGCATCCACGACCGTTGTCTTATTTTGAAGGCCAGAAGTCCATAGCGTAAACACTTCCGGTTTGACGTCATCACGTCATTCACCGGAATCGCTCGTCATCAACATACTGTTGTGTAATGGCGGATCGGTGCTTTTCAACATGTGTTATATAAGCGAGAATCTACTGCCATCCTCCCTTTAAAAGCGTTGTTTTGAGATAATGGACATTAAAGATGAGATTCCCCGTCTGCCTCAATGTTATGGGATTACTATTTTGTGCTCGTGGATCCGTGATGATGATGAATCGGCGAGGGCGATCGTCTCAGGACCTTCCGCCAGGCTACAGGGTAGGAGAACCGCCGTTACAGTAATAGAGTACTTTTCGCGAGTATACTCGGGATCGGCACCATGTGCTACTCGAGTATTTTTCACAAGCATTCTCGGGATCGGCGCTAATTGAGTTAAGAGTGCTGGAAAAAGTCATTGAAAAAGATTTGCAGAATGTCACTTTGTCTCTGAAAGTGTGAACACAGGTTCGGGCTAACGTTGCCTGTGTTTACATGTCGATTGAATACATTTTGATTCAAATTGACTCTCCATTAAGGGTGTTCATGATGATAACCATCGTGAACTGTGTTTCAGGGCCTGAAGATGGAGCCCAGTCTGATGAGGTGTTGCCATGTCCCCTGTGGGGCACGCCCCATCGACTACCCTGTCAACATCTGCAACAAACTGACACTCGACATCCGGCGACACATCAAAAAATACTACAGTGTGAGTATTACTGTATGTGTGTGTGTGTGTGTGTGTGTGTGTGTGTGTGTGTGTGTGTGTGTGTGTGTGTGTGTGTGTGTGTGTGTGTGTGTGTGTGTGTGTGTGTGTGTTAGTGCATGGGAGCGAAGGCCAATTTATTGCAGCCAAATCTCATTTCAATTATCTCCGCCAGACCAAAAGGCAAGGTCGAGACTATGTTTTGCACCCTGTCCGTCCATCTGTCTCTGAACAGCTAATCTCCGGCACCGTTGTGCACACACACTCCCTGGATGCCAGAGCAGAACCTCTGCCCCACATTTTTCAAATCGGCCTGTTAAAAGTGCCACCAGGTGGCCAATTTTTGCAAAACGCATTATTTGACAGTACTCCTACAGATACTCACGCAAATTGTTACGCAGTATCTCTATAGTCATTAACCCATTTACCTGAGGCCGATTCTAAAACCTAACCTAGGTTTTCTGAAAACCTTCAAATTCTTATTCCAAAAATGTAGACTCAATTACCGGTATGTTGCTATTATGTATAGAAACAACAGAGAGGTGGCATCTACAGTATCTAACGTTTGCAGGAGCGACCTGTTTTGAACAAAATGCCACAAATCATGAACGCAGCGTCTGATTGTTGGGAAACTTTCCATCGCACATTTGCATTACGTTGAGGAACAAATGCCATCCTTTTAACTTTGCCCTATTCTAGTGCCACCAGGAGGCCGTTTTGTGTCCTAAGATTATCCAAACATCACGCAAATCGGTACACATTATCTAATAGTCCAGTGATCAAGATGCATCCGTCTGATTTTTCATATTCCATCCTGATTGGCGAATTCCAAACATTGCTGGCCCACAATAGTCTACCTGACCTGGCGGAGACCAGCACTTGTTTTCCCCCCACTACAAGAGTAAATGTCTGGATAAGTATGAAAAAAATTAAAAGCGAGTATCAGGGTTCCCACGTTCATGAAATTCCTTGAAGATTTTTTTTGTTGTTTTTTTTTCAGTACTGGAAGAGGTTTGGAATGGTCAAGGGTCCTGGACAAATATTTGGCTATGCATTGTTTTTGGCTATTGATTTAGTTATTAAAAAAATACATTTTCTAAAACATATTTGACATCGCACAAGATATGCCGAACGGGCGTGATTGCAGCCTAAATGTATGCGACAAAAACAGACATACAAGCTCATTCTATCACCATTCTATGCTTTGTTTGTGCAGCACTGCCTGTCTTTGGGCATTGAAGAGACTTGTTATTGCGCTGAATGGTTGTTATTTAGGCCTGGAAATTGGGTTAAATATTTTGGGAAAGTTTTGGAAATTCATTGGTTAAAAAATGTGTGTTAACCCTGGAGTGATGCCCCTTGGGATTGATACCCGTTGGGAATGCTTGGCCATCAGTTAGGCAATACCCATTGCACGTAGGGATGAGGCCGAATATTCGGCACCGAAAACTTTCGGCCGAAAATGGCTAAAAATGCATTTTCGGTTTTCGGACGTATTGTTTTTAAAACCGAATAGTATAGCACCGAATAGTGTGAAGAACAGGGGTCCAGTATAATCTCTCAAAAAGCAGCATCAGCATGCCACAGTAGTACTGTTGGTGTGGCCAACAGCGTTAGCTAGAATCTAGATTGTTGACACTTGTAAACAAAGGGAATGGAGGGCTGCTGTCCCTCGGACGCGCCTCCATAGTCCATGTTAAAATAATTTACCGCATCGCGGTAAAAGAAAAACATTAGCGATTAGCGAATAGCAAAGGCCGCGGGCCGCGATTTTCTGCAAAGTAGACTTCCCAAGCAATATGGAGACGTTTTAATTTTAGAAATCCCTTCATAATTGACTACGCAATCTAATAATGTCCTTAAATCCTTGTGCATTGATTGAAAGCTGCAAAGTGAAAGTGATTTCTGTGCAACTGTGGCTCCCCCTCCGTCCCCTGCATGTGTGTGAAACTTTTGGTGTGTGTCTTAGGGTGCTTTTTTGCCTTGATGAAACTTAAGCAAGGCAGCGACATACAGTACTTTCTTCCTTGACAATAATGAGAGGCAGACAATACCATTACTGACATTTTGCTGAATATAAAAACGTTTTATATTGCTAATAAACAAAGTAAAATGGAATCTTTTGGAAACTTAATGGGTCTGTAACTCAGTGAATAAATGGAACCAAATGGACCTGTTCCATTTGTACTCTAGTATTTTAACATTTAATATAAATTGGGGTCCCAGTGATATAAATATAATTAAATGGGTGTCTGTAGCCTAGTGTATTTAGAAATCCTAGTTCTAAGTTCAAACATTAGCCAAATTGTAAAATAAATATAAGAAATAGAAATCTGGAATAACATGTGGGTCCCTGGCTGGCACACAATATTTTGAGAAGGGAGTCTGTGACTAAATTGGCCTATATAATTATGGTTTTGACATAATCACGTTTGCCATAATAAGGTAGCTTTACAGCAAATGTACTGTAATGACAGCAATGATACAAAAATGGCAATAAAAATACATTATGCGCTTAATAATATATATTAATAATATTCGGCTATTCGGTATTCGGTTTTCGGCCGAGTGTTTCCATTATTCGGTATTCGGTTTCGGCCAAGAATTTTCTATTCGGCACATCCCTAATTGCACGTGTTGTCGGTCAAGCATAGACAAACATTTGGTGAAAACAGGCAAACAATAGGGACGTGTGCGAATATTCGGGTATCCGAATAAACGGTTCGTAAACCACTATTCGTTATGAAAATACAAATCGGTTATTCTATTAAATATATTTTTAATTATTGAGATATTAACTTTATTAAACATTTACATTTTGCACCCATAATATTACCGTACTGTCATGTCTTAATAAAATGTTGCTTTTAATGAGTAAAACAAGCAAATTGCGTGTTACCATGGTTGATTGGGAAGCCTGACTGTCACACTGTTGCGCAGTGATCAGTGGTCGCAGCAACCCACAGTGCATGCAGCAGGCAGGCTGTGTTCTGCGCTTCTGCCCAGCACCACTCATTACTCTTAAAGAAGTTGCTACAGTGCAACGTTTGTATGAGAACTTTGATGGCAAAGCTTCGTGATGGAGAAATCACATTCAATAAGACCTACTTCTACTTGTGAATCACTCGTTAACTCGAGTAGGCTACTGCCCGCTGCCTTTGACAAAGCATCATATGATGCATCATATGATGCTTTGTAGCATGCTGAAATACTAAACTATCTAAAAACACAGATTGAACACAAAAAATAACTTGTGTTGATCGTGACCCAAACAACAATAATAAAATAAGATCTGGTTGTCCCAGAGGTGAAATGGTCCTTTAAATCCATTTTGAGGTGAGAGCATGGATGGAGCATGCAGAGTAGGCTGGTAATGCAATAGGATAAATTATGGTTTAATGTAACATTGAGAGCTGAGCTGGTTATGGTCAGTAGCGGTGCTATTTGAGCAAGATTCCAATAGTATACACATTTTAAAATGATTTTTTTTTTATATACTCTTGATACTTTTTTCAAGTGAGGTTTGCCCTAATAGATTGAAATGTGCTCCGTTTTGGCTATTTTCTGGGTATTCATTTCAATAAATAAATGAGTGAATACATTTTAGAATAGTCGAATATTTGGTTTCAAAATGGTCGTGTATTCGTCAGTGAAAATAACCGCTGGGAACATCCCTAGCAAACAATCAGTGAAATGGCCAATCTACACGTGAGCTTGGGGAGAGTGACTTATACCATTGACTTACATGAAAGCATCCTGCATTCCAGTGTTGTCTTGCGTGGGCCAGATACCTTGTGTGTGTGGTAGGAGGACCCATTATCTCTATCACGACGGTGCTTTGCAACACCTTGGTCTCCAGTGAGTGGAATGCTCTGTTGGTCTCAAAGGCTGTCCAAAGAAAGTGTGTGTGTGCTTGGAGAGGGGAGGGGAGGGGGGGGGGGGGGTGCGCGTAACTCTCCCACAGTGCTGAGCAGAAATCAATTAGTGCAGTGAATATGTGGGGAGCAAGCCCCCCGCAACCCCTTTGTCACGACGTGTGAAACAGCTGCTACGTGTGAAACAGCTGAATGCGTACACCCCGCACCGCTCCACGTGCACGCCACGCACACACACATTCACACTGCATTGAAGGCTGAGCTACAGTGTGTGCGTGCGCGCGTACACACACACACACACACACACACACACACACAGCGATGAAGAGGGCTAATATTGTGTAATTAAGGATGCCTTTCAGGCAGAGGGAGAGTTCAAATAGAGCTGTTTGTCTGGTCAGAGAGTGAAAGCTCCACACCTCTGTGTGTGTGTGTGTGTGTGTGTGTGTGTGTGTGTGTGTGTGTGTGTGGTGTGTGTGTGTGTGTGTGTGTGTGTGTGTGTGTGTGTGTGCGTGTGCGTGTGTGCATGTGTGTCTGTTAGCTCTCTCTAGCCAGGACCACCAGGGACATTAATCATTAGTGAAATTACCTCCTGTCCCGACCCTCCCAACACACACACACACACACACACACACACACACACACACACACACACACACACACACACACCACTATCAATAAATCTGCACCCAGAGACTAGACAAACACTTGTTCCCCATCATCACATATCTTCTGTTTTATTGCCCCCCCCCCCTTCTCTCTCATGCACTCCGCTGGTCCCACTGTCTTTGACAAAATTACATTCATCTGTGTCTGTAGGACCCCAACCAGTTACCCCCCCCCCCCTCCCCCTTTCTCTCTTTTTCTTATCCCCGTCTAAACACGGTTGCCATGGAATTTAACAAATTATTGCAATTACCCTGGTCATGCGGGTGGCCCCTAGTGATGGGCTGAAGGGGCAGGGGATAGAAAGGTGCAGGGGAGGGCGGGCAAGAAGAGAGAGAGAGAGGGAGTCAGGGACGTCACAAGGGGGGGGGGGGAGTGGGACTGAGTTACTAGGGCCCAAGGTGGAGGGGCCTTAATTATTTTATACTTTAGCTATTGAAAAATAGCAGATATACAAGCTCAGCGCTGCGAGGTTGTAGATCTGCTATTTTTGAAAAGTCGTGACTCGTGAAAAACTTTTGTAACTAAAATGTTGCTTCTGGGGGGGGGGGGGGGGGGGGGGTCATATAATTTTGGGGGTCCTTCACATGAAAAAGTTTGAGCACCACTGACATAGGTGAAACATAGGTTTTTCAAAACACCATAGAAGGTTTTGAAATATTCAAAGACTTGCACAGATTTTCACGATTTTAAAATAAATAGCAGATCTACAAGCTCGCTGTGAGCTTGTAGCTTGTGTGCTTTAACTATTTTTCAATAGTTAAAGCACAAAATAACGCGTAATAATGCGTTCCCAGTCTAAATGGGTTAAACCCCCTGCCCCTATGAAGAACATTCATGTGGGGGCCCACAGTGAATCCTTGTACCCAGGGCCCAGAATTTGGTGCGACACCCCTGGCGAGGGTGAATGAGGACTGGAGGAGGTGATAATCCTGTTTTGAACAAAAGGTCAAATTGTTGAATAGAGATGCTTTGATTAAGCAGAGGATGTACAAAGTGGAGCGCTTTGAGATCCATTCACTGTGTGCGTGTGTGCGTGCATACACGTTTGTGAGGGAGAGGGCGTTAAAAAAAAAGACAGGGTTTTAGGCCATTCGGTGTAGACCTGGGAGTGTTGATTATTGAAACACAATAAAGCCAGCTACAGCTTCTGTGTGATGCTTGTCCTCAACCCACCTTCCTTGTGTGTGTGTGTGTGTGTGTGTGTGTGTGTGTGTGTGTGTGTGTGTGTGTGTGTGTGTGTGTGTGTGTGTGTGTGTGTGTGTGTGTGTGTGTGTGTGTGTGTGTGTGTGTGTGTGTGTGTGTGTGTGTGTGTGTGTGTGTGTGTGTGTGTGTGTGTGTGTGTGTCACTGCGGTGTCGCAGGTGGATACCATCAGTTTTGGAGTCATGTCAGAAGAGCGTCTCCTGTGTCCAAACATCAACCCCAGCCGAACCCTTAACCACAAACATTCTTTGAGGGAAGTCGGGACGCGGGGTTAAGAATAGATAAAAGGGCATGTTGTATAGGTTATGTTATATAGGTCAGGTGTTGAGTGGATAGTCTTAATGTAGAGACGGAAACATGTAGCAGCATATCAGTAGCGGGAGCTTTGATCCATCATTGACCCTTACCGCCAGTAGTTTATGACCATACAGTTCCAAGCGGCTGCATCATGCCGACCACTTAAAGGAGAATTCCGGGGACGAGTGCTTTTCTTACCGTATCTGATTGTTAATCCATCCATTAACCTAGTCGTAGAGGCGAGAAAAAATGAATCCATCCAAAAGTGCATTTCTTGTGCACCGCAACTCTGAGCCGGGGGGGTTGGGCGTGGGATCTAGCGACCGTTCGCCTCCTTACAGCAGCGCCACAGAGACAAAACTCTGTGGAGACTTTTCCACCATTATGAGAGTCAGATGTAAACAAAAAAGGTAATTGTCGAACAATACAAATAAGCGATTTAGCTTAAAATCCCACAGCTCGTGGTCGGAGCTGCCGAGGACTCGAGATGAAAAAGATGGTTCTGGGATATCTTAACTCATTTACTGCTATTAAAAAACATCGACTGCCACGTTGTCCTTACCTTTTAACGGGGGCGCGTGCGTGCACATCGGATCATGCACCAGGCGTGTGTACACCGATCACAGCTTTCCCATTGAAAAAGACGCTTCCATCAGCTCCGTCTAGCAGTGTTTACTTGATAGCTAGCGTTAGCTGCGCTCTGGTCCCGGCCCCCGACCGGATACAGAAACCTGATCCGGCGGAAGCCGGAAATCAGACCGGAAGCACTTTTTCGCGGGTGATTAGAGACCACTTGGCGATAAACAGCGATTATAATTTTAAATGTTTGATAGCGATTAAACCATATTAAATTTGTGGGTTTATCGGGCCTGGCGGAGAGAAAAATAGGCTTTGTACAAGTTCACGATGGGCTATTTTTGGCAAATGTTCCCCCAGAATAGCAATGCTGGATTTCAACTGGTTAAACGGTTGCTTCTCCGAGATATGCATGCAAATGTGCACTGGTCTGTGCACGCAACACCAGTGTTCCCACAGTTATCCCCTCGCTTTATGAGCTACTTCTCTAAACAGATTTAAAAGTGAATGTGGAAGTGCATCCTCACTCCCTGCATACATGGTAAGCATTAATCAACCCAGCATTTTGGCTTCAGTAGGGCACTGCTGCCAGTATGCTATCTGAACGCAAAAACAATGCCTCTGCCACCGTCAAAGAAGAGCGAGATACTTTGTTCAAAGCCAACTATTAGTTTCAGCTCCCATGATTCAAGGCATTCCTTGAGAAGATTTAATAAGATTAAAACTAAGCAAAAAAAACTAGTCATTTCCTATACAAACATGTTTCCTACTATACACATTAAGGTAAAATAAAATGTGTGTGACGTCATTAAAATAGCCACCATTACACGCCTGTACGCATGTTATCAATAACGGACCAGTAGTACACTACTGGGGTGTGTGTGTGTGTGTGTACCAGAAGGGAGAGTTTCCCCCTTTTTCTTTTTTTCTTTTAAGGTTCAGAGACGACAGAGCAGTGGAATAGGGAGCTAAAGACAGTGTTGATTTCGTCGACTAAAACTATGACGAAAAATGTGTCGACTGTGTTTTTTCCGCTGATGAAAGCTAAATAAAAACTAAGCTGTGATGACTAAAACTAAGAGTAAATATATTGACAATTTTGTCAACAAAATAAAAACTAGACTAAAACGTTAGGGAGGGACTAGTGGAGGAGAAAGTCATTTTATATTTGGTTTCTCTCAGGTGTTGCTTGCTGAAAATAGCAGATCTACAAGCTCACAACGCGTCGCAGCGCGATGCGTTGTGAGCTTGTAGATCGGCTATTTTCAGCATTCAACCAAGTGTGAAATCAGTCATTACGATGCCATCAAGGCCTGCCAAAATACATTTTAGTTGACTAAATCAACTGTAGATTTAGTCAACTAGAATCTCATGATATTTAGTCGACTAAAATATGACTAAAACTTTTCAGGAGACTAAATTATGACTAAAACTAAATGAGATTTTATTCAAAAGGCTATGACTAAAACTAAATCAAAATTTGCTGTAAAAAACAACACTGGCTAAAGAGAGAGAGAGAGAGGTACATGTTAGATGGAGTATGTTTGATGGCGGTCCTCCTGTCATGACCTGGTCTTGCCTCTGTTTGGTTAAATTACGTGGAACTCATTTGACGTCTGCATTCAGTGTGTCAGGTATCCGCTGCTGTAATTATGCAATTATGAGCTCTTTATATTCCTTTACATACAACCGCCTCCACGCTACCAACCCCCCACCACCCTCCACTCAGGCTAAATGCCTCAATTAGTTCTTTCTCTCTCGCTCTTTTGCCTTCCTCATGGGTTTCTTGTTCTTATATTCTTTTTTTTATCCTGTTTCTCGGTTTCACTACACCATACATGGGCAACTGGCGGCCCGGGGGCCACATGCGGCCCCCACCTTCACTTAATGCGGCCCTCAGGTTAATACCGGAATACTGATATATTACTGATTTCAGCTGTTATAATTCCAAACATGACCTGCTATAATTCCGTCAGTCTATATTAGTAGCTTAATGACTAGTATAGTAGTATTAAAATGTATTTTTTGTATGTCCAATGTATTTGTATTTAGGTTCATAAAGTTAACATGAGTATATAACTAAATGCATTTGAAATTAGATAAAAAATGTTACATTTCAGGATTCCAATTCAAAAACAACAAAAACTTATTCAGGATCCCAATTCAAAAGAACCAAAAATAGCCGATCTACAAGCTCAAAACGCATCGCAGTGCGATGCGTTTTGAGCTTGTAGATCTGCTATTTTTGCCTCTTTTGTATGAGATACTAGAATGACAAAGTAGGACGTAGCAATATGTAATGTGGCCCTCTGGAATGACGGTGGAAATATAGTGGCCCTCGCCATCATCAAAGTTGCCCACCCCTGCACTACACTATATGTGCGTCTTTCATCTGGATTGCTAAATTCTGGGTCATGCACAGTATCTTCACTTGAGTACTGTACTTAAATATAGTCTTGCGTGGCCGCAATTTGGAAATTCTTCCGTCATACAGTCTGGGGTAGCGTAAGAAGAATGATGAGTACCCGGTTAAAGCGGAAAGTGAAGCCTCCTCCTCACTTCAGTTTCCGGTCTCACATCGCGCACATTTATCCTAATATACTGTAAATAAGGACTGGGCATTGCACATAGGAGTAAGAGACTTGTTTTCGCGCTGAATGATTGTTACAGTATATAGTCCTGGAAATTGGGTTAAATATTCTGGAAAAGTTTTGGAAACCGTGTCTATAGCAGTGATCGCTATTTGGAATATAAAGCAGTTTTTAGCACTTCTTTTAACCAAAGAAAATATAACGTCTCTTACCCTTAATGTATTTTATACATGCTCAAATGTGTCATGCGTTTTTAATGATTTATCTGTGCATGTGTGGTTCGCACACTAGATCAATCCACGTGTATGTGTTTGTGATGCACAAACACACATCTTGATCAGCAATTACGTTATTTGCTCGCGCTTGAACATTGTGTTTGCATGCATGCCTTGCGTTATGCATCTCTGGAACCTATGGGAACAGCAGTGTGTGCTAAGGCTTGTGTCAAACAATCAGGTTAATAACCTGGTAATAATGACAAACACACACACGCTTGTGTATTACTATACTTGCATAAGGCATCAATATTTTACGTTGGTGATTTTATGAATGCACATTTGCAATTTTTAACACTAACACTAAAGCTGAATCTACGTGGATCTACAAGTTCACAATGTGTAGCACTGCAAGGCGTCGTGAGCTTGTAGGCTATTATCGCCAGCCCACAACTGTAAATCAGGCATAACTCCAACTCCCAACCCTAACCCCTGAATTGTACCTCGAAATGTCTAATCCTAGACAAATTTTTAATTGTAAGCCTAATTATTTTATTAAGAAACAACCATTTGTTTTGGTAGCACCAGGAAAATGGTGCTCACAATGTCTCAGTTCTACTATACTTGCGGGGACATTTTGCACGTATAATGCAAGAAAACACACACACACACACACACACACACACACACACACACACACACACAGGTGTCGCACCAAATTCTGGGCCCTGGGTACAAGGATTCACTGCGGGCCCCCCATGAATGTTCTTCATAGGCGAGGGGGTTTAACCCATTTAGACTGGGAATGCATAAATACAGGTTATTTTTTGCTTTAACTTGTGAAAAATAGCAGATATACAAGCTCGCCGCGTGGCACCGAGTGCCGCGCTGCGAGCTTATAGATCTGCTATTTTTGAAAAATCTTGAAAAAGTCTTTGAAAAACATGTTTCTATGTCAGTGGTGCTCAAACATTTTCATGTGAAGGACCCCCAAAATCATATGTATTTGGCCACGGACCCCCCCATCTCAAAATATTTAGTTCCAGGGACCACCCAGAAGCAAATATTTGAGCTGGGTAAAAAATACATATATTCAAAGATTTGCACACATTTTCACGACTTCAAATTTAGCAGCACACTGTGAGCTTGTATATCTGCTATTTTTCAATAGCTAAAGTATAAAATAATTAAGGCCCCTCCACCTTGGGCCCTAGAAACTCAGTCCCACTCCCCCCCCCCCCCTTGTGACACCCCTGCACACACACCCACCTTATCAGCTACCTCTAGGAGCTGTTGTCCTAGCTGTGTATTTATCAGTGTCAATGGAGCAATCTCATTTCCCATGATGCTTTGCTTGCCTTATGCCCAAAGTGGCGTCGCTGTTTAGATAATTAGTCCTGGCGCTGTGATTTCTAGGTAAAGCTGTGAACTGTGGGACACTATAATTGAATTGGGACCTACTCTGTGTGTGTGTGTGTGTGTGTGTGTGTGTGTGTGTGTGTGTGTGTGTGTGTGTGTGTGTGTGTGTGTGTGTGTGTGTGTGTGTGTGTGTGTGTGTGTGTGTGTGTGTGTGTGTGTGTGTGTGTGTGTGTGTGTGTGTGTGTGGTTTTCAAATTTGGAGATTGGCTGGGAAAGCGCGTGTGTGTGTGTGCGTTACATCACGTATTTGTGGCCCAGCGCTTTGACAGTTGTTTTTATTAAAGTAATAATATCCCAGCATCACTGGAGATATGGAGAACAATGGCGATTCCCTTCTGCTGCCTTTGACAGTCCTCACCGTCATTTAAAGGGTTAATATCATGGTGCCGTTGACGACGCTCACTGTTACTGTAAATACGTTAAAAGTATTTGCGACCGGAGGTCGCACTTACTACAGAAAGCTGCTCGAGGTGTCCGTCTGTCCGTCACACACGTCACACTTTTGCCCTGCTCATATCTACGCAACCGTTGCCCCGATCCATGCCAGATTTTGCACACACACTCCTTACCTGCCAAACTACAACCTCCAAGGACCCCCAGAGCTCCAGGGACCCCCAGCTCCCTGGGGGACCCCCAAGTGTAAAAAATGAGCACATGTGCAAAAATTACCAAATGACCACCCCAACGGAGCTGCTCACGGGGAATTCCTGGGGACCACCCACTCCTGGTGCTCCAGAACGGATGCAAAAGTGGTGGCGCCCCCAGTGGAGGACCCCCTGCCACTGCAGCTCACATAAAATGCCGTAACTCTGGCTAGGAGCGTCCGGGAGAGCCGGGGCCAGTACCTATTCGTCCGCCAAGGCAACGCGGACACCCCACCCCTCATTTCTCACATGGCCCTCTTCTAGCGCCACCTACAGGCCGATTTTTAAAACACATTTTTGGCCACTGCTCCTACAGTTTTGGCCCTCAAATCACGAAAATCACTACACAGTATGTCTACACTCATCTCATCAACATGGATCAGGAAGTTTTTGGAAGAAAAAATGTTTGCCCTATTTGTGGAGATAAGTGACCTACGGTCGCTTATCTCCCGATTAGGGAGTCTTACTGGTATTACTTACTGTACGTTGCTCCGGTCCCGCCCGCATCGGTAATGTCCGCGATTTGTTTACAACGCACATTGGGCGTGCACGTGAAGTGAAGCTCCTCCATAGCAAATCCATTGAGAGACCCATAAAGAGACTTCATTTACTAAAAAAAATACATTTTGATCCCAATGCTGGCATGTTTACAGTACAAACTGCACTCGGCTGGGCGTGGCCATGACACTTTTCTGGGCCCACACTGTCATTTGACTAGATGACGTAAACGTTGAAGTCAAGTGATAATCCATCTGCGCAAAAACAACCCCGCCCGGCCCTTCAAAATAATAGCAACGGCCTACGGAGGAAGCGGCGCGGCACCAAGGCACAAAGCATCCCTTCAAAGTAAGAGGTAGCAGAAGTGTTAAAGGAGTAGTTCACCCCCAAAATGACTTTTCTTCTATTGATTACTCACGCCATGGAGACTTGAGTTCAATAATATTTTTTGGTATTATGTGATTGCAAGAAATGTACCCCCATTGTGGGGGTAAATTTACTATAATCACATTTTTGTCTTAGGAATGCAACAAATACAAAAAAATATTATTGAACTCAAGTCTCCATGGTGTGAGTAATCAATAGAGGACAAGTCATTTTGAGGGTGAACTACTATACTCCTTTAAGAGACCTTAGTCTACTTTTAATTTAAAGGCCAAATTTTACTCACATTGTGGGTGTGCTTTAGCCTAGTTCCAGACCCTGAATCGCTAGCCACAGCGACCTGTTTGGCGATTCAGGTCTAGCATCGCTCTCATTGAGGAGCGCCTGCCTCGGTTGAAAATCCGATCGGCGAATCAGCGCCGTGAATCAGCGTCTTGTGATCAGCGTGGGTGGGGGTTTCCCAGAACTCATGTGTGTTTCCAAGTACACCAGCGCCGCCCGCGCATCGCGTCGCGATAAAATGCGGTAAATTGCGGTAAAATGCGATCGTATCGATCTCGCTATGAAACACCAGTAGTAGGCATGTTATGTTGTGTTTGATTACTAGTTCGTAGTGCTCCTATTCTGACTGTTTCTTTGGTTAGCAAGTAGCACTAGCAAGCAACAGGCTAGCCACTAGCCAGTCACACATAACAACACTATGTCATGTGTTGGTCGGTGAACCAATCGCTGAAGACTGCCTCTTTTTGGCAACGCCCATCCCTGCAAACGCCGTAGGCGGAACCGAGTTCAGACTGAATAATGAAGTGAAACAAAATGTTAATTCAGGCTGAGTGTCAGGTGAGGGGTGCTTGGTAGGAATGGGACGATAAGCGATATTATCGTTTATCCTGATAAAAAAAAAACACTCACGATAATCGTATCGTGGAGATTTAATTCATCGTGATATCGTCCTCCGTCATGCACGGGGATCAATTTGCGTTTTATTTGCCGAGCTGCTTATCTGGTACCACCTAAACCCTCCATAATTGTGGGCTCGCCTGGAAGGCGAGCACACGTATGTTATCTTCATTATTTATTTATAGCTATATGTGTATCTCCTCAAAACTTTGGCGCGCTTCATCTCTTAAACGCTTACACCTTTCAACACCATTCAAATTTTTATGTGTTCAGCTTACTGAGGACAAGTGTGCTTGTATTTTTGGTTTTGAAATGTTTTGTAGTATAAATATAAAAAAATAAAAATGTTTAACTTTAAGCACCCAATGCATTTCCAATGGGTCCCCAGAGTGGAGAGAAGGATAATAGACCCATGTTTATGTTAAGGCGCTGTGGCTGCAGTGTTCACACTTCAGATATGCTATCTATATCATTGCGTTCACACAGGTCTGCTCTCTGATTTGATCCAAATGTCTAAGCTGTGTGATGTATAAAACTATAGTTATAGTTAAAACTATAAATAAATGTCCCTCTCCACTCTACTGATTACACAGCTGTGATCAAGAATCAAGTCCGGGCGATGGGATGTAAATCCCATAGCCATATATCCTAGAGCCCGCAGGGACAGTCAGCCATATTAGTGGTTGTTGTTGGTTGTCAGGGAGATATCAAAACCAATGCATTTCCAAGTCAGATCCACAAACACAATAAAAGCCATGCTCCACTCCTCAGTCTGGAGTGGCCACATAGAAGAACGCCTTGGTTATAGACATAGTGGAGGACATATGTGATCTGGGATTGTTAGCCTACAGTATATGCACTCAATATACTCCACTACAGTTGGAGTCCATTTGACAGTTGCTGGTTCCCAAACACAGAATCAAAAATGTAGATCTAGAACACATATAATATGTACAGTACAGTAAGGTTCAGTAGAGTACAGTAAAAGTACAGTAAGGTTCAGTAGAGTACAGTAAAGTACAGTAAGGTACAGAAAGGTACAGTACAGAAAGGTACAGTAGAGTACAGTACAGTAAGGTACAGTAAAGTACAATACAGTACAGTAAGGTACAGTAGAGTACAGTAAAGTACAATAAAGTACAGTAAAGTAGAATAAAGTACAGTAAGGTACAGTGGAGTACAGTAAAGTACAGTAGAGTACAGTAAAGTACAGTATAGTAAGGTACAGTAGAGTACAGTACAGTAAGGTACAGTACGGTACGGTACAGTAGAGTACAGTATAGTATAGTACAGTAAGGTACAGTACAGTACAGTAAGGTACAGTAGAGTACAGTACAGTAAGGTACAGTAGAGTACAGTAAAGTACAGTAAGTTACAGTAGAATACAGTAAAGTACAGTACAGTAGAGTACAGTAAAGTACAGTAAGTTACAGTACAGTACAGTACAGTACAGTACAGTACAGTACAGTAAGGTGCAGTACAGTATAGTAAGGTACAGTACAATACTGTAAGGTACTGTACCTTACAGTACCTTAAAGTATCCTATTTGTTGGGTTGGAACCGAGCCCACACTGTTTCGAAGGAACAGTATTTCTAGTTGGTAAAAGGTACTTATAATTAATAATACTTGATAGTCTTTTTTTCATTCTCTATCAAATGTCTTTGCCAAAAATAGCCGATCTACAAGCTCGTGAGCTTGTAGATCTGCTATGTTTTGGCAAATGTTCCGCCCCAGGATAATGGATTTTGATTATCGCGATAATATCATAAATTTATTAAATTTATTTTGTCACAATAATCATGATATGAGCTTTCCATATCGTCCCATGCCTAGTGCTTGGCATGAAAGGGTTTTGAGAATGATTTAGAAGGCATTTGTAGAATGGGCATCAGGGTCTTAATGGGTTAAGCAAGGCCATCATCACACAGGAAGTGTGTTGGCAGGAGGACAGGTGCAGTGGTGATGTCAGAGTTCAGCGTGAGGGAACATTGACGGGTGGACGGACGGATAGACGAGATGACGCAAATGAAATCACTTGGTTTGGGGTGGATCTCAAGCCCAGTCATTAGTTGGGTATTAACTCCCTCCCCCCTCCTCTAAGCCCCACTAAGTAATGACAGGGCATACAGGCAGAGATGAATGGAGGCAGATTGAGTAGGCGTGGGGAGAAGGGGGAGGCGGGGGTTAAACCACTGCACCTGCCCAAGGCCACCAACTCACTGCAGGCCAGGGGTCCCCACCACCAGGGGTGTCGCACCAAATTCTGGGCCCTGGGTACAAGGATTCACTGCGGGCCCCCCATGAATGTTCTTCATTGGGGGAGGGGGTTTAACCCATTTAGACTATTGAAAAATAGCAGATATACAAGCTCACGGTGCCACGCTGCGAGCTTTTAGAGGTTTTTTGAAAAACCTATGTTTCTATGTCAGTGGTGCTCAAACCTTTTCATGTGAAGGACCCCCAAAATTAGGTATTTGGGATATTTAGTTCCAGGGACCCCCCAGAAGCAACATTTTTACATAATAATCAAAGATTTGTACACATTTTCACGTCTTTTCAAAAATAGCAGATCTACAAGCTCGCAGCGCAACACCAAGCTTGTATATCAGCTATATACAAGTAACTCAGTCCCACTTTCCCCACCTTGTGACGCCCCTGGTCCCAACCACTGCCGCTTTGGCTGTCCCTTGCTCTGCTTGTATGGGAAGTGCAATGCACTGTCAGAGAGAGAGAGAGAGAGATTTATATTTTTTTTGGGGGGATTTTTTTGCCTTTAAGTGTACAGTGGAGAGAGACAGGAAGAAGAGAAATGATAGACAGCGAATCTGTGGCCGGGCTCGGGAATCAAACCCGGGGACACACTGTCAGGTATCAAAGCCTAGCTCCTTAACCTTGAGGCTAATCCGATTATTTAAAACTTTTCCCTCGATTACTATTAACAAGCTTTTGATTTTATAGCAAATCTACTAGCTCAAAACACGTCGCAATGCATTTCGAGCTTGTAGATTGTTGTACAATGGTTGCGTAAAAGAATCGTGAAAATTGCCAAAGTATAATACAGGGTTACGTTTTCTTTCCCCTTTTCAGATTAATGGATTTATTCAATTATAACATATATTAAAATCAGTTTAAAGTCTGTTCTTGGTTCAAAATACAGGTTAACTTTACAGTGTGGAATAAGAAGGAAAATGCAGATGCCCATGTTTGTTTGTCTCGATTAGCCTCGCTCACCCTTTCCTCGCCACCTCAATTTGTCTTGTCGCACTCCCGTCTCTCTCTCAGGGCTGGTTGGTGTGTGAGGACCCAGCGTGCCAGAATCGGACCAGACGTCTCCCCATTTCCTTCTCTCGCCACGGGCCCATCTGCCCCGCCTGCACCAGGGCCACCCTCAGACCAGAGGTGACAGACACACACACACACACACACACACACACGCACACACATGCACACACACACACAGCATTCAAATACAAGTGGTAGAATGAATGTAACACGCAAAGACATACAGTACATTATTAAATGAAGGCAAGAGGTCAAATAAACACACTCTCACAGACCACAGACATGAACAGAACACACACAATCGTGATGAATAATGTGAGTTTTGTCCAGGTGATGGTGCTCTGGAGCCAGTTTATTCCATGTGAGCTGATTAATATCATATTACACCACATGCACAACGGTACTGGTGATAAAGTGTGTGTGTGTGTGTGTGTGTGTGTGTGTGTGTGTGTGTGTGTGTGTGTGTGTGTGTGTGTGTGTGTGTGTGTGTGTGTGTGTGTGTGTGTGTGTTAAGGCATTAAGTGCTAGCTGGTAGTTTAGTCTGCGGCTGATAGAAACCTTATGAGCACTTTGTTATCCGGACCACCGGATTTAAAAGAAATAGTCCCCCTTTCAACTAAAAATGTTTCTTCCCTCTCTCACTCCCTCTCCTCTCTCTCCATTTAGAGTGACGTTAACTGGCAACCTTAGCTGTCCCCATTTGTCCCCTTACACCAGTCCCTCACCTATTTCCTCGTCTCCCTTTCTTTCTCTCTGTGTGTCTGGCTCTGTGGCGACAGGTTGTAAACCTATGGAGCGATTTCTGCTGCCACCATAGTCACTTAGGCGTCCATTACTGTGCCATGAAGGCCCTGGCACTTTAAACCACTAGCAGAATTCAACTCTGTGCCTGTTTTTTCCCTTCTTCTCTCCCCCACCTCCTCTATCTGCTTCTTTCACTAGTTGTCTTTGACCTTCGTTATTCGATACAACATTGTTTCATTGAAACTGTGTTGAGGCCACAATGTGCACTGATATTTACATTTTAGCCATTTTGATTTAACGTGGCTTTTTTATCAAGAGCATCCATCATCAACATCACAAGTGCAGCGGGAAATTAACATCAAGATTTTGGTTTCATTTACCAGCAGCAGTAGTAACTTCAGATTTCCGTCTCGGCCAATAGTCCAGGTAGCCAGTAATTAGCACATGGCATCCAAACCAGTAGCCACTAATTATTATTAAAATATGAATTAGCCACCACGTAATAAATGCTTTTAAATTTTTAAAGAAGAGTGCCTTCGTTTCTTTTTTCTTTATGAATGAATTGGCTTTAAAATATTCTCATTTCATTTGGACATTGTTCAGGCAAACACGGTGTTGAATAGACCAGTGGGTCTCAAAGTGGGGTCATTGTTATTTGAGAGGGTTCCAAAGGGTTCCGAGTGTGTATGGGTGTGTCTAACTGTCAGACTTATGGGGTTCCTTGAAATTAAAAAGTTAAAAGAGCAGCTGAAATGGACCTATGAGGTGGACAGACTGGGCACTAACCTTTTTGCTGTCTGACACACACTAGTAGCCAGGAGTGGAACAGCACAACCTACACGTCGGTTGATTGAGTATTTTATTGGACAAAAATGGAGAACAGTACAAGTATAGTTAAACACCCTAACATCATGAATCATATCACTGATGGTCTGTTGGCCCAGGTGTTTGTGGCTGAGAATCAGCCAGTCTCATTCAGCGTTCAGTCACATGCTTGCACTCTGACACACTTAATCACCAGTTAACTGCCTATGTCATCTAATATCTATATTAGATTGCATTTGCTGGTAGGCACGGTTTAATTTAAAGGGATACACTGTTGTCACCGACAATTTAAATGTATTTCCAAGTTTTTTAAAAATAATGTAAGTAAGTGTAAAATATCATTACTGTCGGGCAGAAACCTTGTATCTCCCAAGTTTCAAATCTGTGCATTCTTTCGTAAATTGTAGCCCTGCTTCATCATACAAGACGGTAGCACAAAACTTGTGAAAATAGGTGATCTGCGATGCGTTGTGTGCGCTTGTAGATCTTTTATTTTCACTATTTTAAATCGTTTCTAAAATAACAAAAAGGGGGAAGGTTTTGGTCATACAAGGCTTCCACCTGACAACGACGATGTGCTAAAGTAGCTAAATGCTTCTTACATTTACGGTGGTCAGCTTTGGTAGCCCATCGTTGCTCAAATTAAATGCGTCCTGTGTGTACCTGTTGGAAAAAAGAAAAAAAGAATGCAGACTGACATTATTTTAGCATTTCAATAATAATATCGATGCACTCCAGGCTGTAGCGGAAGATGAACATGAGCGAGCATTCCCGACTCAACGGTCTCCCCGCTCCGCCGCGCTCGTCCTCGGTTCCCTCCTCCTGTGCTCGAACGCATCACGCCACATTTACTGTCACTGTGGGTGTTACCCCCCCCCCCCCCCCTCCCTCTCTCTCTCTCTCTCTGTGACTGCCACCACTGGTGTCGCATACCGAAAAATAGTCGATCTACAAGCTCGGGACACGTTGCAAATGCGACGCACCGACGGCTTGCAGATCGACCGTATTCGGCGTATGACATCAGTGCGCCACCCGAGTATAAATCGGGCGGATCTCCTCCCTCCGTGTCCCTTTTTTACCTCCCCCCTCTCTCTCTCTCTCTCTCTCTCTCTCTCTCTCCACGGACAGATTCAGAGCGTGATCTGATCTCCATGTAATGGGAGAGTAATAGGCACTCTGCCTTGATTGGTTGGTAATTTGGGGGAGTTATGCACAGGTGCAATTGTAATATTTTCAGTAAATTAAATTTCATTCTCTCTCTCTCGCCCCCTCCGTCTCTCTCTCTCTCGTTCTCTTTCTCCGCCCTTCTATATATCTTTCTCCGTTCTCTCTCGTCAGCGCTTATCTCAAATAGGCTATGATTCTTTTTTTTCCTCAACCTTGTGTATCTCAAATAACGTCTGTTCCTCTGACTGACATATTTCTCATTTTCTTACAACCCCACCCTCCTCTCTTCTGTCTTTACCATAGCGTTGCTCTCTCTCTATCTCTCTCTCTCTCTCTCTCTCACACACACACACACACACACACACACACACACACACACACACACACACACACACACACTCCCTCCCTTTCTCTCTTCTCTTTCTCCTTTCACCCTCCCAGCGTCTCTTTCTCTCTCCTCATTTCTTATTGACGTTCGCTCAGGCGCCCCATTAGAGCTCCCTTTTTCCCTCTAGTGGAAATTGCAGCATGTTAATTTTCACACAAATTACGGCAATAGCAGGTATCTCTATTTGATACATTATAGCGGGAGCAATCAGAGATAATTGAGTGCCTTTCAGAGGGAGCTGGCTGCATTCGCCGCCGGCTTAAAGCTGCCCCATTATCCCTTAATCGCTCTTTAAACACAGAATTTTGCTGAACAAAAAATTCTTGTCATAATTTTGCTTAAGTGTATTTGGAAATCACAGTCCTTTGAGTGAGCATAATTGAAATCAAATCCCTTTCACTGGAGCTGACATTTCTACATTTCCCCCCAATTGAAATTAATTTCAAAAATTGAGCATGAATATCTTCAAATAGCAGGCAATTATGCCTTTCAATGGAGAGAAATTACGGGTGCTGAATTGTTGGAGGCTTTGCGGGTGCCAGTTAAATGCCTTTGTTTCCCACCATGTTTGCCTAGTAAAGATTTCCATATATTGACTCATTACGGTGCCTTGTGAAGCCGATCGCCGTGAAGACTGCGAAAACCGGCAATAGCGCTCGTTGCATCTAAAACACTAAAGTTTGTACTTGCGTGTGTTTGTGTGTGTGCACGCCCGTGTGTGTTTATCTTGCCCTCTTTCTCTGCAGCTGTGGTGTGTCTGTGTGCGTGCACACGTGTATTGGACTCCAAGCCATACCAACTATATTGGCTTGCTAGGCATCAGAGGCCTCTACTATGAAGCTAGTTGAACATAACGCAGGCTATCTTTTCATGATCTGGCTTCACGAACCCCAACGTGTCTCAGTCACACTAAGCGGTCACACAGCAGTGGTGAACTCGATAAAGCCTAGCTATGCGTGGCTGTGTATTCACACAAAAGGGTGAGTGTATGCAACATATGGACAATAGCAAACATGAACAAACTCACTAGCAGCAGAGAAGCAAGCTTTACAAATGAAGGGCAATGCATCATTTAAAACGTAATATACTGGCTAAAAGCAACACATTTGCAGCTGCTTAGTGCAGGAAGGATTGCTGCCGGAGAAAAAACGGACTGTACAGTATGTATGAAGGCTCAAGTTCAAGGCTTATAATATCACTGCTTTATCATTAATCTAACTAAATATTTTTTATGCAATCCGTTAAATGAATGTGTTCCTTATGGTATGGTATGACCATTTAAAGTAGTAGAACTCCGCAGCCATATGTTTAAGGAGACGGCTAGTCCATTCAGGCCATCATACTGTATACGGTCACTAAATAAAGGTTGCCTTATACAAGATGGAACGTATGACGTGTTGGGCACATAATAATAAGCAAGCAGTGAAGTCTATTGTGCTCTCACACACCCATACATACACAGAAAGCACCCCCGTTAGACTATTATTTATATTACTGTATATCTTATAAGTACACAAAGTGCAATGTTGTAGCGGTTCAATCATTCTCGGTTGTAGGGTGATTATAGGTGCACACAAAAGCACAATGGCGGCCTGGGCCACAGGGTAGTGGTCCAGGCACCTAGGCTGGTAATCTCCCATCTCTCTCCCCGTTTCATGTCAGCACCTATCAATAAAGGCAGAAAAGCCCCCCCCCAAAATAAATAAATAAATAAATATATATATATATATATATATTAAGGGTGGGGAAGTTAACGCGATATTAACTAATTAACGCAAAATCCTATTATCGGCGATAATATTTTTAACGCGCGATTAACGCTGTGATTTTTGCCCCCCCGGTGCAGTGAGTTTTGAGCCTCGGTGCACCCCGTAGTCAGGAAGCGAATGCAGCCTGCAGAGACACGCAGTAGTAAACAAGACAGTCACACAGACAGTCAGAGCGGTGGAGGTTTTGGAACACAGGCAGGGGCAGACAGACCACGGTTGCACTCATTGGAGAGACTATTAGACTTCACTCAGTAATCACAGTTCTCTCGAGAACACAGCGCATTATTTTGACGGAGAGTGGAGGCTTCTGTTGCATGGGATGACTGTTATGAAGACGTTAGCTTCACGTTAGCTTCAGACGTAGCCTACTAGCCTACTAGCCCTGGAACTTGTCTGTGCTTGTCTGCCCCAAAGCCTCCACCATGCGTGTAGGCGGAGAGTGTATCATTGAAAATAAAGTCAGCAAACTGCTGATCACCGACAGTGCACACAACATGATCGCAGGGGCCAGGGAACTGGATGGGCATAATGCCTTGTGCCACACATCTTCAGCGAGCTATAGCCTATAATCTCCAAGCAATACCACCGCAATTTGTGGGGTCGTCACGTTAATGTTAATGTATTGTTAATCTAAGGCTACCAACGAGCCATCACAGTGTCTACATAATAACAGGGTTTATCAAAGTGAACTAGGGGTGCCATAATCGTAACACCAGTCCAGGGTGCGGTGCCTCAGAATACTTTGATAATGTTTCAAATGTAGCCTATCAATATTACTTCAGTTAAACCTAGAGCCTCTATGCTTTGTAAAAGGCTGCACTGTACTTGAGTAATTTTTCCATACACAAACTCTTCACAAAATAAAAATTACAACCTCTCAACGCATCTTATGTGAGCTTGTAGATCGGCTATTTTTGGTGAATGTTCCACCCAGAATAGGGATGCTGTGGTTAAAGTGATTAAATGCCAAGTAAAAAGTTAATTTATTTCTAATCTGTCCTAATGGAAATGCAAATTTTGCCCCAGAATACTTTGATAATATTTAAAATGTAGCCTATCAATACTTCAGTTAAGCCTAGAGCCTCTATGCTTTGTAAAACGCTGATTACAAGCTCACAACGCATCTTATTGTGAGCTTGTAGATCAGCTATTTTTGGTGAATGTTCCCCCCAGAATAGGGATGCTGTGGTTAAAGTGATTAAATGTATAAAAGTTAATTTAAATCTGTCCTAATGGAAACATTTTCTCGAATATTCTGGACAGTAAGCCTATTTGTCATATAGAATTTGAATAAACTAGGTATTTGTCTACCTCCCATGTTGATATGAGTATTATATATCTGTTTAAGGTAGTTTTAGAACAGATAAAAAATATGCGATTAATTTGCGATTAATCGTGATTAATTATGGACAATCGTGCGATTAATTCGATTAAATATTTTAATCGATCCCCAGCCCTAATATATATATATATATATATTTTTTTTTAAAGCACAATGGCATGGCTTTGAAGAAGTGAAACATGTGTACATGTAAAAACCCAGGGTTTGACCTGAGGTTTCCTCAACCCCAAATCCACATAGGAACATTCTTTTCCTCACAGTTCAACACGCAAGCGACCTGTAGGAGTCGCTTGTGTAGCCACAAAGAACACCCTCCCGTCCAGCTTCCAGCGAACATGGTCTGTTGTGTTGGAATGGATCCCTGGCCAATTGGCCTACTGGCCAAGCCAGAGGCACAGCGGAGGACTCAAACCCCTAGTCTCCGTGGTTGAGCACAGGAACTTTATCCCTGTGCCACCTGAAAATGAAATAATTAGTTGTGGATAATTAAATAATCAGTCGGGGATTAATGAGAGCTTAAGCTGCGCTCCTCACTTGGCGTGTCTAACCTGATAACAGATATACGGCTACATTATATTCAACAGAGTTGCAGGCTAGACTATATCAAGCAAAACAAATTCTATAGAGATGCTTTATAATACATTGCTGACATTAGACTGTAATCCGCATTGTGACATTACCGAAAAGGAGGGTGTTGACGTCAGTCAACACATGGATTTATACTCTGTTTAATTCTAAACCTTGTTTGCATTTGAGCTGCTTGTTCCACTGGTGTTAATGAATCGTCGTGGCGCATCTTAAATGCTCAATTTGTTTACATATCCATATGGAGAAACGGTGACTGATTGTGCAGCATTTCTCATTGTTATGTACGTTGCTCCGTACATCATTATGCTTGTGCTTAGCTGTAAATATCTCGAGATGGCATTCAAAACATTGATTTTAGGTGAGGCTATAACTGTGGCTTCAGTTAGTGTTAGCCTCTAGCCTAGGGTGACCATAATTTCAGCCACTCAAACCGGGACGCGAAAAGCAATGCGCACCTTACCGCGCACACGCGTGCCCATTCTCTAACGTTCGTGCACGCGCACATACACATCGCAGGGTTGCAAACAGGCAGTGAGTGATTGACAAAAAGGCTCAGTGTTGAATTCAGACACGCAATGATTTTTTTCATGTTTTCTGATTGGTTAGGTGAGCATGTTTTCATGAAAAGAACATGATAAATGTCATGCAACCACTGAAAACAGCTACTATTATTTTAATTCTGGCGAAAACCGGGACAAATTAGTGTTTTAGAGATATTTGTCGGGACACTGGGACACGCAGCTTGAAAACGGGACTGTCCCGGGTAAACCGGGATGTCTGGTCACCCTACTCTAGCCACTTAGTGCTAAATGGTGGAGGGGGCCTGGGGGGGCGGAGATTTTTTTTCTTCTTTTTTTCACATGCTTTTGTAGGGGAGCAGATCTACAAGCTTTCAACAAGTAGCGCTACAACACATTGGAGGCTTGTAGATCAGATATGTGGATCCAAATTGTGAATATTTCCTTTCGAAATGGGTGAGCCCTTGTACGTGTGTGGCTTCTTGTGTCTGTGTGAGATGCAGTGAAGTTGTTTTGAAGACGTTGGGAAAGTCTAGATTGCTCAGTCTATTGTGCTCTGTGTTTTGGTATTCTTTATCTCCCTCCTTTCTTGTTCATTCTATTCATTTTGTCACTGTTCTCTCTCTCTCTGCGTACAAACACATTTACGCATGCACTGGTCGTCCTCTTTGGCCGATAAGACCCAACAAATGATGTGCGTGTTGCTGGGTGTGTGTGGTTGCATATCCATATGGAGAAACGGTGACTGATTGTGCAGCATTTCTCATTGTTATGTACGTTGCTCCGTACATCATTATGCTTGTGCTTAGCTGTAAATATCTCGAGATGGCATTCAAAACATTGATTTTAGGTGAGGCTATAACTGTGGCTTCAGTTAGTGTTAGCCTCTAGCCTAGGGTGACCATAATTTCAGCCACTCAAACCGGGACGCGAAAAGCAATGCGCACCTTACCGCGCACACGCGTGCCCATTCTCTAACGTTTGTGCACGCGCACATACACATCGCAGGGTTGCAAACAGGCAGTGAGTGATTGACAAAAAGGCTCAGTGTTGAATTCAGACACGCAATGATTTTTTTCATGTTTTCTGATTGGTTAGGTGAGCATGTTTTCATGAAAAGAACATGATAAATGTCATGCAACCACTGAAAACAGCTACTATTATTTTAATTCTGGCGAAAACCGGGACAAATTAGTGTTTTAGAGATATTTGTCGGGACACTGGGACACGCAGCTTGAAAACGGGACTGTCCCGGGTAAACCGGGACGTCTGGTCACCCTACTCTAGCCACTTAGTGCTAAATGGTGGAGGGGGCCTGGGGGGGTGGAGATTTTTTTTCACATGCTTTTGTAGGGGAGCAGATCTACAAGCTTTCAACAAGTAGCGCTGCAACACATTGGAGGCTTGTAAATCACATATGTGGATCCAAATTGTGAATATTTCCGTTCGAAATGGGTCAGCCCTTGTACGTGTGTGGCTTCTTGTGTCTGTGTGAGATGCAGTGAAGTTGTTTTGAAGACGTTGGGAAAGTCTAGATTGCTCAGTCTATTGTGCTCTGTGTTTTGGTATTCTTTATCTCCCTCCTTTCTTGTTCATTCTATTCATTTTGTCACTGTTCTCTCTCTCTCTGCGTACAAACACATTTACGCATGCACTGGTCGTCCTCTTTGGCCGATAAGACCCAACAAATGATGTGCGTGTTGGGTGTGTGGGGTTGGTGCTGTAGGTAGGAGCCAGTCAGGGGAGAGGGAGGGAGGGAGGGAGGGAGGGTAAGGGAGCAAAGGGCCTACTTGGTGGGGGCTGGTGGGGTCCTATGCTCCCAGCAGAGAGGCAATTTCACAGCTGGTTTGCGCCTTTAGGCAGTCAGGCTGAAAATGCTGCAGATTTCTGGTGCAAATTGAAATGGTTTCAGTGAGGAACAAAGCCCCTGAGCCGAATGACGAGGAGTGTGTGTGTGTGTGTGTGTGTGTGTGTGTGTGTGTGTGTGTGCGCGTGTGTGTGTGTGTGTGTGTGTGTGTGTGTGTGTGTGGCAGGGTTGAGGGGCTCCAAATTCAATAACGACCTGTAACATCTTAGCCACGCCTTTCTGACACCTGTCAGTCAATCTCCATGTGGCCATTGGCCCGCCTACATTCGGTATTGTGTGTTTTTTTTTTTTTTTTTTTTCTGGAGGAAGTACCAGCGTGTGCGTTATTTATGCGGCCCCGGCTAGTTCAACCTTGGCTAGCGTAACCGAGGCTCCACAATGGGAGATGTGCATGTGTTCGGTCGTTGACCAGGCATCATCACATCAGTGGTCAACAGCTGTGCGTGCCAGTCGGCCAGAACCCAGGAAGCCATCACTGTTAAAATCAGTCGCGTTAAATTCCCTCTCCACTCAATTATGCAGCGACGTTTTTAAAACTGAAATTACAATCACGCTCATGAGCGATTGGCAGGTATAATGGGCGCGCGGCGCGCGCGCGCGCGCGCACACACACACACACACACACACACACACACACACACACACACACACACACACAGACAGACATGCACACAGGAATTGTCGGAGCCTTCTTCCCCGGTGGTAATAATGAAGCGGTGTGCGCGGCAGCACACCTGATGGCTGTGTGCGGTCGGGGCATAGCGTTGCCCTCTGCCGCGGAGCAGGGAGATGATGAGCCAATAACTGCAATTAAACATGCAGTATAATGGCTAATCAAATTGACAGCCTCTGCTGTTCGCAAGCCTCTCTCACAATGGCTTATCACAACAAACTATTATGAGGGAGGGTATTTCAGGCCCATTCCTCTCTTTATTTCTCTCTCTCTGTTCTGACACTGTATTCTCTCTCTCTCTCTCTCTCTCTCTCTCTCTCTCTCTCTCTCTCTCGCTTCTCCCCTCTGTCTACCTCTGGCTGCCTGTCGTCATGTGGATCCTGTTAATTGCAGTGGAGATTAACAAGGCGAGCAAATTTGTTTTCTGGCATTTATTATGTCAGACAGAGGAAGGGAGCCGGGTTCAGGGATGAGTTATGGATGCAGAGAGAGATGTGTACGTGTGTGTGGGGAGGGAGGGGGTGTTAGGCAGACGTACTGTATGAGATTAGCATACCAAGCCAGAAAACTATCTTACTCTGTTCCGTTACATAGTTAATAAGCCTTCCGATTCGGCAGCCAAGTATTAAAAACAAGAATGGATAAGTGTAATATTAGGGTAAACAAGCAGGGTTGTTGTACTGCAAGTACCTGGATTGCTTAGTAATAGTTTCTGTGGAAATAGTAGATCTTGTTTTTCCTTCTTATTATTCTTTTTAAGTATACAACTCGTTTCTTTGTATATTTAGGTTATTTGTCATCTGCCCTGTGCAATCTTAAAAGCCTAACAGAAATATACTTTTTTTTCCCTTTATTATATTCCAGTGTTCAACGACACAGCGAAACACAATTAAATCGTTAATTGTGATTATTTGAGTGACAATCCGTCAGGTAAAATGTAATTATCATGACAGAAATAGTGGTGTGCTAATCCCTTGTTGGTGTGTGTGTGCGTGTGCGTGTGCGTGCGTGCGTGCGTGCGTGCGTGTGTGTGTGTCTTCTCCACAGTACTCCGAGAAGGCCCTGTACAACCAGCTGTGTTTCTATAGGTTCATATTCGACTGGGACCATGCAGTGACCAAAGTACAACAGCTGGACGAGAAAAGTAAGACACACACACACACACACACACACACACACACAATGCCACAATCAGAGAGCCCTCTTTATATCCATTAGTGGATATAACTTCTCCATTTTATTTTGAATAGAAAAGCCTAAAACAGAGTGGACTATGTACAATGTTGATCAAGGTAACATTACATACTGCTGTAGTCTGTTGCAACATTAGCTATCCTTTGCTACCAAGTCCATTCGCTACCTTTTTGATTATTGCATTTCACTTTGTGTTAAACAAAGTGCAAGTCGATTGCACTCCTACAAAGGCGACCGGTGCTTAGGATAAGACCAGACCAGGGGCCCAAATTACTGAAAGAAAAATCTCCCCGCACATGATCCCCCAAATGCAAGAATATATTGGAGTACAACAACGTTTCGGTCTGTTCGACCGTTTTTTATTGGTGTTGTTGCCCTAACGGGGCAATAGAGGGTATGCGCGTGACATCACTGTTGCTGGAAGTTATGTGGGAACACGCCTACTGAGTGGCAAAAAAACTCAGTTCTGCCATTGACAGCCCATACATCCAAACAGAAAAGTCCTATCTGTTTGTATTAAACAAAGTTAACTCACCAAACATTGTGGCTGTACTGAAAGCTTGAATTATCCTCTTTCTATCTGCAAAGTTTTTGTTTCATAAAAATCCACCATAGGCATGTTATGAGCTACTTTCTGTCAAGACATCCTGTGCAGGTTTTTATTTTTCCAAGTGTCAGAGTTTGGAAGCACTCGTTTTCAACAACTCAACATCCTGCTGCCTCCTGCATTATGTGCAAATTAGAAACAGGTGGTATGCAGGGCCGTTGAGTGATTTGCAACTAGCACTTCCAAACTCCAATGCTCCATGCTGCTCAATGTTTTGCCACTCAGTCTAGATTAGGGGGGCGGTACCCAGTGGACGTGCATACCCTCTATAGTGACCGTAGGTCGGCGTTTACTGTCAGAACCGTCACAGCTTCACCGTATCCATCCGTCCGGACGGTTAACGCCTGACACTGTGGTTCCCCTGACACATCACTGTGACATCACAGTGATGTCAGAAACTCAGAGCAGAAACTCCATATATGGGCCTAAACAGGTGACATCACAGTGGGGTGGATGGTTCAGACAGGGATCTCCATGTATGGGCATAAATAGGACTGTATGTTGTGATGTCATGGGAACCACTCTAACAGAATCCCTTTTATATATGGAGATCCCTGATGTCATCAATATTAAGTCCATATCTAACAGGACTTCACATGGGAATGCCCATATATGGAGGTAGACAGCCCACATCTTTGTGGATGGTTCAGACAGGGATCTCCATGTATTGGCATAAAAGGGATTGTACTGTATGTATGATGTGATGTCAGATGTGATAGATCATAGGTCATAGGATTTTCATGTTTGGGGTCTCACAGCATATCTCCATTCTCCATATACAGTACATGGATCTCCATATATGGGTACCAGGAGTCTCCATATATGGGTAACTGGTCCGATATACATCACTGGCCAGACGGCCAAGACATGGCGCGACCTGGCTTGTCGCCCTGAGGCGTCTTACTAGTTTATATTATTTATAAATAAATACATTTTCTGTGTGCTGAAATTCAACTTTTCCCAAATATGGAGATGACTGATATCATATATGTCTGACGTCATAGACCACATGAGACTGACACATTATGTCCATATATGGGCATTCCAAGATATGGGCTTAATATTGATCAGGGATCTCCATATATGGGCATAAAGGGACAAGGACGGAATGTTAGCACTGCTCAAATAGGGACAAGGACTGACAGATAGAGATATCCATATATGGGCATGAAAGGGACAAATGATAAGACACTCGTGACTCGCGTCAGGGCAACCACACTTTCAATTTCCCAGAATTGTATCTTTCTAGTTTATTTCAGCACTTCATGGTAAACACCATATAATGAGATTGTTCCTTGTCGTTTTCAAAATCAAGCCGCTAGGATGGATACCGCAATAGACGTTGAAATCGCATATGAACAACTGCTTCTAGCGTACTGATATACCCTACACAACATAGCATTAGCAATCAGCGGCTTAACTTGGGCCTTTTACACACACTGCACTTGCAATTTACTGTGGTGGCGCACACACACACACACACACACACACACACACACACACACACACACACACACACAGACAGAAGCAGAGAACAAACGAGTGGACCCAGGAGCGTCACAAGGGGGGCAAAAGTGGGACTGAGTTACTAGGGCCCAAGGTGGAGGGGCTTGGAATTATTTTATACTTTAGCTATTGAAAATAGCAGATATACAAGCTTGTAGATCTGCTATTTTTGAAAAGTCGTGAAAATGTATGCAAATCTTTGAACATATGTATTTTTTAAGCGAACATTTCACAGCACCACTGACATAGAAACATAGGTTTTTCAAAAAAATCTTAGAAGGATTTGAAATATTCAAGACATTTTCAAAAAAAAAAAATAGTAGCAGATCTACAAACTCGCAGCGCAGCACTCGGTGCCGTGCTGTGAGCTTGTATATCTGCTATTTTTCAATAGTTAAAGCACAAAATAATGCATAATAATGCGTTCCCAGTCTAATTGGGTTAAACCCCCTCCCCTATGAAGAACATTCATAGGGAGGCCCGCAGTGAATCCTTGTACCCAGGGCCCCTGAGTGGACCGCGGGCACTGGGCAGGGTGCGAGGCGGTTAAGGATATTCAGCCCCTCGAGTCGACAGCCCTAATTTAGAAGAGGGGTTCAATCACACAAATACAGAATGCAAAATTCTCCAATCACCGAAGGGAAGAAAGAGCCTCTCCATCTCTCCTCCCGTTTACCCCTAGCTTCTCCAAACCGTCTCCTTCCCCTCTTTCCCTCCTTTCCGTCTCCCTTTCCTCTCTCCTTGCCTCTCTAGGACAGGCACTCGTTTGGTTGTGTTGATTAAAAACACGCTTTACATTTGGGGAAATGATAGGGGGAGTAATGGGCACGCTGAGGAAAGGACAGCCCTACTCCCATAATGGGACATGGAGCGTATATCCCCCCCTCCCTCCCCGTCCTTCTCCCCCTTCTTGGACCCAAATAGATGCTACTCCAGGGCTCCGAGCGCGCTCGGAAGGCATCTGCCACGAGGCCACTTCAACCACAGTCCTCCCTGATTTATGTCACTTGATTAGAAAGGGCCCGCCGGGCTGAGGGATTTATTTATTTGATTGTATGTATGTATGTATATGTATGTTATGTGTGAATGTACGCCTTCGAGTAGCAGACCCAAACGGATCGCGAGGGGGGGAATGGGGGTACACACCGGTAAGTGAAAAGAAAATAGGTAAATATAACATGTAATCAACAGAATGACCACTCACAAGATGGAGGGAGCAGAAATAGGGGTATGGAGTGGGGGGGGGTTGCTGCTAACATGATTATAGGCTTGGTTGGATTTATTTATTTCTTCTCCTTTTTCTATCTTTTCCTTGATGCAGGAAATAATCGCCAATCAATTCTTGACGTGCCTCTTTCTTTTCAAGCCAGGACCAAATAAAGTTGTTATGTTTCTGTTTGTCAGCGTCTGTGACACTGGTGTGCGGTGTTTCTGCCGGTAATATAATGATAGGTGGTCAGATGGGTGGTCCGCATGCATTTTCAGAGCTATTTGAATGATCAATCAATCAATCAAATCGATAGTGTTCTGGCTTGGATCAATGAAACTAATGTAGTGTACTTGAAGTTCCTATTTACAGTATCTATAAAAGAAATCCAAGTTTTAAATATATAATGTGTGTGTGTGTGTGTGTGTGTGTGTGTGTGTGTGTGTGTGTGTGTGTGTGTGTGTGTGTGTGTGTGTGTGTGTGTGTGTGTGTGTGTGTGTGTGTGTGTGTGTGTGTGTGTGTGTGTGTGTGTGTGTGTGTGTGTGTGTGTACTGTGTATATATAAAAACCCACTGGTTAGGAATAGCAGAACTAGAAGATGGTAGCCAGGCAGAAGGCGTGGCTATTTATCTTTGTCTGTCCTCCCGTGAACGGCAAATCTCCGGCACCGTTGGACCGATTGGAGTGAAACTGCACACACTCCCCGAAGTCCAGAGCAGAAACACAACGTCCTGTTATAGCGCCACCAACAGGCCGATTTTCGCAAAACACATTTTTGGCTATTACGCCATCCCATTTTGTCCAAACACCGCACAAATTGGCACACATTGCTCTATAGTCATGTGATCAAGTCGGATCTGTCAGATTTGTCATATTCGTTCTTTATGGCTAAGATTGGCATCCAAGGATTGCAAGAGTGGTCCGTTTTTGACAAAATGTCTCAAAGCATGGGGTGGCAGTGGCTCAGGAGGTAGAGCGGCCGCTATTCCAAGTTCAATTCCGGGCTCCCCCGAAGTTAGTGTTGAAGTGTCCTTGAGCAATACGCTGAACCCTTAATTGGTTGGTGCCTTGCATGGTTTATCTCTCCATCGGTGTATGAATGTGTGTGAATCTATGTAAAGCGTCTTGGATAAAGGTGCTATATAAATGCACCATTTACCATGATAAAGGCACTATATAAATGCACTATTTACCATTTGCGATTGCCGTGAAACTTTGCACACAAATTCCCATTAGGCCATGGTAGAAATGCCACCCTACATTTTTCAAATCAGCCTCATGGTAACGCTATAACAGGCCAATTCACGTTTTTACCTAACTCGACTGAGGCCAAGGAAAACTCTGCCCTGCATTTTTCCCATCAGCCTTTTATATCGCCACAAGGAGGCCGATTTTTGCAAAACTATTTTTTGTATTAGTCCTACAGATTTTGTCCAAACATCATGCAAGTCGGTGCACATTATCCCTATAGTCATGTGATCAACACGGATGCGTTAGATTTTTCATATTCCATTCTGATTTGGCGTCTAAAGTTTGCAAATCGTCACTTTTAAAGTGTGCAGGTACCCTCTATACTCTATACACTTAAACTGTATGTTGGTTTTTTTACTGAGAGAGAAAACAATGTTTCACATTAAGCTATCTGGGGACCCCCCAAATTAATTTGGGGACCCCACAGGGGGTTCCGACACACAGGTTGAGAACCACTGCTCTAGACTATAATGACTGAATTCCGAACATTGCTGGCCCAAAATAACCTACCTGTCCTGGCGGAGACCTGTGCTCCGAGGAGCACTTTTTCTAGTTAGCCTAATACTGCCTCTTCTTGGGCTGCATCCAAGTTCTCACTGGCTTGGACTATAATTGTGTTTACCTGGTGAGTCACTTTATGTACTTTATGCACTGCATTGTCAGTATGTAGGACACGCAGGAATTGGTTCTGGTTAAGGTGCCAGATGAAACAGGACAATGTGCAAGACAAACAACAATGTGTAAAAATCACTGACAATCAACCTTCAATGGAAGCACAGTATTTCATTTCAAGTAAAAAGAAAAAGTCGATTGTAAAAAGTTATAATTAAAGGTATAGTATGTAAAGGTATAGTATGTGATTTTAGTTTGATTAAATGTTAAATAGCTCTATATTCTGAGAGTAATCATTGCTATAGAGTTTGTTCAGTAACAGGCGTCTCCCCGTGTCTCCAGCTCTTAAGTAAACAGAAAATGCAATTTCAGGTCGGGATACACATTTTATCCTATCACGAGAGGTTCCATTTGCACGCTCTGAGTTACAGACTTTTAAGGGTCCGTGTGCAGCGCCGGCGGGCCGTATACGCAGACTACGCACTCTGCGTAGGGCCCCCGCCGATCAAAAGGCCCCCCACCGCCCCCTCCTCAGCAGAAAAGAACTACTGCTGCATAATCGTTTTCAAACCGAAATCGCGATGCGGAATCTCGCGATTAGCGAATCGCAAAGGCCACGGTTACTTCCCAAGCAATATGGAGACGTTTTAATTTTTAAAATCCCTTCATAATTGACTAAGCACGATCAAGTCAAACTGTGGTGACTTTCTTTGCTTCCGCGCATCTCCACACCGCTGAAAGAGAAAGTGAATGTGATGTTTTGGCACAGTGGCCACTGTGCAGGAGCATGGGAACTAGGGGTGCTGCAGGTGTTCCAGCACCCCTATGGGAAAGATTTCATTTTTTATTTAAATAAGAAAAGAACAAATCAAACATAGCAAAAATAAGTTGCCTGTTGTTGTCGTTTTTTATTTATTCATTTATATATATTATATATATATATATATATATATATATATATATATATATATATCCATTATAAAATGGATAAAAAAAACGATAAAAAATATTAGGCCTATTATTTATTCGCGGGCGCTCACTACGCTCGCGCCTGCAGGAAGGCCCAATAGCAGAATCATGCTTAGGGCCCCCATGGGCCCAGAAACGGCTCTGTCCGTGTGGAACCCCCTCAAGGAACGCTGAGGGTCCCTGGACCCCACTTTGAGAACAATACTCTGTGTTAAATTGACACGTAAAGATGTTGTCTCAATGTGAGAGACTGTGTGTGTGTGTAGACCCATTTTTCTTCCCATTTTTGTCGTTTTGCCAATTAATTGATTAATCGCAATAATAAAGATAACGGATATGGTTACAGTGCGGAAGAGAAAGTAAAGTACCCCAATCAAAGGCAGCGGCAAAGAAATGTCTTTTGGGTCTGCAGATTTCTGGGAGTCTGTTCCAGATACTGTATGACGTGGTGCATAAAAAAACAAATGCTGCTTCCCCACGTTTATTTTTGGTATTGGGGAGGGAAAGCGGACCTTTCCCAGATGACCTGAGATGTCAGTGTAAGGACTGGATTGATATCCTCCACTTTCTTGGTTGTGTCGGCTGCTCTCAAGCTATACAACGAGACACACAACGGTCGCTTGCCAAGGCCAGCTAGGATAACCAAGGACAACCTAGGACTGTTACCCAACTCAACTGGAACAATAGTTGTACTGACTCTGACCTCCAAGTATTTTTTCCCAGGGAGGGTTGCTTGTGGTGTCTTGCTATGTCACCCTTTCTTGCTTTACTGTTTTTTTATTCTTGATTTATTTGCACTGACTATGGACACTTAATGTTTGTCCCTGTACTATTGGGTTGTGTTGGTAGTATTGAGTACTATTGCTGTGTTGGCATGGCGGTGAGATACTTGTGTTGCACTGACTAGCTTTGACTGTTATGAAGACTTGTGTTTGGCGCTGCATTGTTTAGTTGTGCTTTAAGTATTGCTATTTGTGTGTGATGACACTTATGAGCGTTGAATGTTCTTTTTGACACTATGTATATATTATTTTATTGTGATAGCTTTTTTGACACTTTATTGCGACCGTCAGTTCGCAGTTTAGTATCAAAACCTCCACCGGCCGTCCGTCGGTCACACGTCACACGTCACACCTTTGCCCTGCTCATATCTCCGCATCAGTATGACATCACACTGCTGACATCAGTATGACATCACACCGTACACAAATGACCCTTATATAAGACCGGCATTATCTACCGACAGATTAGTAACAAGATGTCAAAATCGTCTAGGAAGGATGGTGTGAGTCATGCTGGCACCCTTCGCGGCAGGAGGAAGCTGGTGCAATCGACCCCTTGGCTTGTCGGGACCCCTGCCTACTAACGGGGTGGCAGGCTATCACCTCAGACTAGAACCCGTACGGGGTGGCCGACAAGAGAGAGGCCTTGATGTCCCTTTACTCTTTGATGGGGTGGCCAGTTGACTAAGAGTTTCCGTTCGGGCCTTCTCGATATTGTACAGATTTCCACGGGAAATCTGGGGGTGGCTGTTACAAAGACCCTCACTCACTCACCTTCACGTCATGTGGCTAGTCGTTAGGTAGCCATAGTTACACGTTGAAGGTTGAATCTCCAGATATGGACATAACCAACACATCCCTCCATATATGGAGATAACCGACGAATCTCACTAAGTCTGACCTCACAAGCCCCATATTTGGACACGAACAACATATAACTCCATATATAGAGACATAGCTGCTGACATCAGTATGACATCACACTGCTGACATCAGTATGACATCACACCGTACACATATGACCCTTATATAAGACCGGCATTATCTACCGACAGATTGTGGAGATAAGCGACCAACGGTCGCTTATCTCCCGATTAGGGAGTCTTACTGGTGTATATATTCTTTTTTCATTGCGACCGTCAGGTCGCAGTTACTATCAAAACCTCCACCGGCTGTCAGTCAGTCAGTCTGTCTGTCACACGTCACACTTTTGCCCTACTCATATCTCTGCCACCGTTGCCCCCAAACTTTGCACACACACTCCTTGGCTGCCAAACCGCAGCCTCCTCCACTCATTTCTCACATGGCCCTCTTTTAGCGCCACCATGAGGCCAAATCTTGCGAAACACATTTTTGGACACTGCTCCTACAGATTTTGCCCTAAAATCACGCAAAGCGGTACACATTATCTCTAAAGTCATGTTATCAACATGGATCTGTCCCATTTCCCATATTCCCTCCTGATTGGCTACCATTGCCTTCTAAAGTTTGTGGATCTCCCGATTTAGGGAGTCTTACTGGTTGTTCCTTGCTTTTTTAATTTTCTTTATTTATTTTTTTCCTTATTTATATATTTTTTTTACTGTTTTCAGTACTTTTTTTCTTTTTCTTCTCTGTAACCTTAAAACTGATGTCCTGCCTCTGGGTGACTGATTTTCCCCCTTGGGACAATAAAGGTATCTATCTATTAGTAAGGACTCCAGCAGCAGCTTTCTGAATCAACTGCAGTTGTCTGATTTTTTTTTTTTACGGATACCAGTAAATACACTAGTTACAGTATTCAAGTCTACTGATACCACACATCTCATGATACTATACCAGATGCATCGAATGCAGACACACATACAGTACAAACCCCAGTGTTTTACAGTGGTACACACACACGCTGGTATTAAAGTATAGGTTTAAGGTGTTATCCCTTGGACCTGGGGCAGTAATACCCCATATTACTGCATTACACACCCAGGAGCCAAACCGCTCAGATTACAGAGAGGAGAGCGCGCGTGTGTGTGTGTGTGTCGGTGTCAGTGTGTGCGTGTGTCGGTGTGTGTGTGTGTCGGTGTAAGAATGCAGATGAGTGCATACAAATATACACACTCTATGACGTGTGTGTCCTCACATTCTCGAACACGTTGCTATTCTGCTGTGTGTCCGTTTAGTGAAGGTTTACAACCAACCCACTGATTCTAGAGATCGGGCCATTGTTTTACTCCTATTTGATGTGCGTTTTAAAACATTTTAGAATTTTAAACACTGATTAACAGGTATTCTGCCGATTGTAAAAATGAAAGGTATGCTTCAGGTCATTGTTGGTGACGGGTGCCTAATATTTCCTGGGATTTCCTGTCCACTCACTATGATACCTAATCCTGCACACAAAACAATATCAAGTGTCAACTATAGTAGAAGTGGTGGGTGACCTTTAAATCATTGGTGGCACAAAGTAAAAACGTGAGGCGAAAATGGCTCTAACAACGCTGGTGTTTGGCAGTGCATTGATCCCGCACTGTGCTTCAGAGAGGGTCGATCTTGTCCTATTGAAAGTGTGCTCAATATGCGTTGTTAGATTAGATGTGTTGTACGCATGAGCACTCATGCACAAATTAAACGCCGTTTGTGGGGGGAAAGAGCAGCTCTAATTGAGTCTGCATTGAACAAAATCTCATGATTATACTTAATATGCCCGCTGCAGTCCAGTGGTACACTGTGTGTGTGTGTGTGTGTGCGTGTGTGCGTGTGTGCGTGTGCGTGCGTGTGTGTGTGTGTGTGTGTGCACGTGCGTGCGTGCGTGCGTGCGTGCTTTTATCTACATGTAAATTGTACTATACCTGATTGTCATGACTGAGTAAAACAGGGTGGTAATTTCATCCGCTGCAGGAGATGGCTAATAGACCCCACACACACACACACACACACACACACACACACACACACACACACACACACACACACACTACACACAAACGGTGATCAAACATAGTGTCCATTCCTTAGCTATACATCCCGTATCAATGCCTCCAAATCATTTCATGTCAATTCTCTATTCTCCCTCTCCCCCCCTCACCCTGCTTTCTTTTCCTCTCTCCCTCTCTCCCTCCCTCCATTCTCCAATCTTACCCCCCCCCCCCCCCCAAGGTTTCAGTCTTTGAGTATGGGCACTAGGATTGCATGTGTGAGCAATAATGTCATTTTGCTGCATTGATAAAAGATTGATTGTCCTTGAGCCAGGCTTTCCTAATTGTCCTTTTTGCTCTCTCTCTCCTCTCTCTCTCTCTCTCTCTCTCTCTCTCTCTCTCTCTCTCTCTTCCATCCGCTCTGCCCGTCCTCCTTTCCTCCTCCACCTTGTCTCCCTCTATTACCTCGTCTCCCTCCCTCCCTCCCTCTCCTCCTCCGCCTCCTCGCGCTTCCTCCTGCCGTGCCAAATACAAAGCGAGGCGGCGGAGAAAATCTGCGGGTGCGATTGTCAAATCAATTATTCATTCTGTGCAATTACACTCGCACAAAAGAAGTTTCCCCCGTGCTCCGGAGTGGTGATTAAATTAACTGCTATTCCAGCTGCCCGCCGCCACCGCCACCACAGCCCCTAATAGAATATTCATGGCTGGCGGCCCGACGGAGTGTCCGATCTCCATTAACTTCATCATGCTCACTTAACTCTCGAATACCTGGAACGCGCCCGAGTCGCGTTAGATTTGAACCACTTTAACTCATTTGCTGCCATTTAACAATACCTTCGTACTCCAATCCTGCCAAACTGTCTCCATAGACTTCCATGTAATTCATAGTGCACGGATCATGCACACCCATGCCTAGATAATGCACCACGTGTGTCCACATTGCTCACAGCTTTCAAACAAAAGAATCCGAATGGAAATCCGTTCAGGCATTCATGAGATAGCAGCCACTATGTTTTACACTGTTGTGAGCTTGGAGGTCTGCTACCTGAGTTGTATGGGGGTTGTATGGGGGTTAAACAAGCAATTTCGCGATCGCTATCATGCCTACTAACGTTTTTGAGGTCCAAAAAAAAAAAAAAAAATGATTTTTTTTTTTTTTTTTTTTTCAAAATGGCGGCCATTCTCGGGTTCCTCGGGCGTGGCAGGGAGGGACATCCCAAAATTCTCGGGTTCCTCGGGCTTGGCAGGGTATGAGTTAACCATTATTTTATGCTTTAACTATTGAAAAATAGCAGATATACAAGCTCACAGCTCGCAGCGCGGCACTCGGTGCCGCGCTGTGAGCTTGTATATCTGCTATTTTTCATTAGTTAAAGCATTCAATAATTGTAGGCCTAAATGGGTTAAGCCGTTTAGACTGGGTACGCATTATTATTATATATCATATCATATCATATCATATCATATTATTATATATCATTATTATTTCATGCTTTAACTATTGAAAAATAGCAGATATACAAGCTCATAGCGCTGCGAGCTTGTAGATCTGCTATTTTTGAAAAATCATGAAATCATGAAAAGTCTTTGAATATTTTGACCCGATTCTACAAGTATCTTCTAAATCCTTCTAAGGTAATTTTGAAAAACGTATGTTTCTATGTCGGTGGTGCTCAAACCTTTTTCATGTGAAGTACACCCAAAATGATATGTATTTGGCCACAGACCCCCCATCTCAAAATAGTTACTTCCAGGGACCCCCAGAAGCTAAATTTACATAAAGAATACATATATTTAAAGATTTGCACACATTTTCACGACTATTCAAAAATAGCAGATCTACAAGCTCGCAGCGCGGCACTCGGTGCCGCGCTGTGAGCTTGTATATCTGCTATTTTTCAATAGTTAAATCTTTAAATAATTCTAGGCCTGAATTGGTTAATTACAGGCTTGTTATTGTATTTACACCTAGTTAGAGAGCGTGCGGAGCTCCGGCGTACCCGCGCGCCCACCGATGCCACAGAGCGCGCACGACTGTGTGACAATACCAAGTTAGAGCCGACACTACCAAAGCATGGTAATACTAACCCCCCCTCCCACCCTCCACATGCATGCGACTTGTCAGTCCTACTGTACATGCGTGCGTGCGGCTGGCATTCACACTCCAAATGAAGTTGCCTCGCTATGTCAGAGAGCACGTCCTGTCCCTTTTGTGGTGGATGTGTTTGTGGCGCTATGCGAGGGACACACTGGATGTCTTCCTTTCGATCCCGTCGTCGTCTACTAACTTCGCATCTCGTCTCGTTCTCGTTCTTTGCCTTGTGGTTGATTCGATTCGTTCCCGGCTATTTGAATTGCAACCCCTACTGTGCACGGACTTGAAGCGAGGTCTCTCTCTTTTTCTCTCTCTTGCCTCCTTAAATCATTCTTTTATCTGTTCGTCGCCACACAGTGATTGAGGTGGAAAAGAGAAAGGAGAGAATAGAGGTGTGGTGTGTGCGGGGGGATTATTTTCTCCCTAGCTTTCAGAAATGACACGATTGCTTTCGCTTAATCATGCATCATCACACCCCTTTTATTCCTCTGATAGACTAGTTCACACCTTCCTCTTCATCTCTTCTCATCCTTCCTTCCCTTCATCTCTGTTCTTGCTCAGATGAGAACTATCTAGTACCAGGGCTGTAAATATACCCATTGTTACTTTGGGTGTTGTATGTATTGTATGTCTTGATGATGAAGCGAGTACATGGGACCATCTTTTTAGCAATAGCTTGTTAAATTGTACGTTCCGTTTTCAACGAGTTACAAAGTTACGTTGCCTCATTTAAAACCAGGAAAATAACATTTATTCCATATCACAATATTCCAACATTCCCTGTTGATATCTAGTCTCATGTCATGATATCAATATTATTTAAGCAATATTACATGAGAGGGTGTGCATTATCACGGTTATTTGCATGCCAGCCTTGCTGCAGGAACGAGCCGAAGGCGTGTTCTGTAGGCAGGGCTGATAACCGTGATAAGGCAGACCCTCAAGTGTAATATTGCGATCATACAACAGTTGCCCTTAAAAAAACATGTCAACTTAATTTCATTGTAATTAACCCATTTAGTGCTCCAGAAATGAACGGGTTAACATGTCCAGCGTGCCTCCCGCAGGCTGCATCCACGACCGTTGTCTTATTTTGAAGGCCAGACGTCCATAGCGTAAACACGTCCGGTTTGACGCCATGACGTCATTCACCGGAAGCGATCGTCATCAACATGCGGTTGTGTAATGGCCGATCGATGCCTTTCAACATGTGTTTTATTAGCGAGAATCTAATGCCATCCTTGGCTTTAAAAGTGTTGTTTCGAGATAATGGACATTAAAGATGAGATTCCCCGTCGGCCTCCATGTTAAGGGATTACTATTTTGTGCATGTGCATCCGTGATGATGATGAATCAGCGAGTCCAATCGTGCCAATCGTTTCCAACGGACCCTCGGGTAAGAACGCCAGCGTTACTCTATATACAGTACTTTTCGCAAGTATACTGGGGATCGGCACTCTAAATACTTGAGTATTTTTCACGAGTATACTCGGGATCGGCTAGAAATGAGTTAAGATATTCGATAGGAATTTGTAACTTTTTAATGCCTCATTTAGCTACTATGTCCCTGAACGTCTAGCCTAGCATAGTGTGGGGAGAGGGAATGCTTCAGCTCTTTCTCAACCAGCACAGCTGAAATCTTTGTTTGATGAGACCGTGCAATAGTGCTCATTATTTGCACGGGTAGAGAGCTATTTCAACCAATCAGATTGCTTCATCGGAACTACCTGTTAAATTAAATTAAATTGTGATATAACGTAGTTCCTAGCCTCGTCTGGTAATAGTTTCTGCTGTTGCTTAAGTCAACCACTCCTGTGTGTGTGTGTGTGTGTGTGTGTGTGTGTGTGTCTCACATGGATGGTTTGTAGTTGCCATGGTGGTGTGTGTGACCATGTAGTGTTTAACTACCATCAATCGTCCTTGTGTATCTCCTCTTAGTGTGTGTGCGTACATGTGAGCTCCCCCTTACTTACTGTTAGTGTGTGTGTATCTAACCTTTGTTCCCGCGGGTCAGACAGTGGACTGGTATTTATCCATCAGCCACTAATGCAGTGTGCAGGAAGAGAGGAACAGGAGATGGCTGGGCCCTGACAGCCTGCCAGATGGACCAATCGGTATTGGGGATGGGACGATATGAACAATTCCCATCGCGATTATTGTGACAAAAGACATCGCGATTTACGTTATCGCGATAATCAAAATATCCTCAACATCCATTATCCTGGGGCGGAACATTTGCCAAAAAAGAGCAGATCTACAAGCTCACAACGCGAGCTTGTAGATCGGCTATATTTGCCAAAAAATAGCAGTCGCAAGCTTGTAGATCGGCTATTTTTTGGCAGAGATTTGGTAGAGAGTGGAAAAAAAAGACTATCAAGTACGTATATTATAAGTACGTTTTACTCCATAGAGAGGGCCAGGAATATGGTGAATACATCATCGCCCTAGGCAGCAAAAACGAAACCTAAGCAGCAATGAAATATTCAGATTTAGCATCACATCCATGTGCACAGTAAAGCATTATACATTATCAATATAGAATGTATGTACACCTTTACATTTGCTACATATTCGCTCCATCTATACATGCAATCAGTTGTTTGTTTACAGTCCGTTCCTTCCGTCATGTAGAGTTTACGTCCCTCGTGTCTTCAAAGGAACGGGCGACGATACTCGATTTCAGCCTCACACAAACGCTTGAATATAGATCTCTATGACTATGACCGGCTACTTCCATCATAAAGCAGACGGACACCACTTTTATCTCTGTAGTCTCATTGTTGTCTTTGTGGATCACAGTCCACGCACAGCCGCATCGAAGACTCAATTGTCCAGAAATGGAGCAAACCGCAATGATCAGCCTACGGCGCTAAAGCCAAAGTGTCCGCTAGCTTGATGCAGTTGATGCATCGTGCATCGACTGACTGTAATCACAACCTCCTCCTTCTCTGACTCCTTTCTTTCCCCCTCTCTCTCTCTCTCTCCACATATTTCCTCCTGTCCTCAGATCGCCTCAAGATGTGGAAGGAGGAGAAGGAGGTGTACAGGAGGCTCAAGGAGGTGCCGGACAAGGCGCTGACGGCCAGCAGCTATTCGGACGTTAACCTGGCCAAACTGTTCCAGGCCTTCACCTCCCTCAAGTAAACACATGTGTAGGATTTACTGTACATGCACCCCCTCTTTCTCTCTCACACGCACACACTCACACACAGCTTGTAATGTACATACACAACAGCACCACCTCTTTCTCTCTCACACGCACACCCTCACACACAGCTTGTACATACACAACAGTCCCACTGATGACCAATAGACTCCTGGTGGATTGATGGTGCTCAGGCGCTGCCCCCCTACTCCATGGTTTTTACTTTTTACTCTGGATGCTTTGTCTAATTGCTTTGATACAGGTTGAGGCAGGTAATATATGAACATGTGAATATTCCAGTAACATACGTGTGTCTGTGTACATTCCCCTGATTGTTTTTTTTTTTTTTTTTTTAGTGTTGCTTTAACTGGCTTGCGCCTGTGGAGGACACATTGGTGTGTGTATTTGTGAGCGATTATAGACTATGACCTCCATATCACGTACAACATGCCATCTAATGGCTCTATTATGAACTCCATCAAATCTTCTCCGACCCCCCTCCAGTTCCTTCAATTACACACACACACACACACTTACACACAGTCACTCTCAACTGTCTGTGACCCCATCACCCCTATCGGGTGTGGACAAGGGGGGTAGCAATCAGATCTAAATTACTCGCGCTGTGATCTAGACTAGTGGGGAAGGCTGAGCAGTATGTTATATAAGTTATATACTTGGTTGCGCGCACCAGTGTCATGCACCGAAAATAGCAGATCTACAAGCTCACAAAGCGTCACGCTGCTACACGTTGGGAGCTTGTAGATCTGCCATTTTCGTCTACGCTTTGAAATGACTTCTCCTCGAAGCAACCACGTGAACGAACACTTGTTCTGATTACTGCCATTCATTCCAGTTGTGTGTGTGTGTGAGGGGAAGAAAGGTGGGATGGTTAAAAATCGAAGTGAAGTGAAAAGTGGAGTGACAGCAGGGATCAACCCCGCTGTCTCTGCAGATCAGCTGATCTCCTTCCAGACCTTGTTCAAGGCTCACAATCTGCAGATTTTCCTAACCTATCATTTTCTACGTACTGGTATTTCCAAAACCACCTTAGTGTTTTAGTTTTTGTTTTGAAAGATTCTATTTGGGCTTTTTTTCCTGTTTTGTTTGTCGTTGTAATAAGCATAATGATTATTGGATGTTGTGATTTTAATACTGAAACTTGAATAAATAAAAAGTGAAACCCAGAGCATGTTGAGCGTATATTTGTGACCATGCGTCATCACCCCTGCAGTGCAAAACTGTCCACATCCAGTGTTAATATAACTCCATGTCAACATGTTGTTCAAACTGACTCGCTCATGTCTATTTAAATCCCTCGCACACCTCTCTCTCTTTCCCCTCTTCTACCTCCTGATGTGTGTTCTGCCTGTTAAATCAAATGTCATACAGTTTAGTAGCCTATATACAGTGAGTGTTAATAACTAGTAATAACTAGTAAGATGTTCAAGTGTGTATTTTTTAAAGGACCTCTTCACCTCTGGGACAACCAGATCTTATTTTATTGTTGTTTGGGACACGATCAACACAATCCTTATTTTTTTTTGTTCAATCTGTGTTTTTAGATATTTTAGTATTTCAGCATGCTACAAAGCATCATATGATGCTTTGTAGCATGATATTGCATCATCATGATATTGCATCAGCTTTGGAGTGTACAGTCAATGGACTAAAACCGCAGCCAAATCGAGTCTCCGGCATTAATTCGACCTCACTAAGCTAATAAAAGCGAGAACGAGACTCTTTTTCTATTGACACGCTAAGCTTTATTGCCATGTCGTTTTGACCAGAATGGCGGCGCCGAGCAAAGCGACGGACAAGGTAGTCCTTTGATGAGGGAATTAGTGCTCCATTCTGTCCCCATTATTCATAGCGAGGTGGAACACACAAGTACCAGAGAAGGGTGTCAATGGGAGAGCCGGTTCTATTGCAAAGTGTCTCCCTTGTTCGGGCTGAAAGGGCGGTTATGAGACGATAAACCGCTTAATACACTGAGCTAATTGGATGAGAGCGCGAGAGACGGGTGGAATTAAGGCCTGTTCCAAATGGGAACGGAGTGCCATGGTCCGCCATTCAGGCCTTTCATTGCCTTGCCTGGGTCTCCTCCGAGCACGTTCATCAAAGCGCCTTTTAGAGCTCCTCTGTCGGTGACTGTCTGAGCGAGGACAGTGTTGTAAAGTAACCAAGTACATTTACTCAAGTAGTCATTTTGAGGTATACTTGTAGGCCTACTTTACTGGAGTCCCCCCCCCCCCCCCCCCCCCCCACTCTCTCTCTCTCCCCATGTTCAATCCTTTTACTCCAACTCCACTACATCTCGAGACAATTTAATTATTTGAAAACTTAGTTAGGCCTACTTTGTAGAATGTATGAACCACTTCAGCCATAGCTATCCGGTTTTGCCGCGCATTGTGAGCGTGTAAATAAGCCAAGTGCTTTTCTAGGATCTACTTTTACTCGAGTACATTTTGAATTCCGGACTTGTAGGCCTAGGCCTATATTTGTTACAGAGTATTTCTGCACTGCAGTATTGATACAGATACTTTTACTTAAGTAAGTCATTTGAGTTCTTTTCCCACCCCTGGCGAGGAGTGATCCAGGTGAGGCATATAGAGTGATTGGGTCTATTCTCTGGGAGGGAACCATCAGGCCCGGGAGAATGTGAAATCAGCAGCCAAATCAAGGAACAGAGCAGGGAACGGCTAATGGCCTATAGATGGGTTTCTGGTCCACGTTACACTGATAAGAACTAGATGCGTGCGCAGGGTCGGTACCAAAATTAGCCAATGAAACCAGCGCTCCCCAAAACAACAGGTTTGGGGATTGGACGGAGTTGATTACATGATACAGTCACCTGTGCATTTTGTCTCAATGTTTGTAAACAAGAAACCCGTCTATATGGGTGACAACCAGGGACGTGCAGAGAATGTTAGAGAGGCAGGGGCTGAACTATATCTAAAAGGGCCTTCTGGTGAAAATATTGAAAATAGCAGACCTCCAAGCTCGGAGCTTGGAGGTCGGCTATTTTCACCATAGCATTCATGGTCTGGAGAGAGGGCACCTTTTTACAGCCTGATAAAAGGGCACGGGCTCAAGCCCCCTTTGATGTCTATGTGTGCACGTGCATGCAGGTGACAAACTGTGAGAACCTTTGGGCAGACCCAAACAGCCCACCATCCTCTTGTGCACTGGGCTACGCATTGGGCTATATATACATTAGGCATAATGTCTAATTCACTGTTTCCCTAACAGTGGGTCGGGACCCATGTGCGGGTCACGGACCAATTTTTGTGGGCCACGACTCCAGTATCGCCAAAATAAAACGCCTGGGTTTCCGAGGCTACGACTCCAGTAAACATCCAATTTTCTTATCCTATACATTTAAATATGTTTTGAAAAAGAAAAAGAAATTCACACATTTTAAAACAAACAAATCTATGCGATTCCATGAATAAATTGCCTAAGAAGTAGTGAAAATGGCAGATCTACAAGCTCACATTTCTTTTGGGTACACATTGCCATTCCTAAAAGTGCCATTCCTACCCACTGCCATTCCTACCCACTGCCATTCCTACTGCCATCCCTAACCCAAACCCTAACCCTAACCCCTAACCCTAACCCAAACCCTAACCCAAACCCTAACCCAAACCCTAACCCTAACCCTAACCTCAGTAGGAATGGCAGTGGGTAGGAATGGCACTTTTAGGAATGGAGAACTGACCCCATTTCTTTTGGGTCTGGACCTTAAAAGTTTGGGAACCACTTGGCCCTCAAATTACCGTGGAATAAGCTACCAAGCAAGCAACACATATGATTTACGTTTCTAGTCCATTTATTCGTCCAATTGTTGTTTTATCAACATTCATCATCATTCATGCAATATTTCCAAGAGTCATGCATAATCAAGAGGCCTGCAAGCGGGCCGCGTCTTGAATAATAGAACAGGAGGCGACGCCTCCCAACAAGTGTGACTTTTAAAAAATCCCCAGAGCAAGCCGTGCATTCCCGGCGACAGCATTTCAATTTCCTCGCCTTTTTGCGTTGGAAAAGGAAAGTTAAGCCCTTCGCACAGCGGGGTCGCCCGCCTCCTGGTCCGCGCCCTGCATTCCCCCAGATATTATGGACAAATTGGTTTGCCATTCATTAGTTATCTTCACAATAAGATTAAAGCTCCGCCCGGGCAATCTCATCAGAAAATCCTAAAGAAGGGGCCTCGCAGAAAAACACGCTCCAGTGGCCTTTAGGTCTGCTGTGGGGAATAGGATATAGGCTAATAATAATCATCGATGATCAATCATCACTTCGCGCACAGTGCTTTTTGTGCGATTTATGATATTGTCACAATAATGAAAATCCTTTATCCTGGGGTGGAACATTTGCCAAAAAATAGCTGATCTAAGAGCTCACAGCGCATTGCAATGTGAAGCATTGTGAGCTTGTAGATCGGCTATTTTTGTGCAAAGCCATTTGATAGAGTGAAAAAAGATGTATAAGTATATAGGCTATACCTTTTATATGCTGCTATGCAAATAAAAGGTGAATTGATCCCATTGCATGACCGAGGATGATATCACGATAATTTAAATCTCCACGATACGATTATTGAGTGTTTCTTATCACGATAAACGATAATGTCGTGTATCATCCCATCCCTATATCAGTCAGGTGGATCAGGCTATGCTGTTTCTCTCCTCATATAGGCCTGTGCTACCCAATTACTGCATGTGTTGTGTGAATTGAGTGATTATAGCCAATGGCCAGTAGGTAGCCTTTATTCCTACAAAACTAGGCGAATAAAGAGAACTAAATTAATCCGCGGGGTAATTTCACGCGGTTTGGTCGTGCACCATAGACGGGTCAAACGAACGCCAAGAAGGTTTTGCATTGATTGCTATGCGTCTGCTTTCGCCGCTGCGCTCCGTGCACGGAGGGATTTGGAGGAATTAAAGTCTACAAGGTGGGAGAGAGGGGTGAGGAGAGGGGCCGGGGACTCCACAGAAAGACTTTTTGATAAAGTGGTTTGTTACTTCATTAATGACAAAGGGACTCGCTTCCATCGACATGGCATTACAGATGTTAAGACCAATTTAGCGCCTTTAAAAGATTTTAAAGGAAGTTTTGTGAAGGGGCCCCCCCTTCCCTTCCCGGATAAAGTGGGCGATCTAATTGAAAACCCTCGCCTTTTGTCGCGCGTTTCGCATGTGGGAGGATTAGGCCATGAATATATGGGCTGTATTTTGTCAACTCGACACTACAGACTAGACGCACGCAGCGCGTGGAATTATATTAGTAGCCCCAAACACATTTTCTCGTATTTATTCAAGGTGGCCCGTTTACAATAAGCCATGCTATAAATCCATCCTTAATAGTTCTTTTCATTTCTCCACATTGGCATAATGGCACAAAGGAACTAAAATATTCTGTGTGACCGTTACACCTTGTAGGCTAACTAAGCCAAGCTATCCTGTTATCATAAGTGTAATTTCGTGTTATATATTCAAATAATATAGGTTTACTTAAGTATAGTCTATGGCTCACTGAGCACAGTGCCCTTACAAATTGCCTTTGTATTTTATTTTGAGCATGTCATTATATTAGAAATTGTTCAGAATCTTTTGAAAATAGCAGTTATTTTGGTAAATCTGTGATTTTAGCTATTTTAGATTTATTTAATTTATTTATTTGAGCATTTTGACTATAATTACATGCTCAATATGAATTATAGAGCAGCCTTTTTAAATGTTTAAGTAGCCTATAAAACAGGGCACAGGCTAAGAGTTGATAAGGTCAACATTATTCTTATGACAATGTAAGACAAAAAAACAGGTTCTTCATAGCATAGTTTTTATTAATAGTTATATAATATTCTATTTCACATATTTTCCTGGTTTAGGCCTATATGTCAGTCCTAATGGAATTTGAAATAAAGAATAAGTCATTTTACCAGTGTAATTTATTCAAATTAGCATTAATAAACCAGGAAATGTACAATCACTTTATAAGAAAAACAAAACCTTCCTCATCACTCGGTTTCTCTGGAAAACAGATATGACATAAATAATTAATATACTAAAAACCTAATATTTCATAAACACGGGCGAAATTCTAACATTCATAAACCACTACACCAAGTGCAACTGATCAAAACATGGTCTCTTCTCAAATATACATTGACCCTGTTGCCTCTTTTCCCCTCCCCTTTTATCTTTTTTTCTTTTCTTGTTTAGTTTTTACACAATATGTACAGTTTTTCTCTTGCACAGTACAGGCCAAAAGAGACACTGGTCAAATCCCAACTTAGCTTGTTTGTCCTGTAGTCAAACTCAGTGGAAATTTAAATCCTTGGTTATTATTAAGTGCTGAACAACAAATTCCAACCTAAGATACTATAGGCCAGTATCGTCATTAAAAAACTATGTCATAATCAGTTTAAGTATTTGGCGCAGAAATATTGTAGGTATATCACCACCCAAAAAACATATTATAAAATGTAACGAAAACTAACATAACCAAGTAAACCCCCAGAGTCCCCCAGGGATCTATGTTGGGCCCACTCCTTTCCCCCCCACTACATCAAATATCTTCACCACAAATAGCCTATATACAACTGCCTATTATAGATCTGCCATTTTTTGCCAAATTCGCTCCAGAATATGAATGCTATAGGGTTCAAAGCGCTTAAGCATTCAGTAGGGTTGAGTTTGACTAGCAGACAAACGAGAAGTGAAGATTTGGAAGCAGGCTTGTGAAAAGGCTATAGGTCTATGGACAGTTTTCCTTTGGTTTCGGTTTTGTTTTAAGCAACAATAATATCGTGAGCAGTGAGCACTCCTGTCCAGATTCAAAGTGGCAAGCTTTGCATCCCCTTTGGTTCCTGGGTCTTCATCTCCCCGTGCATATGTTATTTGTGACACACGTGACATACCCCCTCATGGGACATTTTCATTTAGCTTTTAAAAATAAATATAAGTGTGTAAAATATTGCGACCACAACAGTCTGAGTAAACTTTTCAGTGAAGGTGTCATAAAACGTCATCTCAAATTGTCAACCTGATCCTGTTGCTTTTCAGCTTGTTTTTTGGACATTGTAAATTAATTCAAATCACTGGACCACCCTACAATTCAGAAAGGTATACCTCAGGTGCGCATGCGTGCATGTGTGTTGGTACTAGGATTGGTTCTAATCATGCTGGCGGGTGTGTGGCATTTTGTTTTATATTGCAATTCTGGGTCATGGCTGGAATGGACGAATTGGAAGTATTAAGGTTTAGACTAGTGAGCAGTCATCTGACTCACACATAGTTTAGGCAGCGCTCTGCCTGAATTTGGTCGTGCTATTTTGTTGAGGGAGGGAGGGGGGTGTATATGAGGTATCGAGGGTCTGCAGCTCTAAATGTATTCTCTGTGTTAATTTAACCACATGAATCCTAACATCTCTTTTCTGGGGGATCCACAAGCTCACAACGTGTCGCCCGCTTACAACGTGTTGTGAGCTTGTAGAACTGCTGTTTTTGGCAAAGAGATATGAGTCAGAGGAGGGAAAAGGAGCCGACCTAGTATAGAACCCTGGAGGACACTGTTCAATGATGGTACGGTATAGGGTTTAAGTGGAGTTAGATGAACACAGAGGACTGTTTTGGGGGGGGGGGGGGTCGTCCGGGTGATGAGATTACTGCTCTGAGTTTGAAGGGGGGACAAGAGGGCGTTTGGGTGTTAACCACTTTAACCCCAGCATCCATATTCTTGATGGAATTCTGTCTGGGGAGCCAAAACATAGCAGATATTGCATGCTCACAACGCGTCACAGCATGACACGTCGGTGAAGAGATTTAGTGTATAGATGCAAAGAAGCGGTCCCAAGTACACAGAGCCACCTCGGGTCCAGTTTATTAAGTCTATAGAGAGGGTTTAAAGGAGTAGTTCACCCCCAAAATGACTTTTTCTCTAATGATTTCTCATGCCATGGAGACTTGGGTTCAATCATATTTTTTTTGTATTTGTCGCATTCCTAAGACAAAAAATGTATTATAGTAAATTTACCCCCATTGATTCCGGATGGGGACGAAATGCAAGACCCTGGATGGGGACCTAGGGTCAAGGGTCAGGTACATTTTACCCCCATTGATTCTGACTCTGAGCTTGTGTCCCCATCCAGAGACTTGCATCTGGGTCCCCATCCGGAATCAACGGGGGTAGATTTACTATAATACATTTTATATTGATACAACAAATTATCATTGAACTCAAGTCTCCATGGCATGAGTAATCAATAGAAGAAAAGTCATGTTGGGGGTGAACTACTCCTTTAAGTGGTTAAAATGTGGGTGGGTTGGGTTGGGTTGGGTTGGGTTGGGGGGGAGTGGGGGCTAGCTGGGTGTCAAAGTGTTCAGCACACCTCCTTCCCCGGGCCTCCTGCAGGCAGTATGTTGAGCTGGGTGAGCTGAGCCGAGTGTTCCTTGGCCTTGAGGCGCAGCGCGGCGATGCTGGACGCCCTGCGGTCGGCCGCGGCCACCGTGGTGGAGGAGGGGGACGAGGAGCTGGAGGAGGAGGACGGGTCGGACAGGAGGGGGCCCGCCGGGTGGGAGGGGCTCTCCACGGGGGGCACGGACTGCCGGAGCAAGGCGGCGGCGGCGGCGGTGGAAGCACTGGTCAGCGGGCCCATGCTGGAGAAGAGTCTGCATGGCAGGGTGGAGCAAGCCAGGAAGGATGTTATAAGCATGAGAAAAATACCGTTGCTGTCAGTCAGAAACAGGGGTCTTCAACGTTTTCAGGCCAAGGACCCCTTAGTTGAGAGAGAGACGAAGCAGGGACCCCTGCAAACTGTTCAGAGATTCCATATAGTTTCATTGTTTGACAGCACAATCATCAGTATGTTTTGGTTTCATGTAAATTTCACATGTTTAACCACTTGAACCGTTAATACTTAATAAACTTGACCTAAACTTGACCTTTCACTCTTTTTCCCCTCTACACCAAACCTTGTTGCCGAAAATAGCCGATCTACAAGCTCACAACGCTTCGAGCTGTGAGGCGTTGTGAGCTTGTAGATCTGCTATTTTTGGCTAAAGTTCTCGTAATATGGACGCTAGGGTTCAAGTGGTTAACATAAAAGAAGAGAAAAATGTTTCTATCACACAAAGATTTGGAGGACCCCCTGTAGTAACTCTGAGGACCCCCTAGGGGTCCTGGACCCCCTGTTGAAGACCCCTGGTCAGAAACCTTTGCGGTGCTAACAGCTCCTATGGCTTTGTCTGTTTGTATGTATGTCCTACTGGCTCATTGGCCAAGCTTCGCCGGACGCTTAATGAAATAAACTCATAAAAAGCACCACTCACTTCTGGGTGTGATTTTTTGTTTGTTTTTTTGTAAACTAAATTATGACATTTCATCGTACACATCGATTATTAAAATCTTTAGCGATTTGCCAATTATTTGGTGGCCCGCTTGCAATGTCCTCACAGTCCACCAGACCAGACCATGGACTCTGGCTCATCCCAGCAGGAGGAGGGGGGTGTCTGTCTGGGACGATGGTCTCACCTGCCGAAGGTGGGTCCAATGAAAGCGGGATGGCGGAACATGGCGGCCGTGCCCAGAAAGGTGCTCAGGCCCAGCGGGGTGGCCAGGGGCGCCGAGCCGTTGTGCGGCGGGTGGTGTGCCAGCCCCGGGAAGGCGGCGGCGGCTGCTGCCGCGGCCGTCCAGGCGGACTCCAGGGCAGGGTGCGGGTGAGGAGGGAAGTGTCCTCCGTCCAGGTAGTGGCTGAGAGGGTGGGCCGCCGCCAGGGGGCCTGGGAACGCCAGGCCGGACGGGTGGGCCTGCACCCCGGCTTTCTCCCGTTTCCTCCACTTGGCCCGGCGGTTCTGGAACCACACCTGAGAAGGGACACCCATCGCGCACAGGTGAGACAGCAGCAGGAAAAGGAAGGACCCCCAAGTTAAAGGAATAGTTCACTCCCAAAATGAGCTTTTTCTATTGATTACTCACCCCATGGAGACTTGAGTTCGATAATATTTTTTAGTTTTTGTCACATTCCTAAGGGCTAAGGCAATAATTTGATTATAATAAATGATTGCGAATGGAGACAAATGCATTTGATTCTCCATCCGGAATCAATGGGGACAAAAACTAACAAATAACTCAAGTGCCTGGATCACCTCAAGTGGTTGAACTGGTTGATTTTGATATAGGAACCCCTCAAGGACCCCTAGTTAGTGATGACTAATCACTGTGATTCTCCAGCAAATATATTTCAACACATATGGACAAACCCACACCTTGACACATTTACCGATAGATAGATCAAGAGTATAGCTATATGGAATAGAAAGGTAATTAGACCCCTCTTTTTATTTGTTCTTAAAATTGATATATACACAGCACAAGTACTTATTAGTATCCATACAATGATTGTTTGCATTGTAAAACGATACGATGCAAAGCCAATTTAGCTGTTTGCATATCGATAGTAGATCGTTGCAAATTAAAATCGATTTTTCGATTCCGTTACTATATCGTTACACCCCTAATGTTTACTGTGTTGTGTTCGGTTTAAAGGAGCATGTAAGGTGTGCTAAACGCAAAAATAATTGTCAGGTGAAAACAATTAGACTAAAATAAAATAAAAACTATGTCAAAGAAAGTGTCAAAAGTAGATACAATAGAATAGCCGATCTACAAACTCTCAACGCATAGCAATGCCACATGTTGAGAGCTTGTAGATGCTGTTTTTGATTTAGGAAAGAAAGAAGAAAAAAAAAAGTAAAAACATGAAAATGTTTTAAGCTTCATTCCCACCATGCAGGCACGATAGATTAAGATTAAAATATCGTAAATTCTACCATCCAGTTCACTTCACTTTAAAGGCCCATTCCTACTGGGCCAGATAAACAGATACAAAATATCTGTGGCCGATATTTTTTTATCTGTATCTTACCATCCACTTGAATGGCCCAGTGGGAATGGGCCTTTAAACGATAGTTTTATCTTTCTTGATCGTGCCTGGTGGGAATACAGCTTGACAGGTAGCCCTATAGGCTTGCTGTGTTGCAGGTGGCAGCAGTGGTATAGGTCAACAGTAATTACACGAGAGGGAAAGTCCTTATGTCTACGTTATAGCCAATTAAACCCCCTTCCTGCCTTTGGGGTGGGGAGAGATAATTAAGAGCGGGTTGTTAACAAAAGCCGGGGTAAAATTGCCTGAACCGGCTCCAATGGCAATTAATGCGCTTTAAATTAAAATTCTCCGGATCGTAGAAACAACTGACTTCTATCCGGGAGCGGTTATTTAACTTTCCCACGCATCCTCTTGTGTTGCGTTCAGTTTGCACTGCAGAAACACGGCGGGGGCTCCCACAATGAGCAAAATGTCAACACGAGCAGGGTGATTGAACGGGCGACTTGAGCGACAGTCCATGTGACCACACACACACACACACACACACACACACACACACACACGCAGGCATTATCCCCGGAGGGGCTGTTTAGCATTACATGGCCCCTCGGGAATTTATGAGTTTTTATCACCTCCTGATGGCGCCCGTTAAGTGATTTGTTCACCTTACGCTCCCCCTAAAGAGACATCTGTTGTTTTACCGTCGGCCATAACCCCGCTAGGAGCTTCCACCGTGTTTGAACTGTCTCTTTGGTTATGAGCCCGGGCTTTCGACGTGCAAGCCACGCTCTCAATGGAGCTGAGCAATGGTGGCGGGGGAGGGGGGGAGGGAGGGAGGGCGCAAACACCTTTAATGGTCTCTCATTCGTTCCCAAGTGCAAAGCATCGGATCAATGCAGGCCTATTGCAATCACATAATGGGAAATCAAATAGCATTATCGTCCCCGTTACCCCCTCCCTGCTTTACCTCCTCCCTCCCTCCGTCTCTCTCTCTCTCTCTCTCTCTCTCTCTCTCTCTCTCTCTCTCTCCACCCCACCTTTCTCTCCCTCCCTCCCTCTCTCTCCCCATCGCTAGTGGTGGACAGTTAGTGGACAGTAGGCTAACTTACATTTGGTTGAGTATAGCCTAAAAGTTAAAACAATTCTGAGTGTCCGTATTCTGCATGTAATGTCACGGTGCGTCAAGAATTGAGCCCAATATAAGGGTAGGGCGGAGGCACACTTTTAGTGGCAAACAGACACATCAGCAAACGTGATCGTGACACTGAACTTGAATAGGATATTCTTCGTATAGACCTACTTTAGGCCTATACGACTTTCACACTCACATTTCAAAGAGGAATATTGTAGTTTTGACTCCATTATATTTCTGGGGGAAGTATATGCTGAATTCTCAACTTGAGCCCTATATGCCACTTGAACTTGTGGATCTGCTATTTTCATTTAAAAAAATATTTTTAAATGCAAGTAATAACCTACTTTAACTCAAGTTTGACTGAGCAAATTTGACTCCTTTGAGTATTATCTCCTCTCCTCTCCTCTCCGACCCCCCCCCCCCCCCTCTCTCTCTGATGGGAATTCAAACAGTCTTCTTGTATCCCAGGAAATACACCAGTGTTTGTTCGGACTCGGAGCCGGCACTAAGTGAGCGTTTATGAATCTCCAGCGTTGGCTTAATTGCCACTAAAAGGTCCCCAATCGCGCGGTAATAACATTCAATAACAGGAAAGGCCTTCCCCGCGGCAGCAATCGGAGCCATTTAACACATTTCAGAGTAATAAATTACCGTCTCAAATTGGCCATGGGCGCACCGTCGATTCAAGGCCAGAGACGCATCAACCGTTTATTATCCAGATAGAGCTGACGTTTTACAGCGGGATATAAAACATTAAGAGGATATGTTTCTGATTTCTCTATTTACGAGTCATGGTTTAAGTTAAGCTTATTGTGTTTAAATAAAGCTTTCGTGGGCTGTTGCAGGCAGCAATAAACCAGTGGTGGAAAGTAACCAATTATAGCCTACATTTACTTAAAGGGGAAGACCACCCATTTTCAATATTGAACTGTGTCATTAATATGCCCTAGAGGAGTTGTGTGGAAATAGAAAAAAAAATCCCCCCCTTCTGTGTTGCCTAGAACTGGAAGATTGATTTTGGGGTTTGTATTGTAAAGTACAACTTGATGACATCACACATTGTACTTTACAATACAAACCCCAAAATCAATCCTCCAGATGTAGGCAACACAGAAGGGGGGGAACTTTTTTTCTATTTCCACACAACTCCTCTAAGGTATATTAATGACATATTTCAATATTGAAAATGGGTGGTCTTCCCCTTTAAGTATAGGATATACTCAAGTATACAATTGTGAGGTATACTTGACTGATTAGTTGATGTATTAGAAGTTTGCAAAGAAAAAGGTATGGACAGTATACAGTTCACTGATACAAGGTCAACTAAACTTTACTTGAGTATTTCCAATTTACAATAATTTTACTGTACTCCACTACATTTCGGATCCAAATATTGTAGGCTATACCTTTACTCCACTACTATAGAAAACTTTAGTTACTTCGTAGATTGATTATTGTTACAAAATATACATAAACCACTTCAACAACCCATATATTCGGCCATTTGAAAACAGCCGATCTACAAGCTCACAATGCCTCGCGATGCAACATGTGAGCTTGTAGATCTGCCGAGTAGGCGGCCTACTTTTTCCACCTGCAATAAACAGAATTAAGGCCACTTACTTGCACACGCGCCTCTGTGAGGTCCAGACGCATTGCCAGCTCTTCTCTGAAAGAAAGCAAAGGAAAGAAAAACGGACACATTCGTGGTTTATATATTGGCCACAATTTGGTATAACTATGTACAATTGCCGTTTCTCCACCTGTTCGCTGCCAACAATAGACGACGTAAATAGGTTGACTTTTTCAACTGCAGAAAGACATATAGCCATAACCACAGCCAGCCTAGCCGTGGATGTGTAGAATAGGGCCTGGCTGGTGATTGTCACTATAACAACATAATGGTACTTGAAAATAATGACATCTGAACAAGGCAATTGATGTTCCCTGGAATAGATGGGATTGTGCATGGCGCAAATTATACCATCAAGGCGCCAGGAAATAAATTAAATCAATTCAGTTCAAATATAGGATAATACCAAATCAAATGCTGAAAAATATTAAATCTCAAACCATAAACACCTTATTTAGTGTGTGTGTGTGTGTGTGTGTGTGTGTGTGTGTGTGTGTGTGTGTGTGTGTGTGTGTGTGTGTGTGTGTGTGTGTGTGTGTGTGTGTGTGTGTGTGTGTGTGTGTGTGTGTGTGTGTGTGTGTGTGTGTGTGTGTGTTTGCGCGCGCGCATAACTGCCATGCTTTGCAGGCCATGGCTATTTTGAAATAACATCAGAGTTGTATAATTTAGCCTAAAATATAATTATATGAAAATAAATACAGTTATAGAGAGCATGCATGAGTCTAAAATAGTTATACAGTGTGGGCTACAGTTCATTCTGTTGTGGTGTGTGTGTGTGTGTGTGTGTGTGTGTGTGTGTGTGTGTGTGTGTGTTGTGTTGTGGTTTTGTCGTGCAACAAACTGTGTGTGTGTGTGTGTGTGTGTGTGTGTGTGTGTGTGTGTGTGTGTGTGTGTGTGTGTGTGTGTGTGTGTGTGTGTGTGTGTGTGTGTGTGTGTGTGTGTGCGCGTGCGCGTGCGTGCGCGCGCCCTTGAGCCTGTGGAGGCCTCAAATTGCGCCGAATGAATCCGCATTCTAGTTCTAGCTGCCGCGTGGTAATGTGAGCCCGGCGGATCCGCTAATTCTTATGAGAATAACACGGATGCTATGTGCAACAATGGGCAGGGATAAATGTAGCTAAACGACCTTAGTGTTTCCACTTAGACGCATTGTGTTCCCTCCTCTGATGCCAGCCACGGGGTTTACTGCGCTGCGGGCGCGTTTATGAGGTGCGAACTCCGCAGTGTCCGATTACGAATATGGAATTACACAGGGGGGATTTCTGCCGAGGCTTTTACGTAAGCCCGGTAGTGTTTATTTGTGAATAGCAGGCCTGAATAAATGTAAGAAATTATCAAGTTTAATTAAACCGCGTAGTCTTAGTAAAACGGACCTGAATTCCATCTGTAGCCTAGGCTATACTACTTGGACCGATTTTTCTTTTTCCGTCTACAGAATACACCAGATCTCTTTGCCGAAAAGAGCCGATCTACAATCTCTAGAGGCAGTGAGATTGTAGATCTGCATTTTTAATTTATTTTGTATTTGATTCTTTTTGGCTACTGTGCTCCCCCAGTATATGGAAGCCGGTCAAGCTGCCATGCAAGTAATTATTGGAATGTGTAAAGCAGGTTTTTACGTTGATTTTTTTTAATTGGTTAATAAGCATTTTAAATTATTATAGCATAATAATTAATATTATTATTAATATTATTTCGTTCTGAAATCTGTATTATTAATAAGCTAACCTAATAAACATGTGTTTTGAATAATATGCCTATATTTATATATTATGTCTATATCTATATATCAAGAAGGGCAATATGATGGGAATGTCTAAGTTAAAAACGAAATGAATAATTCTATCTAATATAACGTATAAATTGCAGTATGTCTGACCTGGTGAAGACGTCGGGGTAATGTGTCTTCTGGAAGGCCCTCTCCAGCTCCTCTAGCTGGTAGCTGGTGAACGTAGTCCTGTATCTTCTCTGTTTGCGTTTCAACATCCCCTCCTCAGAGTCACTGCCCGCCGACAGGCACACGCTGTCCTCCCCGTCCCGCACGTCCCCGTCCCCGGCGTTCAAGCTCTCCCTCTCCCCCTCGTCCTTCGGCGAGAGGCTGCGTGATGCCGCGTTCCCCCCGCAGCTCCCCTCCTCTTTCCCCGCGTCCTCCTCGAACTTCAGCGGCCCGAGCTCCATCAAGCCCGGGCTGCCGTCCTCGGAGCTTCCTTCCTCCCCGGCCCCGGCGGGGCTCTTGTCGCCCTCTCCCCGGCCCAGGGACGCGTTCTCCCGGTAGGACTTGCTCCGGCTGATGCTCACCTGCGGCGCCTGGCTGATCTTGAGGTTGTCGCCGCCGCAGGCCTGCTGGTGCTCCAGCAGCAGTTTCTCTCCGTGCTCGTGGAGGTACTTCCCTCCCGGGCCGTACAGCCGGCGGAGCTTCGGCGGCAGGTGCAAGTCGGCGTCGAGAGACAGCGCGTCTTTAGTTGAGCCTGCAAGTGGGATATGATGAGTGCACCGTTATTTATGTGCAAAGGACAACATAAGATTAATAAGCTCCTGCTGTTTTAAAGTTAAACATTTCAGGCCTGCTGCTGTGCTGTACACTTTCATCAGCTATCCCTAGCCTACACTTTTGGCCACAATATCAATATGCGATGAAGCAGTCTGTCGATTTTCGAAGTTATGTGAACTTGAAGGACATATTAGGCAATACACACAGATCATCATCATCATCATCATCACATAATTGGCCCATATAGCCTACCACAGAGATGTGTAATAATCACGTTTAGGTGATAACCATGCTTAGATCGTTGCCAGCAGGTGAAAAACTCAAAATGTAGATCAACCCACTTTTTTATACTATATATTCTATTCTATACTATTCTCGCTCTTTTCTTTTTTATGTATTTATTTATTTTAATTCTCAAGTTCAACCCACATGTTGGTCCATAATAAACATACATAAATTAACAAAGAGCACAGCGTTTCACGCGTCCAACAACATGACACTCCAGTAGGCTCCAGACCTATTTTCTTTACAGTCTATATGCTCCAGACAAGTGGGATTGCAGGGACTCTGTGCCACAGAGTCCCTGCAGAGTCTGTGGGTTCCTTTAGCGGGGTCTAAATTGACTCATCTACATGTCGGTAACTCTGACGGTGTACAAATGGAACCAAATGAACCCGGAGGGGTTCATTTGGTTCCATTTGTTACACTGTCAGAGTTTCTGTCAGAGACCTTGACATTTAAAAGTTTGAGAAACACTGCTCCTCCAGTCCGGAGCCAGTTCCTTTACCTTCAGCTGTCTTGTTGCTGTCTCGCTGGTTCTCCGCTCTGTCGGGCTGCAGAGCTGCCAGTGTCAGACTGGTCGCTCCTATGAGTCTGACTCTGCAGGGACTCCGGCGGCCCAGAATGCTGTCGATGCAGTAGGACGACAGCAGCGTGGGTGACTTGTTGCTGCTCTTCCTCTGCTCCGCCGCTCCGCCGCGGTCCCCGTGGCCGTGGAGGATCTCCTCTTCAAACTGACCGTTCATGTTGAACGCCTATTAGGGCTCCTCCGCTCCGCTCGGTCTTATTTTGACAGAGAGCAACGGAAAGGTGTCACTCTCTCTCTCTCTCTCTCTCTCTCTCCACTTCTCGTCGTCGCGCTGCCTCTGACTTGTCTAGTCAGTCCTCTCTCTCTCTCTCTCTCTCTCTCTCTCTCTCTCTCTCACTCTCTCACTCTCTCGTTTTCTCGTCGTTAATATGACGGCGTTTTGCTGTCTGATCGCGATCCGCGTGGCACTCTCCGTGCGCTCTCACCGACGTGTATGCGGGCTATAGGCCATTTACCGCGCGCCTGATTGGCTTGCACGACCGCGCGCGTGTGCGTGTGTGCGCGCACGCGCGTATTTTATCCATTAAGTTAATTTGAGAGAAATGGAGGAGCAAAACTTGAAATGGAGTTTTTCATCCCTGTGGAATGAACTAGTTTTTGTTAAGCGGTGTTATCATCGTTTGCTGAGAGCGACGAGAAGATAAAATAGCCTATATATTATAGGGCAGGCTACTGTGCGCTGTGCGGCCTACGTACACGTTTTTAAAAAAAATTAACCGCTCTATAATTTAATTAGCTATTGAGAACAGCATTCAAAGAATAGCCTAAATGGGCCTATATTTTGCATATACATTTGTCATCAGGATAAAAGGTAAGTAGGCGAAATGCTCTTAGTAAATAGTGTTTTTTCAAATGTAATGACAGAATTCCTAAACGTTATTAGTCCTATTAACCAAACTTGCATACTCGAATAATCCATTTCAATATGCATGTTGAATGTTTAAGGCCTATATTATGCTATGTCTTCCTAGAGAATAAGACAAATTAATCTGGACCAGAGTTTGTGTTTAACCGCGGACAGCACCTGCACAATTATTATCAACTAATCAATAGGCCTATCTGTATATTTGTGTACATATTAATTGCACAACCAGTTTCACGCAACTGACAAACAAAAACAAAACAACGAATATTGTTTAGTTATTATAACGATATGGAAATATTTTAACAATTTGGAGTAATGTATAACAAACTCGATTTCGTTTTTAAAAGCTCATAGTGCATGTTAAACGCTTAAAGGGGCACTCCACCACTTTTCAACCTATCTTCATATAATAGGTCCTCACTAATGTTCATGATAAAATATCAAAAAAAAATTCTACTCAGTTTGGGTCTCAAAGGAGAGCTGTGGGTGGGTCAAATCCTTCCTACCGGTGACATCATAAATGGGAAATGCAAGCTAATAGAAACTGCAGGCTTTCCATTCCTGAAAAAGTTGCAATGTTAAAGTGGAAGCCATTGTTCTCGTGATAATATATATATATTTTTTTTTTTTTCAAAAATATTATTTAATTTTCTTTTGTCAAACGATGATGTCACCGGTGGAAGGATTTGACAGCTCTCCTATGAGACCCAGACTGAATAGAAAAGAATTGTGCTATTTTATCATGAACATTAGTGAGGACCTATAAGACAGGTTGAAAAGTGGTGAACTACTCCTTTAATTAAATGCATTATTTGCTCGTACCTGTAACCTATTTTCACATCAGGGCAAATCATGGTAAAACATAACAGGCCTTATCAAGTCATCCTGTTGGACATGCCGGCTGCACCTGCAACCCGCTGGTGGTTTTCTACCTTTTTCATGCACCATTTGATGAGATTTAGCCTCTCACTCAGTCAGACCCAATACTTAGAATATTTTGTTATCTTCTTTGGATAAGATAAGATTGTGTCCACAATTCCATAACCGCAAACGTTGATGGAAATAACAATTCTTATATTCTCTAACTGCGTACACTTCTTGTAAATTAAGCAATGCATGACGGTGGGACTACACCAAGCCGTTTTGCGCGCGTCAGTGCGTATGCGTGCGTATGCGGGGCGCGCGCGCGTATGTGCGTTTTGGATAGATCCAATGTATATCAATTCACCCGGCTACACCAGGCGTACGGATAGCGCGAACCACGGATACGCATTCCCTAAAAATAGGATCGGTTCTATTTTTTAAGCACGCCTATGCGTTTTGTACACAGACTATCTGGTCTTCCTCACATATACTCCCTCCTTGGTGTAGCCTGGAGCGTTTACGCATACGCGAGCGTCTTCACGGACAGTACGCGCGTATGTGCACATTTTTTGGTGTAGTCCCACCGTGAAGCTGTTTAACAATTACAGTATTTAACTCCTGAGAGGCTGATCTTTATTAGGCCTATAAGGGTCCATTTGCTTACCGACTCAACATCAATTAGCTGCATGGGGACCACCTGGAACCCCCTCAAGGACCACTGGTGGTCCCCGGACCACTGGTTGAAAACCACTGATCTATACTAATCCTCCTCTGTCTGTCTGTCTGTCTGTCTGTCTGTCTGTCTGTCTGTCTGTCTGTCTGTCTGTCTGTCTGTCTGTGTCTCTCTTTCTCTCGTTCTAATTGCTGGCTCTCTCCTGGAATTGTGGAGGCAATCCACTGGCTGTGCGTGCAGATTGTCTTACAAGTGAAGGTGGGTGTAGTAGTGTGGTGTGGTGCTGAGACGCCGGGAGAGCCGCGCCAACGCGGTCCTCGCTCTGGAGAGGGATAGATAGATGATGGATCGAGAATGTAATTTTAAATGAAAGTCCATTTAACCTGCTGCGAATGGCCTGACCCCTCGCATCAGAACCCATCACTGTTAAAAGCATCATTTTCACAATTCAATCTTACTCCCCTCCCCCTAAAAAAAAAAAAAAAACTTCAGCAATTCTTTTCGTTCCTTTATGTATCTGCCGGGCCGTTAGGGCATCGCAACAACGTGATAGCCTTAATAGGCTATCATCTTCTTGAAAGGTGTGTGGTCTTGGGATTGCAACAAGAGTGCCACTGCCTATGACTGTCTGATCTTCAAAAGGCTCGAGATTTTATCAGCAACCATCATCAACAACAGTAGACCACTATTCGGTGTATTTTTGTGATATAGGCCTAGCTACATTCCTGGTTTATAATTGTCTCCACCAGCCGAAGGCTTGGGAGAGAGTATGTTTTCCCCTCCGTCCGTCCGTGTGTCCGTCCGTCCGTGTGTCCGTCCGTGCGTCCGTCCGTGCGTCCTCGCAGTTTGTGTGCAGCTAATCTCAGTCACCGTTGGCCCGGTCGCTGCCAAAGTGAGCACACACATTCCCTGGATGCCAATCTAGAACCTCTGCCCTAAATTTTTCAAATGGGCTTTTTCTAGCGCCACCTAGTGGCCGATGTTCGCAAGACACATTTCTGTGCACTACTCTTACAGATTTTGTCCAAAAATCCTACAATTCGGTAGGCAGTATCTCGACAGTCATGTGATCGACACGGATCTGTCCGATTTTGCATATTCCATCCTGATTGGCTAAGATTGGCTTCCAAAGTTTGTAGGATTGAGCCGTTTTGAACAAAATGCCTCAAATCCCAAACGCAAAGTGCAATTATCATGAAATCGCGCACATACGTTCCCACTAGGCCGAGGAAGAAATGCCACTTAATTTTTTTTTTAATCAGCCTCATGGTGGCGCTATAACAGGCCGATTTGTGGTTTTACCTATAACTCCACCGATCAGTTTCAAACTTTGTAAGCGCACTCCCTAGAGGCTAAGGATAAACCTTTGCCCTGCATTTTTCACATCAGCCTTTTATAGCGCCACCTTTGGGCCGACTTATGTAAAACACATTTTTGGATATTACTCCTTGAGATTTTATGCAAAAATCACGCAAATCGGTACACAGTATCTCTATAGTCATGTGATCAAGTCCGATCCATCTGATATTTCATATTCCATCCTGATTGGCTAATATTTGCTTCCAAAGTTTGCAGGATTGCTCCGTTTTTGAACAAAATGCTTCAATTCATCAACGCAGCTTGCGATTACTGTGAAATTTGCCACAGAAATTCCCACTAGGTCAAGGAACAAATGCTACCTTTTTTCACATTGGCCTGTTATAGCGCCACCAGCAGGTAGACTTTAGCAAAACACATTTTTGGAACACAATGCTTCAAATCATGCATGCAGCGTCCGATTTCCATGAAAGATCTATGGTGAAGAACATATGCCACCCTTTTTACATTGGCCTATTATACAGTAGCACCACCAGGACACACGGCCTGGTGGAGACCTGTGCTCGGAAGAGCACTGCTTCTAGTTATATCTATTATTATGTGTCACTCTCACACTAACGTGTAACCATGGTTGGTTCTCATATCGGGGTTCTTGGGGTTCAACATTTATTTCAATTGTTTATCCACTTTAACCATGTGTAGGCTATTATGCCTTGTGAGCTTAGTTCTGCTATTTTGGAGGGGACAAAATCGAAGATTTGGGAAATGTGTAATATCAATACGATATGGGGGGTTCCTGGCTGGCACAAAATATTTTCAGAGGGGGCCCCCAGCCAATTACACTATTAGGGCCTACATTAATTTTGGGCTCTGTGTGTAGCTGTAGTAGGCTACTACTGTCAACAGACTATCTGTGTTGGCTATATTGATGCACGTTGCAAATCAAAGAGACAGGTGGACGCTATAAAAAGCACAATTAATTCCCCACATTTACGGTGTCAGAAACTTCTGGATTCGTTTTATTTGCACTCAAGGTTCAACGTGGTAATGAGAGTAATAAATAACAATATAAAATGTTATGTATTTTCCTCCTGCGAGCTCACAAAGTGATACAGACGGGTCTGTAGGAGTCGCTCTGTAATTTGGGGGCCCACAATTTGATTCATTTATCAGCGCACTGAGCGCACTGTTATTAACCCCGCAGTGGAGGTGGGGTAAAGAGATGTCACGTGCTGCAGCCATTTCTGCCAGCAGGACATCCGTTCTTTGTTTAAAACGTACTAATTACGTGCACAGTGCACACAGCCTGCATTAGTTAGGTGGAGAAGTAACGCATGCCTTTTTCACATTTTCAATGTAGGCCTACATTGAAAGTTGATGATCTATTTCCTCGGGAAACGTCAGGAATGGATCGGTGAGTTGTGATCACTGCATGGTGTTTAAGGGTATACCGGGTTGCTGGGGGTTGTTATGGCCATCTGACTGAGTGATAAATAAGCCTAATAATATTATTAAATCCTTAAATTTGATTTAGGCTGTTTAATCATATTTATAAGGGTTTATAAGGGTTTATTTGCCTGTTTAGGCTAAGTATATATAGTGTGTGTGTGTGTGTGTGTGTGTGTGTGTGTGTGTGTGTGTGTGTGTGTGTGTGTGTGTGTGGGCCCTATAGGGTGTGCCAAATGTAGTTCTAAGAGCGGCCATTTCTTGGGTAAACACAGCCTTACACAGGTGTTCTGATTAGACTATAGCATTAGTTCTATGCAATCAAACAATTGAAACACCTGTGTTTTTACCCAAGAAATGGCCGCTAATGACTACAATGGCGTAGGCGCTGGCACACACTATAAGAAGAAGAAAAAAATAGAACCTAGAGAGAGAGAGCTTAGCTATGGGAATTAAAACATTGAAAGGTATGGGCAGATGAGGCTATATATCCTTCTTTCCCAGCCCACATGCCTCAATACCACTAAGTAAATGAAAATCCATGAAAATCAATTAATAAGTCTATCTTCTTTCAACAAGTTTCCCGCTAAACTTTCAGGCTTTTCAGCTGGCGCCATCTCCTGGTCTGAAGAGTAACTACAACTTCTTGTTAGGTTGGGCACTAGGGAGTCCTGCTGCTTTGGCTATCCTATCTCCATTGCGCAATGGAGAGGGTGTTGCTTGCCAAAAAGAACAGATCGACAAGCTCTGTTATTTTTGGCAAGCGACACTGTTGTAGCCTATACTAAATTAGGCTTGTGACATAATCCATTTAGCCTGATTTTAGTGATTTAGGTAGACCTCACAAACGAAATGGAGCCTTTTAGCCCATCATTCTTGGTAGTCTACAGTACACTGTGGACCTAAGCTAGGCCTATGCCCTGTTTGAATTTAATGACAATTTTACTTTCATAAAATGTCCAAGATTTTCAAAATGTTTCAACCAGTTCACAATACACAAAAAAAGGAAAGAAAATAGAAAGGAAATAGGCTTTTTCAGTCATCTAAAATTGAGAGAATGCAAGAGAAGAGGCATATCTGAATCATGTTTGTTGCGACCGTAAGGTCGCAGTTTAGTATGAAAACCTCCACCGGCCGTCCGTCGGTCACACGTGCGGTCGACCGCACGTCACACGTGCGGTCGACGTGTGATGAGGTCACGATGAGTCATCTATGCCCAAATATAGATTTCTAGGTCAGATGGCCCATAGAGTTTGTGATGTCAAACCTAGCAACCCAATATAAACAAACCTGATGTCAGACCTGAAGTATCCTTTTATACCCATATATGGAGATACAGAGATCTCCATATATGGGCATATTAGAAAGCCCATATATGGGCATATACGGATGACATCAGGGATATCCATATATGGGCATAAAAGGGACAAGGGCTTACAGTTAAGAGATCTCCATATATGGGCATATCAGAAAGCCCATATATGTTCATATACTGATGACATCAGGAATATCCATATATGGGCATAAAAGGGACAAGGACTTACAGTTAAGAGATCTCCATATATGGGCATAAAGGGACAAGGACTGTTACAGTAGATATAGAGATGTCCATATATGGGCATAAATGAACAAGGACTGACAAACACTGAGATCTCCATATAACCTATGGGAATATAAGGGACGAGGACTGTCAGCTTGTAGACCTATTTTCTAAATATTGTTGTACATTAAAAACTTGAAATGGGTCGTTCTGCATAGTACTTGGGATTTGTTGATGTAAATGTTCACATAGAGTGTAATAATTGGTAAAACAAACTTTTGGCCTATTTGTGGAGATAAGCGACCAACGGTCGCTTATCTCCCGATTAGGGAGTCTTACTGGTTGTTTGTTATTGTGCACTGACGGGCGTGACGTCAGTTCGTGATGAAGTCCAGTTGTGTTCTATTCTCACTGCGGTTGAAGTTCCACATGCTAATAGCAGGAGTTCAATTCTCTAGTATTCACTCCATTGTGTGATCAATAGGGCACAACAGGATAATTGGAGCCATTATAGCCACCCCTGCATGTTTAAAGGAATCAAAAGAAAAATGCAGTGCAGTGAATGAACTAGAATGAACCAAAATTGAGTTTTGCCATGTGTGTATATGCAGGGTTGCCAACATTGGACTGCCAGAATCATATCACATAGTACATTTAATGTCCTGTGTTCTGGTGAATCTTGTGCATGTTTGATACTTTTATCAGGCTTGCTTTACTATAGCATGGGTACAATTTCAGCCTTAAAATGCCAAATGGTGTACAGATTTGATGACTGAAGCAAAGTAAGACATCTTTAATAATGACTTCTCATATTTAAGTCATTACTTAAGTGATCTTGCATGCATTGCCCCCACCCCTATAGAGTGGGGGGTCTGGGGGTCCTCCCCTAGAAAAAAATTAACATAGTAGATGTAATTTCCTGTGTTCTGGTGAATTTTGGGAGTTTGATACCAAATCCAGGAGAAATCCAGGAGAAATGTCAATCCAGGAGCATGCCAGGAGATGGGGATGGGGTCAAAATCCAGGAGACTCCTGGTAAATCCAGGAGCATTGGCAAGCCTGGGATATGGGAACTTGTAGCTGTTTGGATAGGCTACTTTCTTCAGGTGTGCCAAATACCCAGGGGGCAAAGGAAGGTGTGCTGCATTTGCCCCGACATAAAAAGTTGTCCACCAGAAATATTATCTATGACCCAGTAGGATCACAACCTATATGGACAACCCGGTCAATTTGTACAACAAAGTCCAATATGGCCGCCTCAATATTAGCCCCTATTAGTTTTAATGGGGGGTGAATAGGGCAAAATTTTAAACTGAGGGATATTTCCACGAAACTTCACAGGTTGATCAATGGTATACATATGAACATTTTTTGTATTGCAAGTTTCCATGAAATCCAATATGGCCGCCACAATATGGCCGCCATAATGTAAGGACCCAGAAAATAGGTTTTGCCTCTAACTTCTGAACCAGATGAGCTAGAAACGCAAACTTGGTGTCTATTTCATGGTGTCTGACCATGGGAGACTCAATGGAATAGCTAATTTTATTATTGGGTGTGTCTGGACCTTTATTGTGCATATTTGCAAGATGGTGGACTCCCAAAATAGAGCTTTAACATAATTTCTACCATGATTGTTGACTGCTTTTGCAAATACAAGCAATATGAATCCATTTGCTAAGATTTATGGCACAGAAGGGACTTATACCTGTATTATTCTTGAGTTTGCATGTTGTCAAAATGGCTGTAAACAAGATATTATATTTCCTGTCCGATTCTACTGTATGTAGTTGTAGCAATGACTTCAGATAAAATCAGAGACCAAAACAATGTATCTTAGAAATTATTTTTTTATAAAAAAAAAAAAAAGAAAAACAGAGAGAGATTATCTCAATGAAATGAATGCAACTGCCTTTTTGGGTCTTTCACACATAGACATGCACATGCTTTCCAACAACTTCAGCTTCAGGGAAATTATAATGAACACATGATTAAAACAGGCTGCATTATAATGCAAATAATTGCTAGTCACTATCACTGTCATGTGTACCTATCCTGCTGCATCTTGTCTCCAGTCCTTGGCAACGACACCCCAAGTAGCATGCAATTCCCTTCTTCGCACATGAAGTTCAATCACCCGAGAGAGACTTGGAGTAGAACCGCTGCTCCTTCACTTGGAAAGGAGTCAGCAGCTTAGGTGGTTCGGGCATCTAGTACGGATGCCCCCCGAGCGCCTTCCTAGGAAGGTCCTCGATGCACGTCCCACTGGGAGGAGACCCCGTGGCAGACCTAAGACCAGATGGAAGGATTATATCTCCAGACTGGCCTGGGAACGCCTCGGTATACTCCCAGAGGGAGTGGAGGAAGTTGCGCAGGATAAGGAAATCTGGAAGTCTCAGTTGGAACTGTTACCCCCGCGACCCGATTCCGGATAAGCGGTTGAAGATGGATGGATGGATGGATGGCACATGAACAGTTTTTCTGGCAGCCTTTGATACAGCTACATGATATTGCCTTGTCCATTGATATAGGCCAGGCTGGCTCTGTAGATGTACAGGGGACTGCCTTCCCATCACTGAGAGACCATCCATATTCAGTGAAGCAAGGGATGTCTGGCTTCGCGATGTGTGCAGTTTTATCTATTATGGCTGCAAGAGCAGCTCTTTTCAGGTGCAGGCCAAAGGCATTTTCTGTAGGTGGCAGCAGCTTCAACAGGGTTGATCGGTTATTTAAGAACTTGTACACTCTCAGCTTTGCCAGGTCAAAGTCCTCGGAATGGTCAGCTTTTGATGCATTTACAGCTATTGTGAGGTCTCTAGCCTGATTCTTGACATCCTCTGAGAGGGAATAAGAGGAATTTTCACCAAACTCCTGAAGTGCAGGGAGATCTAGACCCATGCTGGTCTTGAACCATGCCTTCTTTCCAGTGAAAAACGGATAGCTGGTGGTATCTCTGCCACTCAGGCTGTGAATAAAGGGCAGGGCACGACACTGTGCAAGTCCAAGGGCTGAGACCATGTGATGGATAGGAAGATATGCATCCTGCTCTGTTCTCACCCACAGCTCTGGAAGGTCTAGGAGGTGGGTGGCAGCATGATATAGATGCCTATATCATGCTGCCGCCATGGGAAGGCAGTCCCCTGTCCATCTACAGAGCCAGCCTGGCCTATATCAATGGACAAGGCAATATCATGTAGCTGTATCAAAGGCCGCCAGAAAAACTGTTCATGTGCGAAGAAGGGAATTGCATGCTACTTGGGGTGTCGTTGCCAAGGACTGGAGACAAGATGCAGCAGGATAGGTACACATGACAGTGATAGTGACTAGCATTTATTTGCATTATAATGCAGCCTGCTTTAATCATGTGTTCATTATAATTTCCCTGAAGCTGAAGTTGTTGGAAAGCATGTGCATGTCTATGTGTGAAAGACCCAAAAAGGCAGTTGCATTCATTTCATTGAGATAATCTCTCTCTTTTTTTATTTTTTTTTAATAAAAAATAATTTCTAAGATACGTTGTTTTGGTCTCTGATTTTATCTGAAGTCATTGCTACAACTACATACAGTAGAATCGGACAGGAAATATAATATCTCGTTTACAGCCATTTTGACAACATGCAAACTCAAGAATAGTCCCTTCTGTGCCATAAATCTTAGCAAATGGATTCATATTGCTTGTATTTGCAAAAGCAGTCAACAATCATGGTAGAAATTATGTTAAAGCTCTATTTTGGGAATCCACCATCTTGCAAATATGCACAATAAAGGTCCAGACACACCCAATAATAAAATTAGCTATTCCATTGAGTCTCCCATGGTCAGACACCATGAAATAGACACCAAGTTTGCGTTTCTAGCTCATCTGGTTCAGAAGTTAGAGGCAAAACCTATTTTCTGGGTCCTTACATTATGGCGGCCATATTGTGGCGGCCATATTGGATTTCATGGAAACTTGCAATACAAAAAATTTTCATATGTATACCATTGATCAACCTGTGAAGTTTCGTGGAAATATCCCTCAGTTTAAAATTTTGCCCTATTCACCCCCCATTAAAACTAATAGGGGCTAATATTGAGGCGGCCATATTGGACTTTGTTGTACAAATTGACCGGGTTGTCCATATAGGTTGTGATCCTACTGGGTCATAGATAATATTTCTGGTGGACAACTTTTTATGTCGGGGCAAATGCAGGTTTCCTAAAAAAAGGCTGGTTTGCCCCCTGGGTAAAACACATTTTTGAGCGGTGGTCACGCCGCTCCTATACGTGGCCGTGTGTGTAGAGGTACGTGTGTGTATGTGGGTGGGTGGGTGCGTCCGTATGTAGCCTCAAGAATGTGGTGTAGTACCTTTTCTAACCACACATGTTAAGGGAGGGGCGCTGTTTTCAGGCCAGGCCAGGCACACACACACACGCACACACACACACACACACACACACACACACACACACACACACACACACACAGGGGGGAAGGGGGAGGGGAGGGGGTAAACCACCGCTCAGTTCACACGGGTGTGATTTTTTCAGTGATCACTGTATACAAGTAGGCCACAAATGTTTTTGGTTCTAGGGGTGTAAAAGTTGTATTTTTATGGCTGTGATCATGCAAAAATGTGTGTGTTTGATCTTATACCTCATTGGTAAGATGGGAACACCAGTGGTTCTCAAAGACAAAGTGTTAGATATAGGACCAAATGTTAGATTAAGAAAATCTGAGACTTGGGCAGCCGTTTCTGATAAGAGACCATTGTATTCAAATGAAAAATGCATGGTTCCTACTGACAAATTACAGAAGGCAAGAGTTTATAAAGTGTTCTTAACTCATGGATGTTTACACAAATATGACAATTGTTATAACAACTAGAAATGCTGTTCCTACGAAACAGTGTGGGCTCGCATGGAACACCATGTATTGGCACAAAGATCTACCCAACAGGCACTCCAATTTATATGGGCATAAAAATCTGCCCAACGGGCACTCCAACATTACTTCTGAGACTCCTAAATGTATTGCTACCGTACGTCTATATATATATATATATATATATATATATATATATATATATATATATATATATATATATATATAGTCTGCTGTTTGACCACCTGTCAGTCTGCTAGTGAGACTGCTTCAGTTCTGTCCCAGAACTGAATTGCCCACAACTATCAGCTATATATGTCAGCAATGTAATTCTGGTTGTTTCTTGTACTTTATTTGGTGAGTTATGCACTTTTGTTTGCACATGTACAGTATAGAACTTGCATATACTATGACTTTCCTCAGCCCTGGTCTGTTTGCTGGATAGTAGTCTGAGTTAATCTAGTCCATACCTGCTATCAATTTGATGTACACTCATGTATTGATTTTTGTGATTTTTGTATTTTTACAAATGTCATATTATCTCATGTATGTCCTTTCTTGTTGTTGCAGGCTTTTTGCCTGATGATTGTCCTATGGCATGAAACTCTGAGTTGCAAAACCATGTGAAGCTGTTATATATATATATATATATATATATATATATATATATATATATATATTAGGGCTGGGACTTTAACTGATTAATTGCGATTAATTAATTACAGAAAATTAACGCCATTAGAAAAATTAATGCATTTTAATCGCACTTAGTTTTTGCACCACAGAACCTTCAGTTTCGGGCATACCGATCATAGCGATGCACCAACCAAGAAGAGACAACAAACTCAAAGGGAGAAGTAGCCGATCAGAGCGCTTTGCTTGGCCCAGTGGATGCGAAATTTAGATTTAAAAAACTCACTCGTTGATTCCCTCTTACAACAAAATGTGTTTTACTTGAAAAAAATGCTCCTCAGGTCAAATATCGATGTGCAATTAAAATGCGATTAATTGCGATGAATTAATCACAGAGCCTGTAATTAATTAGATTAAAAATTTTAATCGCATCCCAGCCCTAATATATATATATAATATATATATATATATATATATACATATATCATATTTGTGGTTCAGGTGTTTGTATGCAATGGGTCTCTAATCAAACATGACTCTATGTCCTGTCCTTCGACATGTCTTCCATCCTACTGATGCTGGGACATAATAATTGGATGCTGCTGCTCTGCAGCAAAAAGAGGGGAGGGGAGGAGGGAGCGCGAGGCGGAGGGAGCTTTTAAGCAAAGTTAATTAGCGGTTATTAACAGCCCGCATAATGAGAGCACGAGTGAGTCAATTTAATGACTTTGTTAGCGCGAGTTCAGAACGACAGGCGATGATCGGAACAACAAAGGCAATCGCGCTCGCAGTCATCATCCGTAATTTCCAACGGCATGTGGTCTGATAAAAAACAAAGGGCTCTAATTTCGCTCAACGAACTCGGTAATTTGGCCTTATGTAAGGAAAATAATTAATGACTGTAAAAGGCTTCAGCCAAAGTAGCTTTCTTGGGCGTTTTGCCGGCCTTCTTTGTTCCAGAAGGCCACATAAAGCAATCTTGCAAGCCTATAATCATTTATATCATGCATTTAAAATGTGCTTTCCCTCACAACTAAGGAAAACATTAATGTGCAATGATTCTATTACTAGTAAGACGCCTCAGGTAAGACGCCTCAGGGCCACTATGTCAGTGGTGCGCAAACATTTTAATGTCAAGGACCCCCAAAATGATATGAATTTGGCCACAGACCCCCATCTCAAAATATTTATCTCCGGGTACCCCCCCCCCCCCCCCCCAGAAGCAAAATTTGAGTTATGTTTGCTTAAAAAATACACATATTCAAAGATTTGCACACATTTTCACGACTTTTCAAAAATAGCAGATCTACAAGCTCACGGCACTGTCGCGCTGTGAGCTTGTATATCTGCTATTCTTCAATAGCTAAAGTATAAAATAATTCCAGGCCCCTCCACCTTGGGCCCTATAGTAACTCAGTCCCAACCCTAACCCTAACCCAAGTTGTTAATTTAAAATAATTATCCTATCACAAGATTTTGGCGGCCACCCTGTAGTAACTCTGGGGGTCCCGGACCCCCTGTTGAAGAACCATGGTCTACGTCATCAGCAGCAGCAGCAACAACTGCCACTCTGTTGACCTCACAAGCTTATAATGGCTGTGTTTGAAAAGCTGCTTTGCCCTTTTATTGATTGCGGGCCTTCGTTTTAATTCGATTGCAGCAGGGTCAAAAATCTAACAAGAATCATCACGAGAGCTAATCAAAGTAGCTAATTTGCAAATCAGTGATGTTGCCAGCTTATCAAAACCAGAGAGCAGCCAGAGCATCCCCCAACACACGAGACTGAAGAATTCTATTTATTCAGTTAGTGCAATACCTTGCTCAAATGGTGTGATGCAAATTACATTTGATTAGACTAAATTAAGAAACCAATTCCTCCCTGACGTTGTCTGAATTTTATGTAAATTCCACATTCTCGATTTAATGTGATAAAATCAATTTCAGAACCTAGGCCTGTATTAATCAGAACAATATTTTTCGATGAGTGCTGCCATGGTCCGTCTCTCACTCTCTCTCTCTCTCCCCATCCCTCTCAGTTTAAATTGCATACTTTGAACCTGGTGCCACCCCTGCATGGATAGAGAGTGTGCTGTTAGGCCTTCCTAGCTGTAGGGGAGTGTGCCTTGAAGATAGAGATTGTGTGTGTGCGTGCCGTGCGTGCGTGCGTGCGTGCGTGTGTGTGTATGCGAACGTGAGTGCGTGCGCCCCGTGTACAGTAGGCCAGGGGTCTTCAACATTTTCAGGCCAAGGACCCCTTAGTTGAGAGAGAGATGAAGCAGGGACCCCCACAACCTTGTCATAGATTCCATATCGTTTCATTGTTTGACAGCACAATCAGACATTAGTGTTTTTTGTTTTTGATTCATGTCAATTTGTGATTTCAGATATTTAACCACTTGAACTGTCAATACCTCTCCCCTCTACACCAAACCTCTTTGCCGAAAATAGCTGATCTACAAGCTCATAACGCCTCGCAGCGCGAGGCGTTGTCAGCTTGTAGATCTGCTTGGCTAAAATTCTCAGAATTCTGGTTAAGAATCTGGCTAAAAAGGAGATTTTATTCTTTTCTTTCTATCACACAAAGATTTGGAGGACCCCCTGTAGTAACTCAGAGGACCCCCTAGGGGTCCCGTACCCCCTGTTGAAGACCCTTGCTGTAGGCTACCTCTGCATCTATGAATCTTTGTTTATAGGACTATGTGCTCCTGTTGTTGTAGGGCAGAGAGAGATGGAGCAGTTGAGAGTTCCTCTCAGTGGGTTGTGTTGGGCCTGTAGATGGGAAAGGAATAAATCCAATATAGATTGCAGGGCTGCGCTGCCCCCGCTGGGGAACCTCACACTCAGGTCATGATCGAAGTGCTTCCCCCCCCCCCCAAATTGGCCTGAGAGACAGGGGACCGATGGAGGAATCACCCCCCTGCATAGTGCATATACATCCAGACTGGGTACACTGCTGCACGCACGCACGCACACACACACACACACACACACACACACACACACACACACACACACACACACACACACATTCATTTCAATTCAATCCAGGGCTTTTTTGGCATGAGAAAACATGCCTGTTGAGAACATGGACACACTGATGCTGACTAAAGAGAAATATTAGGTTCAGGCAAGAGAAATGCATGCATCTTCAAGGGTGCATAGAAATACATAGCAATATGCAAGAAAAATACCTTTTGACATCAGTGATTGGTAAATCCTCTGATTAAGTTGTAAGATACGTCCTCGGAGACCTTAAGTAATTGTGTTTGTGCCTTCTTTTTTTTGCCTCTTTCTTTCTTATTTTATTATTATTATTTTTTTTGCATGCACCCCCCTCCCTTTAAAGCACATCTTTATAACCAAGCAATTCCAAAGCAATTTTCTCTGTGGGAGGAGAGTGTAATTTTCTATTCTGTGACACTGTGATGTGTAAGGAACTGGGAGCTGGTGCTAAAAGCCGTCTGCAGTGTGTGTCTTTGGTGTGGGTGTGTGAAGAGCAGCTCTTAATGGCCAATGCGGGTTGTTGGTGAGGGGGTGCATGTCAGGAAGGCCATCATTTAATGACTCCCGAATAATGCCCTCGTCGCTGGAACTATTGTTGTGGAAACGTAAAGGCCGTGAACCAGGAGGGCGCCGTCTTTATCTTCATATTAAGCCATTTGCATATCATTAGTGGGGATACAATTCAAGGGATACTCAACTGACGCAGAGAGGGACATGGACAGAGAGAGTAGTCGCAGGAGACATGGAGCTGTTATACTACATGTCCTTGCAAATCTAATCAGCGTTAAATGGAGCTGTCAGGTGTGTGCGCGTGCCTGTGTGTATTGGATAGCTCATGCCAAGGGTAATTTAACATTAAACTACATTAGTGTGTAACAGGGCTGTAATTATGAAAGCCAAGAATCCAGGCTTCTTGCTCCCAAGGCATCATATTTTGCCGCTTGGTCAATACTTTTAAGTCTGATGCTGACACAGAGGGAACTAGAAAAGTGTGCTCCTCTGAATGCAGATCTCCGCCAGGCCCAGGGCCTGCAAATTTGAAAGTCAATAATATTGTCACACCCATAGCACTACCATGAGGCCAATTAGAACACTTTGGGGAGGCTGTTCTTCCTTGGCCTAGTGGGAATGTGCATGCGATGCGAGAGTGTGGTCTAGCCAACAACAACTTGGGACTCCTGGATTGCCGCCCTCCACTCTACATGATCTAACATCATGTTCTTGAGCTATACAGTTTTGTTAGCCACATGCGTCACAGAAACGGTAGTTGGTAGGCCAATCAGAGGCAGGTGGGGGCGGGTCTTTTCATACGCAGCCTGTAAGAACAGCTGAGCTGCGCAACATCAGGAACTGGATGGAATCATGCCAATAAAGCTCTGTTGAATTGAATTGAAAGTCCTGGAAAAGACGTGCTGTGATTGGCCAGTACCCAGTTGTCACTTTTCCGGATGTCCGGCCTCCAGTTGTTACACGTCGCTCCAATGAACTGCAGTCAGTGGTGGATGAGGTATCTAGCTTTTTATATCAATATCTCTGACTTTGTCTGTAACCTGTGGTAGGTCCCCATAGAGGTCAACATTTTTAATGTGTGGTCCGTCTATGTGACATCCAGTGCCATTCTTAGCATTATTCTGTAGACTCCATTCAGGGCTCTTTCCTGTTGTGCTGTGAGGGTCCATGTCTCAGGCCCATACAGCAGTTCTGACTCCACTGTAGCTATGAACAGCCGCCTCTTGAGGTCTTCTCCCGTGTCTGACTTCCACACTCTCCTCATCCCATGCAAGGCATTCCAGGCAAGTTCCCTCCGGACCTTCAGGTCCTGTTCTGTTGAAGCAGTCCAGGCCCTGAGATATTTGAAGTCCTCAACTGGCCCGAGCCCGAGTCCACAGGCGCAGTGGCAATGGTTTTGTCCTCTGTGTTAACTGTTTTTCACTGTCAGTACCTTTGTTTTCTCGGCATTGTGGAGGAATTCAGATCAATCAATAATCAAAGAGAAAATGAGGAGACAAGACAATGTACTAGGTGGTGGTGGTTATGATTTATGTATCATGGACACAAGTACAGTTTAACACTGGTCATGGTAAAGTAGTTCTACCCAGAGGCATTTTCAAACACCAGAATTATACTGTGTGGCTCCAAGGCCTCTGGGGGGAGCTGTACCATAACGAAATAGGCTTTACCGCCAGTAAGACTCCCTAATCGGGATATAAGCGACCACCAGGTCGCATATACAAACTTTAGAAGGCAATGGTAGCCAATCGGAGGGAATATGGGAAATGGGACAGATCCATGTTGATGACATGACGTTAGAGATACTGTGTACCGCTTTGCATGATTTTAGGGCAAAATCTGTAGGAGCAGTGTCCAAAAATGTGTTTTGCAAGAATCGGACTCATGGTGCGCGCGAGGCATTGTTGTGAACTTGTAGATCTGCTATTTTGGCTAAAGTTCTCAGAATATGGACAATATGGAGAATGTTCATGCGTTTCCCTCGGTGGATGGTGTCAAAAGCCTTTTGGAAGTCAATGAAGGTGATCACCGTTGACAGGTTCTGCTCCTTCTAGTATCCTAGGATCTAGGATCCTTCTAGTATCCACCAGTATCTGCCCGTCTGCTGTTTGTTCCGGGCAGAAGCTGTTCTGTGAGTTTCTCAGTAAAGGGTCTAGATGGGTATAAGACGGATAAGGATCATCCTGTTAGCTTGTACCGTGCATGCAAAGTTTCATGGCAATAGGATGCTGCGTTCATGATTTTTGGCAGTTTGTCCAAAACAGGCTTTTTGCGCAAAAAATTGAAGCCATTCTTAGCCAGTCAGAAGGGAATCTGAAAAATCTGACTAATGTGTACCAATTTGCATGAGTTATGGGCAAAATATCTAGGGCTAGAAGCAAAACGCTTAATTTGTTTTGTAAAAAATGCTAAATGGTGGAAAATCTTGTCAGGTGGAAAAATTTGTTTTTGGCTGCTGCAGATTATCATTATCTCAACTCGCATTAAGTACAATTATGTAAAATTATGAACTATAACTGTTTCCACATTTCACAAATCTCATCAGTTCTTCACAATGCAACTCATACACTACTGCAAACATAAAGCAGCTGATATAAAATGCACTGACTTGAAGAGACAATGACGTGTTATGGAGTGTGTGTTTACTGGTAAACCATACAGTATTATGGATTATAACACTATAACACTCCGCTCAACATTATTATGGACCCTCCTAATAGTCTACTCACGCTAATCTTCCATTTGATTTAAATGAGAAAATTAGCATAGGCAATTATTTCTGATTAATGTTTCATCATCAGTGTTAGGTTGACTGTGCGCAAGTTGGTAGCCTCTGAGACTAATGTTTGAGTTTATAAACGCCTTGTGCCTTGTTGAAAGACTTTTTAGATTTACTGCTTGCTGTGAGCATGCACATATACGGTAGCACACATTCTTTGAGCGTGTTATTACGCTGTATCATGCAAAGACTATTGACGATGAACATATAACAGATAGGCCTATGTTGTGTTTCTGTTTGACTCTGAGACTGTAACGGCCAAAATAAATCCAAATAAATCCATCCACCCACCGAACTCACTAATCCAGTTTGGTGGGTGGATGGATTCATTTGGTGTATGTATCTAGAGCAGGGGTCTTCAACTGGTGGTCCGGGACTCCTAGGGGGTCCTCAGAGTTATTACACGGGGGCCGTCAAATCTTTGTGTGATAATTATTTTAAATGAACAACTTGAACCCTCGCATCCCTATTCTGAAGAGAACTTTTGCCAAAAATCGCAGATCTACAAGCTTGTAGATAAGATATTTTTGGCGATTAGGTTTGGTGTAGAGATAAAAAAAAAGAGCAGATCAAGTACAGAGTTAAAGGTCAAATTTAAGTATCGGCGATTTAAGTGGTTAAATGTCTGAAAAAACATTAACACGAATCCAACACTGATGACAGTGCTGTCAAACAAGTCTATGAATCTATCTATGAAATCAGATGAAAATCTGCAACACAATTTTATGCAACCTGCTTTATCTCCCTCTTAGCTAAGAAACGTTGAAGACGCTTGATCTAGAAGAGTACTTATTATTTGGTGTCTCTTTTATGGACCCCAACAACACAAAGAGTATGATATTGTCCTCAAATCAGGAAGATCAGGAAGAAAATAAGACATTTTGTGTGTGTGTGTGTGTGTGTGTGTGTGTGTGTGTGTGTGTGTGTGTGTGTGTGTGTGTGTGTGTGTGTGTGTGTGTGTGCGTGTGCGTGTGCGTGTGCGCATGTGCTTGTCTGTGGAGGGGGCGCCAAATAATGTCCTCATTTCACAGAATGATGTGCTTTGTGTGTGTGTGTGTGTGTGTGTGTGTGTGTGTGTGTGTGTGTGTGTGTGTGTGTGTGTGTGTGTGTGTGTGTGTGTGTGTGTGTGTGTGTGTGTGTGTGTGTGTGTGTGTGTGTGTGTGTGTGTGTGTGTGTGTGTTGTGTTATTGTGTCATTGCTTGTTTATGCATACAAAAGTAGTTCAAGAACACCATTTCAAACCACTGAGTCCAGCAGGCATCTAATAACAAAGCATTTATGGCCCACTCATGCATGCATAGATATGTAAGTGTCAGTATGTAGTAGGCTCCTCTCTCCCGTCTACAACCGTTGTTTGCCCTTTAAAGCACACAGACCCCATTCGGACACCAGCCAAAAAAACGCTAGAATTCTATCAGTCAAGTCAAGAACGAAATTAAATTTGCTCATTTTCTACCTCCATACAAGGAGCAGATCAATTTCCTCAGACTGGGTCGTGATATTTTCATCCTCGTCTTTGGCACAGCACCCTAACTGCCTGCCAGCGGGGGGTCCGGGTTGTGCTGTACGCTCTACTGGAGAACAGTTACTTCTGCTGCGGCGAGTTTATTTGAGCCTCCACCATGAGAATTGCCATCATTTACCCCTTTCCAACACTTCCCAAGAGAAAAGAAAGACAAAAAGAGAATAGAGGGAAGAATGAGAAAGGGAAATTGATTATTTTTTATAGTACCACTGGGAATATTATAGGCACCCCTCTGGTCCTTTTTAAAGAGAAAATAAAATAAAAAGAACTGAATAGCTTACATTTTTGGGAGGGGGGGCACGGTGGTGCAGTCGGTAGTGCTGTCGCCTCACAGATAGAAGGTCCTGGGTTCGATTCCCGCCGGGGGACGCTGTGGGCACTGGGGGTGTGCTCTCTCCTCCTCGTCATCAGTGCCCATACCCTAGGTGGGGTTGGTAAGTTTGCATGTTTTCCCTGTGTCTCCTAGGGTAGGTACCCTCACAAAAACATGCAGTAATCCTGCTGCGTGCAGTACTTAACATCAGTAAGAGTGCACATGTTACCAACAAGAGCCTGTATGAGGGAATACCAAGGGTGAGCGAGAAAATTGCTGCCAGAAGAATGAGACTAGCAGGACACTGCCAAAGACACCAGGAGCTTCCTGCCAGCAAACTGGTGCTGTGGGAACCAACACATGGGCACCGATCACGAGGACGTCCCACAATAACATACGTGGATGTACTCAAGAAAGACGTAGGAGCACAAAGTACCAACGAGCTGGCCAGATGTATGGAGAACCGGGATGACTGGAAGCGACGATGGAAGGCTCGTCTGAGGACGACCTAGAGAATCCTGGTCTCTATACTGCCTCCCACTGGCCAGCCGGGGCGCCTGATGGAGGGGAAAGGAACTGGTTGGAGTAAAGGCCTCTCCACACCAAAAAGTCTGCAAAGGACTGCAAAGAACTTGCAAAGGACTGCAAAGAACTGCAAAGAACTGCAGAGACACACTCGGCATCCTCCTGGTGTGAGGCTCAAGGAACTGCAACCTGCCCAAAATCCACACCTGCCTCCCAGTCAGCGTGCTGGCACCACTCCCTAATAATGATTGACAAACAGGGCAAGGCATTTATAGTATACACTTTAAGGTTTAGTTTATTTAGCACATTGTAAGCAGCTATTGTAAACAATATGTATCAAAGAAAACAAGAAGCCAGCAGACTTATTTGGGGTGCTATAAAATAAATTATAAACACCTGATGGGGCCAGCTTCTTGTATCTAGTGTACTGGGTGCGCAGCGAATCCCATTTCTTCTTGAGCTCTTTCTCTGAAAGAGAAGTTAAAGTGTTGTATTAGCAAATGACAAACATGCATATGATATATGACCCTGTAATTTGTAAATCTGTCAAATGGATAGAAAGCTCTAGAGAGATTGGGTCTAGTTTGATCCCTTGAGCACACTACAAGTTTAATTTGATATTTAGTTCATTAGCAATGAAAGCAACTACCCATGTGGGATACCCACATAATATATCCTGTTCCTGACAATACCCACGTACACACTAAGCCCCAAATGTGTCATTGACAAAAATGCACACGTGTTGTGGGCCCATCTGTCATCTGCCAAACGTAACTATTCCAGCTAACAAATTATGCTATAGGTAGGCCTTTGTGTAGGCTACTTCAATTCGGTAGAAAACGCACATAGTTCTGTCCGCCCTCTGCATGTAAACAACTGGGGTTTTCATACAGTTTAGTGTGCCTACGGTACGGTATTATACATTCTCGTGATAACTAGCCGTGTCGGTAGCTCATAGCAACACTGCATAGCATATAGCAACAGTAGAACAAACACAAATGCATACCTTCAAGGTTGAGTTCAGCCTTAATCTCCCTCCAGAGTCTCTGCTTGACAATTTTGTTGCTATATGATGCATCCGACACATCATATAACGCCAACCGGTCCTCCACCATCTCAATTAAACGTTCCTCCAGATTATCCTCGTCGTTGTTCCAAACAGACGCCATGACAAATGACAGCAATGCTAGTGCTAACCAAACAGATAGCTATCAGCTGATTATGTGTTGTCTTTTATCCGCTCTCGTTGGCTCATTTCCGTTTCACCAACAGCCAATCAGAGTGCTCTATAGCCCCCACCCCGCTCCTCCCTTCACTGCTGACAGGCAAGGGACGACCAGGGAACGACTCAACAAAACCGGGCAAGTTCAGTCTTCCAGTTTGCCGTCGATACCGGTCGATAACGTTCCCGACCGGCTGCCGAAAACCTGCCGATTGAGCTCCTGTCGGCGGCCTGTCGGTAGCCGACTGTTTTCTGGCCGAATCGTCGACGAATCTGTGCGGTTAAAAGTGGCCTTAACGTGTTCCTTCCACGCGCTACATCCAACCGGGGAAACTCCCCCCTGTCAGGTGAAAAGAAGCAACTTGGATTCCTCATGCATAGAAGGAAGCATGAGGTCAGCCCGTTGTTTCCCCAGGTTGTAGTGCCCAGGATTACATTAGATAATTGACACCGGGGGGAAAAATGGGTTACAAAATAATATATATAGAGGAGAATATATAATGAATTCCTGTTGCTCAACATTAACAAATTATTACGTCACTTCGAACATTAATTGATATACAACCAAATTACTCTTACATAAAAGTGTATTTCAAGAGATAAAGGCCAATTAGAGAATTATCAGACATGTTTAAGCTCAAACATGCAGTAGCCATTAAAATGTATTTGTAAATGGTTACTTGACATTAACAACATTCGCTAAAAGGAAGTATTTGCTAGTAATTATTGATTAACCATCAAGTCACTATGTTATTGGTATATTTCGAGAGGCCAAGCCACACAGATATGGGCTGTCTTCCTCCATATATGGGCATTCCCATATGAAGTCCTGTTAGATATGGGCTTAATATTGATGACATCAGGGATCTCCATATATGGGCATAAAGGGATTCTGTTAGAGTGGTTCCCATGACATCACAACATACAATATATTGTATGCCCATACATGGAGATCCTTATCTGAACCAGCCACACAGATATGGGCCATGTCTTGGCCATCTGGCCAGTGATATATATATCAATGATATCAGGGATCTTCATATATGGGCATGAAAGGGATTCTGGGTAATACCCATATATGGACTTTTACATAGGTGATGTCACCTGTGTCAACCAACCCATAGATTGTAAAAAGGGTACACACACAGCTTCACGTCTACACGCAGACAAGCTGTGACATCTCTCATAGTAAACTGCGACCTTCGGTCGCAATAAATAAAATCCCACCTGTATGAGTTGAGCGGTGCTATTTATGAGTTAATTTCATTAAACTTCACCATGACCGAAGTTCCCTGTCAGGTTTAGCTTTCTCAGAGAGAATGACAGAGTTGGCATTATCCTATCCTATCCTATCCTATCCTATCCTATCCTATCAAATGCTTCAAAATGTAACCCAAAATATCCCTCAATGGTGTGATAGGCTTCTTTCCCCACATTGAATGGATTTACACAATGTATAACCAGTAAGACTCCCTAATCGGGAGATAAGCGACCGTAGGTCGCTTATCTCCACAAATAGGGCAAAAATGTGTTTTTCCAAAATCTTCCTGATCCATGTTGATGACATGAGTGTAGACATGCTGTGTAGTGATTTTCGTGATTTTAGGGCAAAATCTGTAGGAGCAGTGTCCAAAAATGTATTTTTAAAAATCGGCCTGAAGGTGGCGCTATATGGGACAGATTCATGGTGATGGGATGAGTGTAGACATACTGTGTAGCGATTTGCGTGATTTTAGGGCAAAAACTGTAGGAGCAGTGTCCAAAAATGTGTTTTAAAAATCGGCCTCATGGTGGCGCTAGAAGAGGGCCATGTGAGAAATGAGGGGTGGGGTGTCCGCGTTGCCTTGGCGGACGAATAGGTACCGGCCCCGGCTCTCCCGGACCCTCCTAGCCCGAGTTACGGCATTTTATGTGAGCTGCAGTGGAGGTGGTCCTCCACTGGGGGCGCCACCACTTTTGCATCCGTTCTGGAGCACCAGGAGTCGGTGGTCCCCGGGAATTCCCCGTGAGCAGCCCCGTTGGGGTGGTCATTTGGTCATTTTTGCACATTTGGTCATTTTTTACATCTGGGGGTCCCCCAGGGACCTTGGAGGTTGTAGTTTGGCAGCCAAGGAGCGTGTGTGCAAAATGTGGCATGGATCGGGGCAACGGTTGCGGAGATATGAGCAGGGCAATAGTGTGACGTGTGAGGTGTGACAGACAGACGGACAGACTGACTGACTGACTCACTCACAGTTTGTGCAGGTTTTGATAGTAAGTGCGACCTACGGTCGCAATTAAGTGTGCCTGCCATGCAATGCAATGGCAAAACACTTATTGTAATCCGCCATACTTAAAGGACAACTTTGTTTTTTTACAACAAGGGTTCATATTTTAGATTGTAATTAGAGAAAAGAAAAGGTGAGTGTTAAAATGTTTTCATTTGCTTTGTTCTATTGTTTTATCGCGTTTACAGTACTAAGATTTGGGGCATGCGTACGCATGGGGGCATGCGTACCAGTGGCTAAATGTGTCTTTTTAGACACAATAAGACAGCGGTTTCTTTATTGCTATTTACAGTAACACGTCTAGCCCCCATAAGTCACATCCAACCATGAAAGGTTGTGGTGTATCTTGGGAATGGGCTTATTCTGTGTAAAATGACACATTTAGCCACTTGTACGCATGCCCCCAACCACTGAAATAAGAATCTCTAAAACAATAGAAAGAAGTAAATGAAATAATTTTAACACTCATCTTTTATATTCTTTAATTACAATCTAAAATATGAAACCTTGTTGTAAAACACAAAAGTTGTCCTTTAAAGGACCTACACCATGAATTTTCACTTTTTCTATTTTAAAACCTTTTTTTGGGGTCCCACTGGCACCTTCTATCCTCACAAAGTCCTATTTCTGTACATTGTGTCTTTCTCTGGTTTTGGGAAGACAGAGATGAAAAGCTTTCCACAGGTTCTCAGAACAGTGCTGTTCTGAGAGTTGACGCATGTGACGTCACACGCGTTTCCCGTTTTTTTTTTTCAGAGTCAAAAAAAAAAAAAAATCAAAAAAAAATTTTTTTTCAAAAATTTTTTTTTCAAAACTTTTTTTCAAATGTTATTTTCAAAAAACTTTTTTTTTCAAAAAACTTTTTTTTTCAAAAAACTTTTTTTCAAAAACTTTTTTTCAAAAAACTTTTTTTTTTCAAAACACTTTTTTCAAAAAACTTTTTTTCAAAAACTTTTTTTTTTTCAAAAAACTTCTTTTTTTTTCAAAAAACTTCTTTTTTTTCTGGAAAAACCCCACTAGATGCGCCCCTGAGCAAACAGAGGCCGTTTTGGTATTGCAGCTGGAGAGCCTCATTATAGTAGAGCTAGAACAAACAAAAAGAATGGTCAGAGTGTTTGTTGAGGGTTAAAACCTGTCTAAGACTCAATTTTGAGCATATATTTATACAAAAAATATAGTTTTAAAAGCATGGTGTAGGCCCTTTAAGTCAGTAAGTAAGTAAGTAAGTAATGTTCTTGCAAATTTATGCACGTAATAACTGCCGCACAATTTACGCCACCCACGCAATATATACATCAAAATGTGCGGCTCGGCCGGGAATGGTGTGCCATTACTTTTCTTTCCGATCCGTGTTACCATGGCAACGTAATTCGTAAAAAACTACGCTCAAAAACGCCCATTGACTTTGAATGGGGGACTCTGAAAAAAACCCAGAAACTACATACTTTGCCTAGCAAAGTCACTTGCAATGCACACACAACTTTGGTCTTTTTCCGGCCAATAAGGATGAGCTGTAATTGATTAAGCCCCGCCCCCTCTGTAACAGGAAGTGCCCCTCACCAAACAGGAAGTGACCCTTTATCTGATGAACCGTTTGTCGTGTTTTCACTACTTTTGTGCGACAGCCTTGTATGATGAAGCAGGGCTTTGCTTTGCGAAAAAAAAGTACAAATTTGAAACTTGGAGATACGAGGTTTCTGCCCGACAGTGACGATTTACTTTGTTGGCCGCCCAAAATGGAACGAAGGCCGACATTTTATGTTTAATTTTTTCCTAATGAACCAGCCGTTCGGGAGTTGTCCCGCTTTTCCCAATGGCCAGCACGTCCCTGATGGCAACCCATCTTTATTTCATGCAGGATCATCATGAGTGATGAATTATTCTTTGCCTGCTACTTTACCATTTAGTGCATGCGTTTATGATGCACACTGACTGACAATTGTTTTTGGGAGATGGAATCAATTCATTAATTACAGCAGCATGATTGATAAGCACACAAATAATTAAAGCTATCACGACCATTACAATGATATGAAGTGAAACTAAATGGAAATTCAGGCTGTCATTTTCAGGCTTATCCATCCATATTATATAAACTGACACGTTTTTTCATTGATGTTTTTTATGATTTATTTATTTCATATTCATCACTGTAATACCTTTGATTCACATGGTTTTAACATTTTTTAAAATAGCTGTGTTGGTCTTATTGACACAGGGGACTTTGTTGTCCTAAACTCCTACTGGGTTAGACCAGGTTCGACCTCATGCACCCTGTCCCTTCTGTGCAAGAGAACACCACGCTGACGTCACGGACAAGGTCTGTACTTAATTAAACCCATATTGAGAAAGTCTATAAATCCATCCCCCGGCCCCCTTGCATTCCCTTCCCTTCACACAGTTGTGCATTGGACGTTGGTCGTGGAGCACTCATCTAAAAGGACATAAGTAAAAGTTTAACCAGCAAGCTTAACAGAAACCTTTTTTTTTTTGGCTGAGAAAAGCTCACAGAGCACTATGGCAGGACTGAAGGTAATCATTCAGTATGTCTTCTTTGTCAGCAATGCCTTTTTCTGTAGCCTGCTCATTTATGAAATATACAGAATAGCCTTGGCTGCACAGTTAATGACAATGTAAAAGTAGGCATATGTATACGTAGATATAGCCTGTGCTTTGTAATATGTTAAAAGTTTATCAACTTTGTACGAGTTGAAGTTGTTGTTGTACATGTTTCTGTCCGCATAGTGGTGGATAATCATCATTTGACATTGGCATGCCGGCTTGCTGAGGGGTGTTCCCTATACAGACCAATCACAGCGTAGTATTCAGCAGCTGCCCAGATGTGGTCGGCTGCCTTGAAATGTTTTTACACTGGTAGTTCAGAACTTCAGTTCAGTAGGCCTACAATGCATTTAACAGAAATGTGTGGTTGGTTTAAACTTTTGATGTCTGTTTAATACTGTTCATGTCTCCTGTACACATGATTTAGTTCAGAGTCCCCTGGCCTTGGAATGTGTGTGGCATTGTTGTTGGACTTTGTATTATGATGATTATGATATTAAAATATTTTCATCTAATAATAGCCCAGCACAAAATCAATATGATATTGAACAGGAGAGGATTATGTAGCCGACCCTATATTTGATGTTATCAACACAGTTACGCCTGTCCGGTATAGGCTATAGTAGGCTACAACAGAACAGCACAAATAAGCTGTGCTTTTTGCAGAGCAGGAATGACTCAGCAACATGTATTTGGTTTGTGCATGGGCCAGTTTGTTGGTGTTCAGTCATAAAAATGGGAGGGCTACATAGTGCAGTGCAAATCCACTGACTGACAATTTTGGAGAATAGCATAATAAATAATCATTTTGACTTAACTGAGAATCCAGTTGCAAAAGTTTTTTGGCAGAAAAAAAACATATTTCTCCACATAATGCCATTTGCAAAAATGCATCCAGCCCATTGCCAGGGTGAGGTTCTCTGCAAAAAATAATCCCAGATAACGAATGGCTAAAGGGGGAAGAACTACACAAAACTAGTACTGATTTGAACATGATTCTATTTTTAATTAGTAGGACAATTTACAAAATGACAAAGGTTAATAACACTCATTCATATTTGATCATAATAACCAACATGAATAACACATATGCTGCACCGGTTGCACATTATTTATCATTTAAAGTGAAATACATCAACATCTTGTCTGTATTTCAGTACATGAGTGGTTTTGGGAACGAGCTCTCATCTGAAGATCCTCGCTGTCCAGGTTCACTACCTGAAGGACAGGTAATTCTCTCTGCAAATAAGTCTGCATGTCTCTCTCTCTCTCCTCATTCTCTGTTTCTCTCTCCACAGTGGTGGAAAGTATTGGTACGTTTACTCAAGTGATGTACTGTACTTAAAGAGGTGGTGCCCCCCCCCCCCCCCCCTCTAAAACATGATTATCAGGTATTATGATTATACTAGGAGGAAGACTTTTTCCAAAAAAGTATACAGAAAGAGTTAAAATTGGGTTTTTATGTGGCTACACCCCCAGTTCATTAAGTATGCATGGATGTCATGGTGGGTGGTGACCCAGCTGAAGTTAGCAACACCCCACAGTGTTGGGTGAATGGTAATTAGGGGAGGAGTTGATACTGTGATGTAAAAGTATCTGTGTTTTTTAAGTGACACGTTTGACCACAAGGTGGCAGCCTCCAAGAGAAAACAAACAAATACCAAGAGAATACATAATTGCTCATAAAAACCACACCAGGGGGGTCCACATAGACACATGAAAAACAGAAAAAGTACAAAACTATGGCACCACCTCTTTAAGTACAGTTTTATTTTACTCGATTCCAGAGCCCGACGAACTTTGCTGCGTATCATTCCCCATGTCTCTCTACCTGTGTCCTGTGTCCTGTCATTCTACATTTGTACTATCCAAATCAAGGCAGAAAAGCCCCAAAATATCTTAAAAAATCTACAAACTCACAGCTTGTTGAACGTCTATTTGTGAAAGGTTTTGACACATTTTTACATTTACGTTTTGTTCTAAACAGTATGGGTATTTTGATGCCAATGCTTTTGTACTTTTTACTCAAGTAACATTTTGAATACAGGACTTTTACTTAATTCTTCCAAGACCGCTCTCAGTTCATCTCTGTCAGTGCATGTACACATTAGCAAATTTACAACGCTCAATTGGTTGGTTAATTTGCACCATCTTGCCCTTCATTTCATCACCAGTGAATTGCATTAAACACTAATTGATTAACAACATAGAAGTAAGCTGTGACAGAGTGTGGCGGAGAGAGTTGCAGCCCCAGCCTGAAGCCTCAAAAGTCTAGTATCTGCTCTCGTTCCAGAGGGATATTCCTTTGGAGTGATGGTTAAGATATTGGACTTTCACGCGGGAGACCTGGGTTCGAAGCCGGGTGGGGAGGTTTCGGATCACCTCCGTTACAAGAGCAAACTGACGGACTCAATCGGACTGTTTCTACATAGATCTGTGGTTTTCTATTGATTACTCATGCCATGAAGACTTGAGTTCCATAATATGTTTTTGTACTTGTCACATTCCTAAAACAAAACAAAAGAAATGGCATATATATATATATATATATATAGTAAATGTACACCCATTGATTCCAGATGTCAATGGAGGTAAATTCATTGTAATCAAATTATTGTCTTAGGATTACGACAGATACAAAAATATATTATTGAACTCAAGTCTCCATGGCATTAGTAATCAATAGGAAAAAAAAGTACACAGTATCTCTGAAGTCATGTCAACAACATGGATCTGTCCCATTTCCCATATTCCCTCCTGATTGGCTACCTTTGCCTTCTAAAGTTTGTGTATGCAACCTGACAGTCGCTTATCTTGGCGAATGTTCCCCCCAGAATGGAGATGATGGGGTTCAAGTAGTTAACACATGCCATACAGCAGTGGTTCTCAAACACTTTCATGGAACCCCACACGAGAAGATTTGTGTTCAAATAATTCTAAATCGTTGCCCACAAGGTTTATGTGCCCACTGGACCAGTATCCCTAATACAGGGATCTTCAACAGGGGGTCCGGGACCCCTAGGGTGTCCTCAGAGTTACTACAGGGGGACCGCCAAATATTTGTGTGATAGGATCATGTTTTTTACATTAACCAGTTGAACCCTAGCATCCCTATTCTGAGTGGAACACAACAAAATAGCAGATCTACAAGCTTACAACGCCTCACGCTGCGAGGCGTTGTAAGCTTGTAGATCGGCTATTTTTGGCAAAGAGGTTTGTAGAGGGAAAAGAGGAGCAGACTAAATATTAAATGTCTGAAAATACGCATTACTCCAATATGATGACAGTGCTGTCAAACAGGTCCGTCTAAGAAATATATGAACATTTTTAATCTGCAACACAATTTTATACAATATGTAGTGTGGGGGTCCCTGCTTCATCTCTCTCTCAGCTAAGGGGTCCTTGACCTGAAAACGTTGAAGACCCCTGCCCTAATGCATTCTGTCTAAACTCTTGTACTCTACTGTGTCCCGGCAGAACAATCCTCAGGTGTGTCCCTATGGCCTCTACGCTGAGCAGCTCTCTGGCTCCGCCTTCACCTGCCCACGGCCAGCCAATAAGAGGAGGTAATGTGAACCATCTCAGTCTGTCATTGTGGTTAGGACACGCCCCCAGGACCACAGGGCTTATTGAAGCAAGTCTGAATTAGTGGCCAAATCTGGTATTGCAATAAAGGACACTACTAAACTGTAGAGTGCATCTGTGCATGCTTGCTTTATTAACACCAACGTTGGTGTCAACCCTGGAAGGAGAGTGTACTTCTGAGGGAGCATGTGCTGGGTGAGCGACTTTCATTGAAATGAACAAGTGGGGTCAGGGCCGTCCGTAATCGGTTTTATTATAGGCCTGACTCTATAATATGGATTAGACTGGCATGCCACTACAAAAACACGATTAACACATCTTTATACACACATTATAATTATTATCTTTAAGTAAATCTTCAGTTATAGTTATTTTAATTCATGTTTTACATGACGTTCATCTTGTGCGTGTTCTTATTATTATTTTGTATCCAGCTGGTTCTATCGCATCCTGCCCTCTGTCAAACACAAGCCTTTCACCTCAGTGCCCTGCGGAGACTTAACAGAGAACTGGAATGAAGTGGAGCCTGATCCTAACCAGGTACTTAGATCAGAGGTCTTCAACAGGGGGTCCGCGACCCCTAGGGGGTCCGCGGAGGTACTGCAGGGGGTCCGCAAAATTGTTGCTTGATTAAATTAGAACGAAGCAAATGAAAACATTTTAACACTCACTTTTTCTTTTCTCTAATTACAATCTAAAATATGAAGAACCCTTGTTGTAAAAAAACAAAGTTGTCCTTTAAGCCGTGACATCATTTTGTTGTCAGACCTCCAAGCAGATTTATTGTCAATATGTGTCCCTCGCTATTTCAACAGATCTGAGACAAAAATAACGACTAAAGGGAAGAAAAAAATTGTAAATAGTAAAAATAGTAAAAAGATTCACGGGCACTGGGGCCTCTTGGCCCCAAAAGTGCTCCTCTGCCTACAAAATGATGTCAGACTTAACAGCCCCATAGATGGATGGATGGATGGATGGATGGATGGGACAGAAACATGCACATTCATTAATCTTGCATGACGTGTCATTATTTTCCATGGTACTATGGAAGTGGCGGATAAGCACATGCACACATCACACCTTGTTGATCATAGTTTGCACAGAATTTCATAGTTTGGACCTCAGTGTTCGAGTTATACTCCCAGAGCTATGGGGGCCCTACATGCACCACACATCCACATGCACCAGCCAGCAAGATAGTCTATATAGTTATAGTAGATGGAATTCTTGGTACCAACACTCCAACAGACAGACAACACCAGTATCATACTGTATAATCATTCAGTTCCAAAAGCTTTTCAGTTATCTACTTAATTTTACACCACTGTTCTACTACAGCAAGCATTATGGTATTGCTTCCCAAACGTTTTAGCCTGTGAACGAAAAGGAGAGACAGCCGCTGGCCGCCGCGTCCATGGACGCGGACGCGAAAAAAACGTCCGTGGACGCGAGGCCGCGTCCGCGGACGCAAACGGCCGGCCGTCCCGGCCGTGGACGCGGCCGTGGACGCGGCCGTGGACGCAGACGGCCGGGGACGCGGACGTGGACGCAAACGGCCGGCCGTGGACGAGTCCATGGACGAGGCCGCGAAAAAAAGGCAGCGAAAAAAGAAAAAAAATGTGTCTATTGTATGTATTTTTTGATGGAGAATTCAAATATGACCTTCTTTTTTGCATAGGACAACTCTAACCTGCATCAATTGGTATTTTATAATTGCCAATTGTACCCTATCCATCTGAAAAACAAATTGGATGTCTATTGTATGTATTTTTTGATGGAGAATTAAAATATTACCTTCTTTTTGGAATAGGACAACTCTAACCTGCATCAATTGGTATTTTATAATTGCCAATTGTACCCTATCCATCTGAAAAACAAATTGGATGTCTATTGTATGTATTTTTTGATGGAGAATTCAAATATTACCTTCTTTTTGGAACAGGACAACTCTAACCTGCATCAATTGGTATTTTATAATTGCCAATTGTACCCTATCCATCTCAAAAACAAATTGGATGTCTATTGTATGTATTTTTTGATGGAGAATTCAAATATTACCTTCTTTTTGGAATAGGACAACTCTAACCTGCATCAATTGGTATTTTATAATTGCCAATTGTACCCTATCCATCTCAAAAACAAATTGGATGTCTATTGTATGTATTTTTTGATGGGGAATTCAAACGTTACCTTCTTTTCTAGATAGGACAACTCTAACCTGCATCAATTGGTGCATCAACCTACTATCTATCTATCTATCTATCTATCTATCTATCTATCTATCTATCTATCTATCTATCTATCTATCTATCTATCTATCTATCTATCTATCTATCTATCTATCTATCTATCTATCTATCTATCTATCCATCTATCTATCCATCTATTTATTTATACTTCACCTTTAGTCCAGAAGAGAGTTCAGCATCAGGAACTTGCACACATGGAACTGTGTCATGACTGTGTCATGGAGCTAAAACAGGGCTATGTTAAATACTCAAAATGACTCTGATGGACCAATCAGGGTGGTGGTGGGGGGAGGGATCAACAATAGACAGAAACTGGATAATGCTTTGTTAACTGTCCCACCTAAGTCCCTGCTAGTCTGAACAAACATCACCTTCCCTCTCATAACACTACTACTACTACATTTATATAAAGCTGCTCTTGCATTTGAATTCAAGTCTGACACAAGTTAAGGTTAACTTAGGTAGTATTTCATTTTGCTGGCTTTTAGGGTCTGTGTGTGAGTGTGTAGGCTCACAAATTATTATAATTGTCATTAAGTGACTCTATCTATCTATCTATCTATCTATCTATCTATCTATCTATCCATCTATCCATCTATCCATCTATTTATTTATACTTACTGTTTACATTTTCTATAAATATTTATTTCTATATAAAACTCAGTTGTGTGGAGTTATTGTGTGCCTTTTCTTGTAGCTAAAGAGTCCATTTGTTCACTAGACATTAAGTCAAGGTTACTATTTTGAGTTGAAGCTAAGTGTTTTATTGCTTTGTGGTTTAACATGATTTAAAAGGCAAATTCATTGTTATGGTTACTTTAGAAGACTGCTTTTGCATTCATGAGTTAAAAAGAGAGCCAAGCTAATTTAAAGAGTTAAGTTAAAGGAACACAAAACATGACCTAACTCGCTGCCATTGGACAGACAGTTACAACATAGGCCTACTCTTATCTTTCACAGAACAGACAATTATCATTTGTTTTATCTATTTGAGACTATGTAGCTGCTCTATGGGAAATAGAGCATTATATCAGCCTATTCAATTGATAATGACCAATGGGTGCCAGTTTCTAAGTAGTTAACCATATTAACATAACAATATATGTGGCCTAGACATGGATATTGCCCAATCAACTCGTAATCTACAGAAATGTCCACCACATCACACAGTATAAAACGTAGTAGGCTCAGTGGATTCACCTATGTTAAATCATGTCAGGTTAGTTTGGTTCAAGGTTCAAGTATAATAATTTATGAGACAAAAATGTAAACAGCACAAATGTACAATCACATCTCGGCTAGAATGATAACATAAAGTCCTGACTACTCCTTGTTATTGTGGTCCTAAATACTACAATGATTAGTTTGGATGCATTGCTTCTATCATGTCCAATTAAAAATAAATACATTACATACATACAGAAATCTGCCTTCTCCTGTATTGTATTAGTGACATTCATTATAAATAGTAAAATAACAGGACAGAGCAAAAAAGGCCTCTGTTGTGTCTTTATCTGATCACATGCAATCAGACACTCACACTGCACAGCAATATATAAACTTTATTACAGGCTCAAGGCCCACAGGGTAAGAAGACAATACATTACAAAGATAATAATTTAAAAAAACAACAACAGAGAGTACATTCACAAAGCCCCACCGGAGCTAAAGAGGCACTCATGCCACTCATGCCAGTGTCCACTAATGGTAGACGTGTACCTGACAGAGCTACATCCAGGGTCTGTCATCAGTCTCTGGAACAATCTGAAACAATGTATCTTTCCTGTGGCTGTTATAATGAACACAAACAGATCAGAAAGTAATTTAACATACAACAATGTAAGGGATTCCTTTCTATTAAAAGCAAAATCATAACTGGGTCAAAGTTGCTTGGTTCTCCCCATATAAAGGCATGTAGGTAACAGTAACATGATATTATGTCATGAATGATAAAAGTAATGTTTAAACACTTTGATGTGTGTGAGTTTATCTGGAGACTTACTCAGTCTGTGACTTACAGAGATCTTGATGGTCTTTGGGTTCCACCCGTTCATCAGAATTGCCGCTGGTGCCGTCTAGAGATTTCATCTTCACTTGAAGTCTGGAGTCTATTATGTACAGTGTATTCTGGACAGTTGTGGACACTCTGCAACTAACCTAACCTAACACACACTATGTGTTAATGTTGATCAATATAATAATGTAAAAATACAAAGTTAAGTAGACCTAAGTAAGAAATAGTAAATACATTGTAATAATACATTGAAGGGGAAAATGTAGGAAAACAAATGCAACTCAGCATTGAATTTATGGCAAACATTTTGCTAACCCTTTCCAAATAATATACAATTAAGAAGTGGGATGTTACACTTAGTAAGAGAAAGAATTAATGAAATATTACATTTTTAAAAAGCTAGAAGACTCACCTATTATAGTAACCATGTGAATTGCTAATAATGTTATGGGTCAGATGTGTAAAGATCTATCACATTGTATTGTTCTTTTCAGACTCAACAATAATAATGATGATGTTACTTAAATGCTGATCAATGTGTGAATCTGGCTCTTATCAGGTGTGTGTTTTCTCTCCCTGTCCTGTGCTGTCCTCAGTTAAACCAAGACAGTGCTGTTGTGACCAATGTGGAAAAAGCCTTCAGCTCAATTTATTATCTCAAAGTAGACCAGAGAATTCATACCGGAGTGAAGCCATTCAGCTGTGAACAATGTGGGAAGTATTTTGCTCGGTCTGGACAATTAAAAGATCATAAGCGTTCACATACTGGAGAGAAACCTTATTGTTGTGACCAGTGTGGGAAAAGATTTGTTCAAAAGGGGATTTTAAAAGAACACCAGAGAATTCACACTAGAGAGAAGCCCTATTGCTGTGACCAGTGTGGGAAAAGCTTTACTCGATTGTCTTATCTCAAAATACATGAACGAATTCACACAGGAGAGAAACCATACAGCTGTGTCCAATGTGGGGAAAAGTTCAGTTTAATGGCTGCTCTGAAAGTACACCAGAGATTTCACACCGAAGAAAAGCCTTACTGCTGTGAACACTGTGGCAAACGTTTCACTGTAAAATCTAGCCTCGTACAACACAAGAAGATTCACACTTGAGAGAGACCTTACTGCTGTCACCAATGTGGGAAAAGGTTCACTCTGAAGACGGCTCTGAAAAGACACCTGAAAATCCACACTGGTGAGAAGCCATATACTGCTGTGTCCAGTGTGAGAAAAGGTTCAGTGATATGCATCATCTCAAAGCACACCAGAAAAATCACACTGGAAAGAAACCTTATTGCTGTGACCAGTGTGGAAAGAGCTTTCCTAGACTGGAACATATCAAAATACACCAACAAATTCACACCGGAGAGAAACCTTATATCTGTAACCAATGTGGGGAAAGCTCTGTCAGGTACACGTCTACCGTTAGAGGACACTGGCATGAGTGCCTCTTTAGCTCCGGTGGGGCTTTGTGAATGTACTCTCTGTTGTTGTTTTTTTTAATTATTATCTTTGTAATGTATTGTCTTCTTACCCTGTGGGCCTTGAGCCTGTAATAAAGTTTATATATTGCTGTGCAGTGTGAGTGTCTGATTGCATGTGATCAGATAAAGACACAACAGAGGCCTTTTTTGCTCTGTCCCGTTATTTTACTATTTATAATGAATGTCACTAATACAATACAGGAGAAGGCAGATTTCTGTATGTATGTAATGTATTTATTTTTAATTGGACATGATAGAAGCAATGCATCCAAACTAATCATTGTAGTATTTAGGACCACAATAACAAGGAGTAGTCAGGACTTTATGTTATCATTCTAGCCGAGATGTGATTGTACATTTGTGCTGTTTACATTTTTGTCTCATAAATTATTATACTTGAACCTTGAACCAAACTAACCTGACATGATTTAACATAGGTGAATCCACTGAGCCTACTAAGTTTTATACTGTGTGATGTGGTGGACATTTCTGTAGATTACGAGTTGATTGGGCAATATCCATGTCTAGGCCACATATATTGTTATGTTAATATGGTTAACTACTTAGAAACTGGCACCCATTGGTCATTATCAATTGAATAGGCTGATATAATGCTCTATTTCCCATAGAGCAGCTACATAGTCTCAAATAGATAAAACAAATGATAATTGTCTGTTCTGTGAAAGATAAGAGTAGGCCTATGTTGTAACTGTCTGTCCAATGGCAGCGAGTTAGGTCATGTTTTGTGTTCCTTTAACTTAACTCTTTGAATTAGCTTGGCTCTCTTTTTAACTCATGAATGCAAAAGCAGTCTTCTAAAGTAACCATAACAATGAATTTGCCTTTTAAATCATGTTAAACCACAAAGCAATAAAACACTTAGCTTCAACTCAAAATAGTAACCTTGACTTAATGTCTAGTGAACAAATGGACTCTTTAGCTACAAGAAAAGGCACACAATAACTCCACACAACTGAGTTTTATATAGAAATAAATATTTATAGAAAATGTAAACAGTAAGTATAAATACATAGATAGATAGATGGATAGATAGATAGATAGATAGATAGATAGATAGATAGATAGATAGATAGATAGATAGATAGATAGATAGATAGATAGATAGATAGATAGATAGATAGATAGAGTCACTTAATGACAATTATAATAATTTGTGAGCCTACACACTCACACACACACACAGACCCTAAAAGCCAGCAAAATGAAATACTACCTAAGTTAACCTTAACTTGTGTCAGACTTGAATTCAAATGCAAGAGCAGCTTTATATAAATGTAGTAGTAGTAGTGTTATGAGAGGGAAGGTGATGTTTGTTCAGACTAGCAGGGACTTAGGTGGGACAGTTAACAAAGCATTATCCAGTTTCTGTCTATTGTTGATCCCTCCCCCCACCACCACCCTGATTGGTCCATCAGAGTCATTTTGAGTATTTAACATAGCCCTGTTTTAGCTCCATGACACAGTCATGACACAGTTACATGTGTGCAAGTTCCTGATGCTGAACTCTCTTCTGGACTAAAGGTGAAGTATAAATAAATAGATGGATAGATAGATGGATAGATGGATAGATGGATAGATAGATAGATAGATAGATAGATAGATAGTAGGTTGATGCACCAATTGATGCAGGTTAGAGTTGTCCTATCTAAAAAAAGAAGGTAACATTTGAATTCCCCATCAAAAAATACATACAATAGACATCCAATTTGTTTTTGAGATGGATAGGGTACAATTGGCAATTATAAAATACCAATTGATGCAGGTTAGAGTTGTCCTATCCCAAAAAGAAGGTAATATTTGAATTCTCCATCAAAAAATACATACAATAGACATCCAATTTGTTTTTCAGATGGATAGGGTACAATTGGCAATTATAAAATACCAATTGATGCAGGTTAGAGTTGTCCTATGCAAAAAAGAAGGTCATATTTGAATTCTCCATCAAAAAATACATACAATAGACACTTTTTTTTTTTCCGCTGCCTTTTTTTCGCGGCCTCGTCCATGGACTCGTCCACGGCCGGCCGTTTGCGTCCACGTCCGCGGCCTCGTCCACGGCCGCGTCCGTTGCGTCCGTGACGGCCGGCCGTTTGCGTCCGTGGACGCGGCCTCGCGTCCACGGACGTTTTTTTCGCGTCCGCGTCCATGGACGCGTCCACGGCCGCGTCCATGGACGTGGACGCGGCGGCCAACGGCTCTTGCTGACGAAAAGAAACTAAACCCAAACAAGTAGAAGTGAAAATAGCCGATCTACAAGCTCACAAGGAGTCGCTTCGCGCTGCGTTGTGAACTTCTAGATCTGCTATTTTCAGGACCCATACAATGTGTCCACAACGCTAGCCAAAACAGTGTTAGCTAGCAGCATAGCATCCATCATTACTCCAACTCTATAGCCACGACTCACTCACCAATTGTTGACTGAGTGACGATGAGACGAGCAGGACGATGTTTAAAGGGCCTACACCATGCTTTTAAAACTATATTTTTTGTATAAATATATGCTCAAAATTTGAGGGTTTTAACCCTCAAAAAACACTCTGACCATTCTTTTTGTTTGTTCTAGCTCTACTATAATGAGGCTCTCCAGCTGCAATACCAAAATGGCCTCTGTTTGCTCAGGGGCGCATCTAGTGGGGTTTTTCCAGAAAAAAATAAGTTTTTTGAAAAAGAAAAAGTTTTTTGAAAAAGAAAAAGTTTTTTGAAAAAAGTTTTTTGAAAAAAAAGTTTTTGAAAAAAAAGTTTTTGAAAAAAAAAAGTTTTTGAAAAAAAAAGTTTTTGAAAAAAAAAGTTTTTGAAAAGTTTTGAAAAAAAAAATTTTGAATTTTTTTTTTTTTTGACTCTGCATTGCATTTTTTTGAAAAAAAAAGTTTTGAAAAAAAAAAATTTTTTGAATTTTTTTTTTTTTGGACTCTGAAAAAAAAACGGGAATCCGAGAGTGACGTCACTCTCGTCAACTCTCAGAACAGCACTGTTCTGAGAACCCGTGGAAAGCTTTTCATCTCTGTCTGCCCAAAACCAGAGAAAGACACAACGGTCAGAAATAGGACTTTGTGAGGATAGAAGGTGCCAGTGGGACCCCAAAAAAAGGTTTTAAAATAGAAAAAGTGAAAATTCATGGTGTAGGTCCTTTAATGCCTTTATAGCCTACATGGTCTTGTCTTGGTGTTCTGTTATATTCCTTTATGCCTGTGTTGTTGTCGTCAGTGCGCAAGATACGGACTGACGACAGAGTGGACGACCGTTAAAGGCTCGTCCTATGAAAGCCATTTCCTCTCTGCACAGAAGCGCATCTATACAATCGATCATTCAACATGTTTATTTTGAAATTGTCCTGGAAAATAGTAGCCAAATAGCACCTACATGCCACTGAGAGGTTACGTTTGTGTTGATGAGAGCAAGAGAGCGAAGGGGAGAAAAAAAAAAAAAAACACTTGGGAAAAAAAAGAGACCCCATAGGGGTTTTTGACTATGGGGTCCCAGACTTTATCTATGGGGGCTAAGCCCCCATTGGCCCCCAGCCCCCCACATAATTCGAACCCTGTTGGACCTATCAAGAGCAATGTCTATAATAAATATCTAATAGGTGCAATATTTAACAACATCTGTGCAATGCCATTGTTATATTTCTAACTGGTCTGATGATGATGATGATGATACATGTCTTGTCATAGCATACATTCCAATACTGTTCACACTACTCACACCTGGCCAGACCCTAAACTCCTTATATACATTGTTATGAGTGTCTGACAGCAATGCACCAAGTCAGAAACCCTTTTGTGAACATGCTTGGTCGATTAAATTGATTCCGTCTGATAATGTTCTGCCAGCATAACAAGGCCCTGTTCTTCTTAAATAACGTGATTATGTGATTCCTGTCATATAGATGCGGTGGCTGCCATTCACCATTCCTAAATCCTCAGAGGAGAAAGTGGACTTTGTGTCTGTAAGTGTCACTGTTACAGAATCAGTTATAAACAGTGTAGTTACAAATGTGTTGATTGAGACTCTTTGTTTGCATGTCTCAGGGACTGCGCACTGTCTGTGGCGCTGGGGACAGCAAATCTCGCAATGGCATTGGCATTCATGTGTACACTTGCAACACTTCCATGGTTGACAGGTCTGTGTTCTGTGGTCTGCCTTAGGGCTGTCACAATTACTACATAATCGTCTAATCGTGATTTTTTTTGAAATAATCGTGATAATTTTTCATAATCGTCATAATCGGTTCCATGTTGAAAAATGTTCATATATTTAAAAAAAAAAAGAAATAGTGGATCTACAAGCTCACAACGCGTCGCATCGCGACGTGTTGTGAGCTTGTAGATCGGCTATTTCCACTATCAATGTTATAAGTATAAAGTTGTCAAATATGTCAGTAATTTTTTTGTATATTTGGTTATGTGTCATGATTGCCATGTGCAGCTTCAAAGCCTAAAAGCCAAACAGAAATGTAATTATCAACGTCAAAAACACAATTAAATCGTTAATCGCCAATTATTTGAGTGACAATTAATCGTCATATAAAATGTCATATCGTGACAGCCCTAACTCTGGTTTTGATGTTACAGTAGGCCTAATATCCCCTACTTTATCACACATTCTTTGTCTTTACAGGTGTTTCAATAACTCAGATGGAGACTTCCTCATCGGTCTGTCCAACAATGAGGATTTTGTTTTACCTCTACAAAACTTACAAACTTACATTTTGTGATGATGGTATTGCTCAACCCCCCTTCTCTCTCCCCCATCCAGTACCCCAGAAAGGTGAGATCCTGATAACCACTGAGTTTGGGAAGATGCTGGTTGAGCCCAACGAGATCTGTGTCATCCAGGTGATTTGTTTTTCCACTGCCTGTGTGAAGAGATATCTCATATTGTAGCCTGAGCTGTTGATACATGTGATCTACTGTACCAACCTATATAATAGTTCAAACACATTGATATTTAAACAAGAGAACAGGAGACCTTATCTCAGCTGCACATCCTCTTAATACTGTATGTGTGTTTTAACTTTTAGCAAGGGATGCGGTTCAGTGTCGATGTGTTTGGAGAGACCAGAGGCTACATACTGGAGGTGTACGGGGCCCATTTTGAACTCCCAGACCTGGGACCCATAGGTAGGCCTATGGCTATGTGTGTTTACAGTATGTAAAGTCATGTGCATGGATATGCATAATGATGTGTATGACACATGTGTCTATTTGTGTGAATGGTCTTCCATGTCTTTCCTTCAGTCTTTTGTGAAGATCCAATGTCTCCTTGATTGCCTTTTGTCAGTGGTCAAATGAAATAAAGTACAATCAAAGAGACCAGCTGTGTGGATCACACAGCTGATAGATAGCTTGATAGCCGTGTGTGTATATTGTCGTTGTCGGGTGGAAACCTTGTATGTCCAAAACCGTTTGTTTTCTATTTATCATTTAAAAAATGATGTAAACTAGTGAAAACAGCTGATCTACAAGCACACAACGCCTCGCACCCGCGAGGCGTTGTGTGCTTGTAGATCGGCTGTTTTCACTATTGTTGTGCTGCGGCCTTGCATGGTGAAGCAGGGCTTTACTTTGCGAAAGAATTTACAACATTGAAACTTAGAGATATCAGATTTCTGCCCGACAGTGACGATATACAGGATGAAGGCCAATGAGTTGGTGTGTAATCTTTGCAGGAGCCAATGGCCTGGCTAATCCAAGGGACTTCCAGTGTCCAGTTGCATGGTATGAAGATCGTGAAGTGCCCACAGGTTACACCATCATCAACAAGTACCAGGGAAAGCTCTTTGCCTGCCAACAGGTGGTTTGCTAATTGTTCACTTTCTTTATGGGTGTTTGAATATGTGGATGTAAAAAACCTGCGCACTCTGTTGACGCGTCTTCAAATATTAACCAATTTAACCATATACGTACACTTAGTTAGGCGGGTTTCCCCAGGGCTCTATACTTGGTCCACTCCTTTTTTACCCTACAGTCTACACCTTTTTGAAATTGTGGATCTGCTATTTTCCTCAAATGTTCGCCCCAGAATAGGGACATGTTCATGTGGAAAAGTGCAGAATGCAAACGTCATCCTCCAATTGCTCTATATTACAATTCAGGCATTTAGCAGACACTCTCAACCAGAGCCAGAGTGACAATAAGTCACATACATCAAATGCGGAGGGACAGTGTAGTGCCAACACTGGGATCACGAGTAAACCTAGCATCGGTCTAAACAATATACGATCAAGAACATAATCTGTACCTTGAACAGTACCAGGTGAACAACGAACCTAGCATCTCAAGTTCAAGTTCAAGTTCAACTTTATTGTCACAACACAATTACAAGTAAAGGTGAGGTGAAATGCTTGTTTATGCAGGCTTCCACATTTGCAGCTCAGAGCAAGAAGAAAAATAAAGTAAAGCAATAAGAATGTGAAGCCTAGTAATAAAATCAGTATATTGTAAAAGAGGACCTAGAATAAAGTGCAATCAGTATAGTGTAAAATCAGTATCATGTTAAAAGCAAAACAGTTAAGCACTAGCAGTCGACTTGGATTGTCCTCAGGTTTCGTTCAGCAGCCTTATGGTTGCTACATAAAAACTCTGCCACAGTCTTTTGTTGTGGCTCATGATACTCTGGTATCTCTTGCCGGGTCGAGGGCGTGGCATTGGGTGGAACAGTCTGTGGCTGGGGTGATGTTTGTCCTTAATGATGGATTCAGCTTTGGCTGCGCATCGACTGTCGTGTAGATCCTGTAGGGAGGGAAGCGCACCTCCTACGATGTGCTGAGCTGACCGCACCACTCTCTGTAGAGCCTTGCGGTCCTGGACAGTACAGTTCCCATACCAAGCAGTGAAGCCACTTGTCAGGACACTCTCTATAGTAGCAATATAGAATGCCCTGAGGATGTGAGGGCTCACCCTGAAAGTCCTTAGGCGTCGGAGACAGTAGAGCCGCCGCTGTGCTTTCTTCACCACACAAGTCGTGTGAGTGGACCATTTCAGATCCTCTGTAATGGTCATCCCAAGGAATTTGAACTCGCTGACTCGTTCTACCTCCACTCCACCGATGTGAACTGGGGCGTGCTCTCTCGTAGGCCTCCTGAAGTCCACTATCAACTCCTTGGTTTTAGCGACGTTGAGAGAGAGGTTATTCTCCTCACACCAACGTGTGAGAGCGCTAACCTCCTCTCTATAGGCTGTCTCATCATCGTTGTCGATCAAGCCCATCACTGTTGTGTCGTAAGCGTACTTGATGACGACGTTGGAGCTGTTGGTGGCCACGCAATCATGCGTATACAAGGAGTACAAGAGAGGGCTCAACACACAACCCTGTGGGGCTCCTGTATTGAGGGTGTATTGATATGATTAAATAACCTGCTATCTACATTTTTACATTGTGGTCAGGAAAAACAAGTTACAAAACGACAAAAACTAAATGACCAAGGTAAGTCTCATAGTCTTGGCCAGGGCTAAAGTGGAGTCTGAAGAGGAGAGTTCTCAGATTACAGCGGAACAGGGGCGTCGCACCAAATTCTGTGCCCTGGGTACAAGGATTCACTGCGGGCCCCCCATGAATGTTCTTCATAGGGGGAGGGGGTTTAACGCACTTGGACTGGGAACACGTTATTACGCATTATTTTGTGCTTTAACTATTGAAAAATAGCATATACAAGCTTGTAGATCTGCTATTTTTGAAAAATCGTGAACATTTGTGCAAGTCTTTGAATATTTCAAATCCTTTTAAGGTTTTTTGAAAAACCTATGTTTCTATGTCAGTGGTGCTCAAACCTTTTCATGTGAAGGACCCCCAAAATTAAATGTATTTGGCCACTGATCCCCATCTCAAAATATCTAGTTCCAGGGACCCCCCAGAAGCAAAATTTGAGTTCCAAATGTTCGCTTAAAAAATATAAATATATTCAAAGATTTGCACACATTTTCTCAACTTTTCAAAAATAGCAGATCTACAAGCTCGCACTCGGTGCCGCGCTGTGAGCTTGTATATCTGCTATTTTTCAATAGCTAAAGTATAAAATAATGAAGGCCCCTCGACCATGGGCCCTAGTAACTCAGTCCCACTTTTTCCCCCCTTGTGACGCCCCTGCAGCGGAATATTGTCCTCTGAGTGAGGGCAAACACCTCCTATTGAGGGAGGTAGGCTACAGTATGTAACCACATGAAGTCTAGCATCTCTATTTTAGTGAAAACATTAAGCAAAATGCCTCAAATCATGAACACAGCGTGCAATCTTGGAGCAATTGTGCACGCACATTCCCACTAGGCAGAGGAAGAAATGCCACCTCAAATCAGCCTCATGGTGGCGCTATAACAGGCCAATTTGTCTTTTTACCTTTAACTCCACCGATCAGTTGAAAACTTTGTATGGGCACTCCCTAGAGGCTAAGGAAAAACCTTTGCCCTGCATTTCTCATATTTGCTTTTTATAGCGCCACCAGGAGGCCAACTTATGTAAAACACATTATTTGCTATCAGATTTTCTCCAGCAATCACGTAAATCAGTACACAGTATCTCTATAGTCATGTGATCAAGCCCAATCTGTCCGATATTTCATATTCCATCCTAATTGGCTAAAAAGTTAGCAGGATTGCTCTGTTTTTTAACACAATATGCCTCAAATCATGCACACGATTACCATGACATTTGCCACACATATTCCCACTAGGTCAAGGAACAAATGCCACCCTTTTCAAATTGGCCTATAGCTGTTAGAGCGCCACCAGCAGGTAGACTTTTGGAACACAATGCCTCAAATCATGCCGTGAAAGGCCTAAGATTGGCGAGAAAGACATGCCACCCTTTTCACATTGGCCTATTATAACGCCACCAGGACGCCTGACCTGGCGGAGACCTGTGCTTGGAAGAGCACTGTTCTCGTTGAATGTATTGAGATGATGCCATGTACGTACAGTGTAGCCTACCTGCATTTAGCAATATATTAGTCCTTACATGTAGTTAATTTGTACTGCCTCACACCCATTTTTCCTAATTGGGCTCAGAGTAGAGCTCATTTTCATGACAGTTTTACTTTTCACACTTATGACATTTGTGGGCCATTATCATAAAGACCACAGCAGGGGTGAAATTAGACCTTATTCTGCATGGGTTTTCAGATCAAAAGGGCCCTGTACTTTTGTAAAGGGGGGCCCATAGATTAGGAGATTAGAGACTTTTAATATATTGGAAATTACTAAATACATATAATAGCCAATAGCCTATGAATTTATATGTAGATACTATGGGCAGATATTTAGTTTATTGAAAACAGAATGAATAAAACAAAAGAAATCCCTCGCCACCGTCGCCAGTAGGCGATTATAAATTACGCTACTGGACCACAGCACTACAAGCAGGACACCGTGTCCATCCACGTTAGGCCTATTAGCTTAACAGTTCTTGTCGACGACTTAACGTGAAATCGTTAGCCGTTTTCCATTCAGCATGCTTCCGCCTCGGTTCCCTAATACGGCTTAATCACTCATAATTAGTTAACGCATCTCTGAGTTACAGACAGTGTACTTGCATAGCTTTGCATAGTAAAAAAAAAAAAACCTTGCCCAAATTAAACATTAATCTCGGTATGTTTCACTCAGAGAACGATTTCCCCCGTTAAATGTCCTGTTGGGCGCGTAATTGACTCGCCTCATAATGTATGACAGGGATAGGGTATAGGGGTTTGTGTGTGTGTGTGTGTGTGTGTGTTCAGGGGGGGGGGGGGTGACAAGGTCCTTATATACTGCAGGAAAAGACAACATCAACACAAGGGTGGGGCAGGGGTGTCACACCAAATTCTGGGCCCTGGGTACAAGGATTCACTGCGGGCCCCCGCACAATTATTTTGTGCTTTAACTATTGAAAAATAGCAGATATACAAGCTCACAGCGCGGCACCGAGTGCCACGCTGCGAGCTTGTAGATCTGCTATTTTTGAAAAATCGTGAAAATGTGTCTATTTCAATTTGAACATTTCAAATCCTTCTGAGGTTTTTTGAAAAACCAATTTCTATGTCAGTGTTGCTCAAACTTATTCACGTGAAGCACCCCCAAAATGATTTGTATTTGTCCACAGGCCCCCATCTCAAAATATCTAATTCCAGGGACCCCCCAGAAGTAAAATTGAGTTACAAACGTTCGCTTAAAAAATACATATATTCAAAGATTTGCACACATTTTCAGGACTTTAAAAAAAATAGCAGATCTACAAGCTCGCAGCGCGGCACTCGGTGCTGCGCTGTGAGCTTGTAGATCTGCTATTTTTCAATAGCTAAAGTATAAAATAATTAAGGCCCCTCGGCCCCCTCCACCTTAGGCCCTAGTAGTAACTCATTCCTATACTCCCCCCCCCCCTTGTGATGCCCCTGGGGTGGGGTATTGCCTTTGTTGCACAACAAATCTCCCTCCAGTCCTTTCCTCCTCAGTCTCTATGTTCTGTCTTTACGTGGAGGTGGTGGCAGAGGTGTAAGTCTGAGTCTGCCAGCTGCACCTGACCTTCTAGACACCTGGAGTTCCCCAGAGGCTGGAAACAACTCGAAAGAACTGGGTTGGGGGGTTTGTTCTGATCAGAGGGGGAGGAAGCTGCGACTGTCCTGCTGTTTGGCTCCCCCACAGTGCAGTGAAATTGCTCAAATTAACTTATTATTTGCTTGACTGGACCAATATGTTTGTGTCTTGTATGCCTGTGTGTGTCACTGTGCAAGTGTTTCCTCTCTCCCCATCTCTCAGTTTATTTTAATAGTGTTATTAGAGTTCTTACAACTGAGATGTCCAAATATTACCTGCCTTTCTTGTGGTCCACAAAGCCGCTCAACGTATGACAAGTTCATTATGTATGTTCATGCAAATGCTATTGTAAGTGTATGTACTGTAATGGGTGTGATTGTACTCATTTGTGGGGGTATGTGCGTCTCTGTACATGTATAGGTGTAATGGTGAGCTTTTATCATGAGTGTATATCAGTTGTGAAGAGTGTGTGTGCTTTTGTGCTTGTGTGGGTCACATCGAAGGTAGCTCAAGTTGTAATGAATTCTATTGATTTTAGAGCTGCCATTGAATGTCTCTTCAAAAGTGCCATTATCGGAACAGAGAAGCTATATAAAATTGTGGTGATTTTAACAATTGAGATGAAGAAAGAAGTCGCCTACTGTGGCTGCCGCTTACTCCCCTAGGCTCACCCCCGCTTCGCTGTGTGCGTCATAACGAGCAGTTTGGGAAAGTTTGATTGTAAAGCCAATTTAGCCTACCCCATAACACCTGAAGCCTGGTATCTTGAAGAATGGTATCAAAAGATTTCAAAGAATGAAAGTCAGCACAGCCTATTTCAAAGTACAATCCATATCATTATCATCTGTATTCTCTCTCTCGCTCCCTGTGTCATGAAGTGCTTACCGTAGTCTTGGAATTCAAGATTACAAAGACATTATTCATTGTTTCTTTGACCCCTCACACCTGAACAATTCAATTTGTGTCCTTTTGTGTTTGCTGGCTGGTAGACGTTAGTGATTTGTGTCGGTTTGTTTGTAGGATTTCTCTCCCTTCAACGTGGTGGCCTGGCATGGAAACTACACGCCATACAAATACAACCTGGATAACTTCATGGTCATCAACTGTGTGGCCTTTGACCATGCGGTGAGTCACTGTAACCTTATCACTGATGTTACTTTCCAGGAAATGGAGAGAAAAGGAAAAAAAAATCCAATGGATCTCACTGAGTCGGTAGTTGTTATGTACAGTAGTTACAGCTCTTGTTAATACCTTTCATTGGTTTTTCATTTGTTAAGCCCTATATACCTCTAGTATTTCTCTCTACACCACATCTCATTGCCAAAGATAGCCAGTCTATGAGCTCACACATGCTAGGGTTCAGGTTGTTTAAAAGGTTTTCTGAGCTTGTAGATCGGATCAGCTAAAGAATGATTTTTTTCCCTTTGTTGTCAGTGCAAAAAAGAAAAAAGATACAGGGTTTCTGGCCAACAGTGATGATTCACAGACTTTAATCAATACACAAGAATGTGCAACACTTCAGGAATAAGACTGGACATTTTCTTCTGAATGAAGTGACAAATCACCCACATTCATTGACATGTGATTGACCTGCAGGACCCGTCTATCTTCACCGTGCTGACAGCCAAGTCCACTCGTCCAGGTGTGGCCATCGCTGACTTTGTCATCTTCCCGCCTCGCTGGGGTGTGGCGAACAACACCTTCCGTCCACCATATTATCACCGTAAGACCACAATATCTCACATGCATGCATATTCCATGTCCACCTACTTACTGGTGGCCCATACCCATACACTATAGTATACACACACACACACATCCCTAATCCATGTAGCTTGTAACCAAAAAACAACATTTTAGGTTGAGGCCCTTGGACACATTTGCATTTTGCAGGAGTCTTCAACAGCGGGTCTGGTACCCCTAGGGGGGGTGAAAATACACATTAAAGGAGTAGTTCACCCCAACATGACTTTTTTTCTATTGATTACTCAGGCCATGGAGAGTAGAGTTCAATAATATTTTTTGGTTTTTGTCACATTCCTAAGACAAAAATGTGATAACAATAAATTTACCCCCATTGATTCCGGATGGTGACCCGTTTCGAAACGGGTCACCATCCGGAATCAATGGGGGTAAATTTACTCGAATCAAAATTTTGTCTTAGGAATGTGACAAAAACCAAAAAATATTATTGAACTCTACTCTCCATGGCCTGAGTAATCAATAGAAAAAAAGTCATTTTGGGGGTGAACTACTCCTTTAATATGAATCCAACATAGGCCTATAGTGCTGTCAAACAAGTCTATAAAACTAGTATCCATGAAATCTACAAAAAAGTTTAATTTGCAACACAATTGTATACAATATGTAGTGGGGGTCCCGCTTCACCTATCTCTCAGCCAGAGGTGTCCTTGGGCTGAAAAACGTTGAAGACTCCTACTCAAGCAAGGTTGAGTAGACCTGGTCTAGTAGTGTGCAGTGTTGTCTCATACCTCCCCCTGTTGGTGCTTTAGGGAACTGCATGAGTGAATTCATGGGTCTGATCAAGGGCCACTATGAGGCCAAAGAAGAGGGCTTCCAGCCCGGAGGAGGCAGCCTCCACAGCATCATGACCCCACACGGCCCTGACGGGGAATGCTTCGAGAAGAACAGCACCACAGACCTCAAACCAGAGAGAGTGGCCGAGGGAACCATGGTAAACGACAATGTTTTAAATGAGAAAACTAGTAGGGGTGCAACAGTTGATCAAATCAATCTATTAAATTGACTATTAGAAAAAAAACGAAAAGATTTATATATATTTCAAATGAGTGAAAATAGCACATCCACATCACATTGTAAATCAGCTTTTTTCACTGGATTTGCCCAATACTGTTGTGCGACCAAGTATAAAATATGGATTAAGTGGTTAATCAAACTCATCAATTTAGTTGTTTTATATATATATATATATAATATATACACACACACACACACACACACACACACACACACACACACACACACACACACACACACACACACACACACACACACACACACACACACACACACACACACACACACACACACACACACACACACACACACACACACACAGCTCAGGGTGGCATAGCTCAGGGGTAGAGAAACCGTTATTAGAGCACGAAGGGTTCCCAAAGCGCTATATAAATGCACCATTTACCATTTACACACAATACAAAAGTAATCTAAGTGCAGGACAAACGACTACAACACAAATATATATCAAGTCTGCACAGTGCACACAGCTAAATATGCTCCAAATTTTTATTGCAAGCTCATCCTGTCTTGATCTAATAACTTTGTCGTACTACCGTGTACTCACTGGAAACTTTTTTGGGTTGAAAATCAGTCGTTTTGTTTGTATATTACAATCCATAAAAGCTTGTTTTGACAAAGTAATAGGCCTACAATAAAATCCAACATTTTCCCCATTTCTTTCCCCAGGCCTTCATGTTTGAGTCCTCATTCAGTATGGCCGTGACCAAATGGGGTCTAGAAACCTGCCAGAGGCTGGACAAGAGCTACTACCAGTGCTGGGAGACACTTCGCAGTCACTTTAACCCTAACCAAAAGTAAATGGCCATACAAGCTGTCCTATATGCACATAATTAATACCTACAGTATAGCATTTACAATAATTAGCCTCATACATGTGTTAGGCAAAAAATGTCATATTAACCTCATCAACTTTCATGCAATGAAATATCTTGTGTCCTTTGAATTTGATGCCCCGTTTAATTTGGTGAAAGGAGAAAAATAAACGGATGACATTTTTACCCAAAACCCAAAGTGTCACAGAGGTGGAGTGTTTTAACAATGTTTAAGTAAAATAAAGCCACTCTTAGTTTTCAACAACATACGGTTTTATTAATTTAACAGTAATTAATTACACAACTCTGGACATTACTAGAATATAATAGTCCTTCTACAGAGATTAAAGTTCAGTATGCCAGCTTGAACTTGCGCTCGAGGGTCCCGGCTTTGATTTGCTCATCTCTGTTATCCTGTAGACATAAAAGCAGAAGGGGGGGGGGGGGGGGGGGGGGGGGGGGGGTCAGTGCTGTCGCTGTGATATCACCAAAACCCTCTTCATCTTCCTGACATTTTCCCCACTGCATGTTTTATGAATGAGCATTTTATGATTCGCTTGTGCTGCCTATTTTCTCAAAGAGTGAACGTGATAGCCTAGCAGTGTGACAATTTCAGCTGTGTCTCACTGACATTTCCCTTGGGTGATTATTTAGATGGAAACCTCTGAATAGAGACAAGTGGTGCCTCAATGAAACCTTCACTTCTAACGTGAATAGAATAGTAGAATGGAAAAGAACAGGGGTGGAGAACAGGGTGTACCATCCTGTAACAGCCTTGTACAGTGTTATTAGTTTTTCATAAAACAAATTGTTCAATTGGCTTGATGAGACCCATTCTAAAATGCTTGTAAACATTTACATTTACCCTATGAATCATTGCAGGGATCACTTCGCCAAATCTTTACAAAATTCACTGTACTATTCTGTTTTTCCTAAGTAAGTTGAGTACTCCTGTTTTACGTGCAAGGTTTTACAAATGACTTAACGCGACATGTAGCATTCGTAATTTGCACAGCAATTACATTTTTTTGTGCAGACAGTCGCAGGGATTACTTTCTTGTGGAATTCTTTCTTGCAATAAATTGTTACTTAACTGGGATATGTCCATGATTTTCCTGTTAACATATGTACCGGTAGTAAAAGTTTTATGAAAGCTGTAACTGCAATTTGTCGGCTCCAAACTAACTCAACCAAATGCACTGATGCACCAGACTTTTAGTTGTACGCAGACAGGCGAAAGACACAGCTTCATATTTAGGTTGCATATTTTACTTAACTTTCTCCATAAAGTGCATAATATGTACAAACAACAGTTTCTCCTAATGGCATTGTTCTCTGGTGCTGGTCGCTCTGTGCTGGGAAAAAACATTTGTCCACCCAGGTGCATCCCTCCCCTCATTACCCAGGCCTACTTAAACCCTTAATGTGCCTGCCAATCAGTTAGGCTTGGAGAGGCGTGCCCTTGGTGACCAAATCATCGAATTAATCAATCAATTAACTAACAAACTATAATAACTAACAACCAGTGTTGTACCCGAACGCGTTCAAAGAACGATCGTTCATGAACACGTTCATATTTTGGGCGAACGTGAACTGAACGTAATTGTTTTCGCTTGATGAACGATATTGTCGAACGCGGTCATTCTGACGCCCGTGAACGACGTTCGTCGGCGTTCGTCGGCCGTTCATGCGGCGGTCCGCGCCTCCGCGGTCGTCTGTCCTCTGCTCCTCTCGTCTCTCTTTCATTCACATGCTCCAATAGTAGGCACTGCACGCAGCTCCTCGTGAACGTTCCTCCGTTGATATGCGGTGCTGTCTACTCTGCACTCTGCTGCTGCACTGTGTATCTCCTCCTCGTCTCGCAAGCCTGACTGACTATACTTTGTCCTATGTGTGTTGCACGGCGAAAATATCTGATCTGCAAGCTCACAACGCGTCGCATCGACGAGACAACGTGAGCTTGTAGATCAGCTATTTTAACCAACGCGGAAACATGCTGTGCACGGTTAGAAACGTCTGCCTTCTAGTGGGGTTCCTTGTACATGTAACTTTTTGTTTTTTCTAGTGGGGTTCCCTGTACATGTAATTTTTTGTTTTCATTTCAAATGTGTGTTAAAGTTTCTTTCACTTCCAATTTGTAGATTATGGTCTATAGCACAATTTTGGTTAGAGTGTCAAGACAGTAGATTGAAGAAAAATATATTTTTTGCCCTATTTCCAAAATGACCAAAATCGGAATTGTGTTTTTGAACAATGTTTTAGTTTTCCCACAACTGCAGTGTAATATATATATTTTTTTATTGCTATATCAAGTCAATACTGTGTGGGGAATCAATTGGAGTCAAATATTTGTTTTGAATATTATGATATTTCACACAATGAGACAATAACATGGTTATTATTACATTCAGTCCTTCACAATAAGGGTGCAGGAAGGACTGATATTGTGGGCACCTCAATGTTAAGTTGGATGAAATTATTGCTGTGTGTGGTTCTATATGGGCTGAGTCCAATAATTTTGACAAATAATAGCATGCAGAAACGTCTAAACATAGACCTTTATATATTTTTTTTCCTTTTTTTTTTGAATTGCCAAAAGTATAAAAAAAATATGGTTAAAAAAAGAACTAAAAAAGAACTATGTAGTTCATTTTGGGGAACCATGAACTTTAGTTCATAATGGGGAATTATGAACTAAAAATGAACTAGTTCATTTTAGAAGTTCTGAACTTGAACTTGAACTAGTTCGTTTTTAAAGTGAACTTTCCCAACACTGCTAACAACTAATAATGCCAAATAATACTGAATAATCACAACTTTAATAACACAAATAATAACAATAAACTAACAAAGATAAGCAGTGCAATGGCTTTTACAAAAGCAATAAACCATAAATCCCCATAGCTGTTCTAGAATTCACCTCCTCTCACTGCCTTTTGTGGCTTACTGCTTTCATAGTATCTGTACTGTACCACACTAATAATGATAATGTCATTAAATGTCTTTAAGGGTGCAATGCAACGGTTAATTGAACTAAACGATAAGTTAATAAAATAATAATCCATACTTTGGGGCATGTCAGTATATGCAAAGATAGTAATAAATATTTGTACAACACTGTTATGCAACAAAGTATAAAACAAGGCCTAGCCCTAGGTTAATCGATGATGACGTTAATAGTAAAATAATAATAATAATAAAATAATATTTTACAAAATGCACTTCTTGATCATTTGATTAACTGAAAAAGCAGTGGATAGAATAGTAAGGGAAAGAAAAGAATCGATAGTTGCATTGTAATTAATGAGAAGTTTCAAAGAAAAAAGACAGTCCACATAGACAGCTTATTCTTCCGAGTAGCAAAAATAACGTTTTCGACCAACGAATAGTCTTTTTCAGGTTATGAAGAACGTTTTGGTGCAGGACATCGACCTATTTGGAAGTGCATATCAATTAATTTTATTAACGAGAAGTTCCCACCACAGAACGAGCCCTGAGGAATCAAACAAACACAATGCAGTGCATTCTGGTCTCATACCCTGTCGGTCTTGAAGACGTAGTAGAGGACAAAAAGAGGGACAACGCCAAAGAGCGTGCCCAGCAGAGACGTCTTGTTTGTGGGTCTGAAGTGCGGGTAGGGGTTGGTCCGTGCATACACCCAACGCGTCAGGGCAGGGTCTTCCTGCACAGACAAGAAGCAAATGAACCAGGTGAGAATAACCACAGGCGACAAATGGGGGGGCATTTTAGCTCTGGTCCAGAGTGTTAGCGAGGTCTCTCTGCTCTTTCCGTGGTGGGGAACCTCTCAGCACCCTACCCACTCAGTAAAATACACTATTTTTGTCATGAAATAATCCAACTCTACCACCGCAGACACAACCCGGAAATAAGAATACTCAACAGTGGCGGTCGAGATGGATGCATTTTATTTCATGACAAAAATAGTGTATTTTAGAGAGTGGGTGGGGTGCTGAGAGGTTTCCCACCACGGAGAATCGGCTTTCAACTACGCAAAACTACCTTTGTTTAGGTGAGTAACGAAGTAGTTTTGTTTATTTTTAGGTAGGGGTGGGCGATATGGTGATAAATATTGTTTAGACGATACAATGTCTCCACGATATGCCTTTTCAGAGGTATCGTATATATCGTGATACAATGAGTGAGCCTTATAAAGAAATCCTGATGAATTGTTAATACAGAGATTCATTGCAGAATTAATTTAAACCTGCATTTTGGTCTACATCAGTGGTTCTCAAACTTTACAATGTCAAGGTCTCCCCTTAACTCTGACAGTATACAAATGAAACCAAATAGACCCGTAAGGGTCCATTTGGTTTCATTAAGGGTTTCATTAAGGGTCCATTTGGAGTTGGATGAAATTTTATTTCATGACAAAAATAGTGTATTCTACAGAGTAGAATACACTACACCGCGGTGGATAGCTCTTCACCTCGGTACCGACTCTGATAGGGGCTTTAAACCGTGGTACCGACTCTGATAGGGGCTTTAAGCTTTCCACCGCGAATGCCCTTTGACATTAACACTCTAATAAAGAGACCAGGTTTTTTAATGTGGACGATGTCAATTTGACATTTCTTCTCTAATTGCCTTTAGTGCTTTGAAAAGTTCAAAGCCATCACTTTGGAAAAATTAGAAAGTGAACAAGGTAAGAAAGTAGTAATAGGTTCAGAGATGGCCATGGAAATAATAACAATAATACACTTGACTTTTAAAGCAATTTTTGAAAATGGATTATAAATTGCTCCATCTACACCTTCCCTCTCAGCTTTCCTACTTAATTTTTTTTAATAAAGTTCAAAGGGATGACTAACCACTCTCCATCTTTAAAAACACAATGTGTTCTCCATCATGTCTACTGGAGTACATTTAGTATTTTATTCATAGTAATATTATTGACCACTCATTTTGTATGTCCGTGGCAAAAATATATATTGAGGAAAATGTCCATCACAAGCCCAGGGGTTGATGACCCATGACCAATGCAGTAAGTTTGATTTGTGCAGGGCTGAGATTTCACTGAAGATAGTCTACATTTCAAAATCATCCTAACCTTAAAGCTATACTGTGTAAGATTCTCAACTAGTGGTCAGTAGCCATATAGCAAACCGCGGTCGCGTTCGCGTCTTTCGCCCGTTTTTCGTACCTTCACACCCCCGCGTCTGCCTCCACAACGCCGAGAGCTATCTTTAGAGGGGTCCCTGGTTCCTGTGCGTTCAGGCATTCCGGAGAAACGGACTATTTCACCCTGCCTGGTAGGCGAGAATTACCTTTTGAGTAAAGAGACACACGGGCGACTACAAATATGGCGACCCCACTTCAAGATGCGCTGCATTGGCCGGTAGTGTACCATGTGTGCATGATCGGCGATGTGATTGGGCAACGTATACACAACGTATACAGATGATGCAGATTACGTAATCATGGCGCGAAATTCTCCCCCCCTCACGGCTCATAGAAAACATATAAAGAGAAGGCTTCAGAAGCTGAAAATAACGGAGTGGGTGTTCTAAAACTTTAGCGATTTAACAGTTAGGACAATTTTAAGATTTGTTTTATAAAAAAAGTTACATAGTAAAACTTTAAATTCAATTACGGTAATTCTTTCAATGGACTAAACCTTGTTTTATTTGATGGCCTTCCTGCCTTAGCATTTGGCCTTTGTGCCCTCCCAAAATTGACAACAACAAAGGTTAAGGTTATATCACCTAATTAAATTACGGTGTATTAAACAACAAAAATACAACAGGAAAAAAAAACAAAAAAAAAACTAAATGTACCAGTAGGAAACGTCCACGCTAGGCTAGCGCTCAATAACACCTTTAATGAAATGACATCACACACAATTAATGTGATGATTACCTTCAGCTGTTAGCCTGTGTTTACCTGTCAGAAATATGTGAAAGTGGACTGGTCTGCGAGGGACTGTATTGTATGTATACTGTATGTATATTTTCATCTTGTGAATTCCGCGTCCGGTTAATTCATTATAAGGTGAGTAAAGAAGAATTTCGTACTCGCATATTCAGATTAATAAATACTAATGGCACGTTTTATATAGTATATTATTTTGGTCTGGTCATTGCCACCCATGTATCTCAAAGTGGATTCCACTGCGTGCGTTCCAAATCGCACCAGAGCTAAATTGACCCATAACTCTGACAGTGTACAAAGGGAACCAAATGATTTGGTTCCCTTTGTACACTGTCAGAGTTAAGGGGAGACATTGAAAGTTTGAGAAACACTGTATATTGTACGCTGCTATAGCTGAAGTGGGCTCCTCTGACATTGCTGGCTAGCATGCTAACGTGGCTATATACTATACTTACAATGAGTTCCTTCCTGTGCGGGTTGTTGAGCTGCACCTGGTACTGCCGCTTCAGGTTGGCCCGCAGCGCCGCTCTCTCCTCCTCTGCGCGCCGCAGGTCCGGCGATAAGTTAAAATACTCGTTGGGGTCCAGTGTTTTTGGCCGGGTGGCCAAGGGCGCCTCTCGGTAGTCCGCCATGTTTGTTTGCTTGACGACGATGACCGACGCAGCGACGCTACTCGATGGCGTAATGAAATCTCCTGGCGTCATCTACAAGCGCGCAGTGGGAGTGGGGAGGGAGAGAGCCTGGCGTCTGGTATCCATAGCAACGTCGAGCTTTTCGGGAGAGTGTTTTTTGCAGGTCTTTCAGTTTGATTGATTGATTGATTGAAGACTTTATTAGAATTAAGTTTGCATAGGAAAAGGTACAGTTTCATGACGGTACAGTTCACTGGTACAAGGTCTACTATAAGGAGATCCATGAAAAGACTAAGCTTATTTCCACTGGAAACCATTGAAGTATCTCATATAACATTGAATGACAGACAAATAGAACACAGTACTATGCAGTAGATATGTAAAGAAAAACAAAAAAGAAGACAGTAAGCCTAAAACAAACAGTATATACAAAGAAGGGGCAGGGGAGGGTAGGGTTGGGCTAGGTTCATTTTTTACCAGTTGCGAACGGCTGCTGCCTGTAAGTGGTTTTTCAGGGCAATTTTAAAGGATGCTAGTGATCCACACTCCTTTATGGCCTTCGGTAAGGCTTTCCAGTGTATCAGTCCGAGTGTATCAAAAAAGCAACTGGGTTAAGGCAGTGGAAGCTTGTGATTGGCTGCGTGGAGGTGATGAAAGTTGGGGGACAGAGATACAGGACACCTAAACCTAATCTTAAACCTAACCTTAACCCTAACCTCAGTAAAACTAACGCGGGTGAATGCTAACCTGGTGAAATGCTAACCTGCCGACGCTGGTGAATGCTAACCTGCCGACGCTGGTGAATGATAACCTGCTGACGCTGGTGAATGCTAACCTTGGTGAATGTTAAACTGGTCGGACCAACGGTGCTTAACTCAGGTTCTTTTTTGATAACACTCGTCTCGGACTGAAAGACCTGCAAAAAACACTCTCCCAGGGAGAGGGAGGGAGGCGTCTGGTAACCATAGCAACGTCAAGCTTTTCATCCACACTGACAGAGGGCACTGACTTCTTATTATAACTCTATGGCACTGACTGGCCCTGGTGTCCCACATTTGAAACATTCCCACTTCGAAACTCCGCCACTCCGACCATAACTTCGTTGTAAATTCGTTCTTACTTCCACGATAACTTCTTCACTCACACAACAATGACCACAGCGTCCAAACAGCAGGACATCACCACCATTGACACCGACGATGACTTTCAATACGAGGAGGTGGCTGTCGATGCCGACTGCAGTTCGACGGATGTAGGAGAAGAGGATTTGGAGGCGACGGTGAGAGCTATCAGAGGGGAACGGGGGGGCGGTGGTGCCCCCATCACGGTCCCCAAAAAACTCCAGACAACGAGGGTCGCAGATTCAGAACAGCCCGTCGATGACTTTGTGCGCAGCTTTCTTCTCAAAATGGGCATGACGCAAACGCTCGACTGCTTTCAAAGGGAATGGCACGAGATGGCGCAGAAGGGCTTGCTGAAGCCAGAACAGGTTGGTGTGGTGTCACACCACTGGTGGTGTGTAATCTTATCTAACTAGTAACTACATAGAGATACTTCATAGTCATAGAGTATAATATACTCACCCACTCAGGTACTGTAGGCCAGTGTTTCTCAACCTTTTCAGGCCGGGACCCCCAAAATAATCATACTTTAACTGGGGACCCCCCAACCCTGACGAGCACTAAGTGTTGAGGCATTACATTTTGTTTAACACAGTTCTATTGTGAAAATAGCAGATCTACATACAACGCCTCGCAATGCGAGGCGTTGTGAGCAGTTTGATCGGCTATTCTCACAATGTCTGCCTCTAATATTTGACACTTTGCCCAATGATTAATTTGTCATTTAGAGGTATTAAAAAGTCCATAAATTGTCACTTTAGAAATGTGCAGATACCCTCTATACACTTAAACTTTATGCTGGTTTGTTTACTGTTGAGTGAGAAAACAATGTTTCACATTAAGTTAATCATCTGGGGACCCTCCAAAATAATTTGGGGACCCCCATGGGGGTCCGACCCACAGGTTAGAACCACTACTGTAGGCTGCTACATAAGTACAGTTTCACAGTACTTTTACTTAATTACTTGCACGCAAGTACTGCGTTCATCTGCGTATGTTGGTACTGTAGGTATGTAGGTAGTTAGGTATGTAGGTAGGTACTACCTACCTACTATCTACCGGCTACCTACCTACCTACCTGGTAGGTAGGTACAGTATGTAGCCGTGTGTGATTGAGCCCGAAGCCCAATCAGGGACCAGCATTTCTAGTGTCAACGTCATCATTAACAGCCAATGCAGTTCTAGTTGAGTACCGTATTTAAATGTCAATACTTTATACACATGCTACTCTACTACATCTCAGAGACAAATTATTGTACATTTACTCTACTATATCTTTTGACAGTTTTAGTTACTAGTTACTACAGATTTAGATTACGGTATTAATAATGAATCAAATTATTACACTAAAGTGTCTAAATTCTTAGGATGTTACAAGATCTACAAGTGAAGCCCACAACGTGCTGCGATGTGACAGGTTGAGACACCTGGTGGTTAATAATGATTCTAGTTCAATGACATGACATACGATTCTTAAATGGCTATTCTGCCTATTGAGTACTGTTACTTTCTAATCATAAGTATATTTCAACTCTAATTCTTTTGCACCTATAAGTAAGATTTTGAATGCTGGACTTTTACTTGTATTGCTGCTTTCCTGAGTGTTTCTTGCACCCCTGCAGGTTGGTGTGGTTTCAGATGTGTATGTACAAGCCCAGCGTCTGGACGAGGAGCTGAGGAACACGCAGATGGAGAGGAACGAATACAGACTGGTGTCCTCGGTGGCAGCAGAGACACTGGTGAAGCTCCAGAAAGAAAGAGATTTCCACCGCATGCACCACGAGCGAGTTGTCCAGGAGAAGAACAGGCTGATCGAAGACCTGAGAAAACTAAAGGTCCACTGCTCCAAGTATGAACCCGCAGTAACGCAGATGAATGAAAAATACCAGGCGGCGTTGAGGCAGAAGATGTTGCTCAGTTTGGAAAGGGACAAGGCGCTGGCGCAAGTGAACAGCCTCCAAGCTGCTCTGCACAGTATTGTCTCTCCTCCTCAACCGTCTACTCTGAGCACGGAGTGGGAAGACGCACAAAGTGCCAAATCGAATAGGAGAGCCAGGTGTCTGACAGTCACGGAAGTCCCATCCAAAGACCCAGCCAAGACCTTGAACGTCTCCAAACACACCAAGGATTCTGAGTTCCCTGTGAACTTTAAAGCCAACAATCCTCTAAAGCAGCAGTCCATAGATGCAACTGTTCCTTCCAAGACCAAGGCAGATAGCTTCCACCTCATCAACACAATCAAGGTAATTTGCTTTGGGACGATTACTACATACTGTATGATCATTTTTATGATACTCATTATTATTATACTTTTCCCCGGTGCAAATTTGGCCATGAATCAGAATCACAACTTAATTGTCATCCGTTGCATCACATGTTTACAAAGGTAAAACATTGAGTGAATTTCTTTGGGCAAGCTCCATCTTTATTTCAATAAAAGAAAGGGAAGAAGAGGGGGGGGGGCAAGGGGAAGAGAGAGAGAGATCAATACAAAACAACAATTTAACTACATTTACACATGTAAATGTATTAACACAGTATATATATCTATCTGGTGTGGTAAGTACCTGAGATAAGACATGGTACTTACCGCACTGGATAGATATCGCTGCTGTCGGGCGGAACCCCCTTATTCCCCATATTCTAATTTTTAGTTTTTTTGTAAATTAAATAGGCCTACTTCATCATACTACAGCATCACACAAAAGTAGCAGATCAACAAGTCCAGCTTGTAAATAGATCTGCTACTTACGCTACTTTTGAATTTGAATCCTGAAAAGTAACAGTTTTGGACAGATTCCACCCTGTTTTTGTTCAAACATCACCAAACTTACTGGATATTTTAAATCAAGCTGTTGAAACGTGTGCCCCAAAATGTTGTTTTTTTTTTTTTTTTTTCGTTTTTTTTTTGCCCCAAAATGTTTTTGAAATTGATATTGTGTTGATATAGCTCAATAAGACCATGGCATGGAACAAATTTGGCCAATAATGAATGTGCAATGTCCAATTCTGATAAAACTTCTAAGTTATCTTTTAATATACAGTACAGTTGTGGAATATTGGTGTGGAAACTGTAAAAGGCAGCTTTCAGCATCTAATAGTCTTGGCCTAAATCCCCGAGTCGCCGCTTTGCGGCTACATTGTTATCACGATCATTATTTTTGCTTCATTCTGCGTGCCTTACTTTGCAGGCACACAGTCAGTCAGTCAGCTGCCTCGCGGCACATCCTACAAAACCTATAATGGCTTCCTCTAGCGATGACCAGCTATGGAGGGTTTGGGGTCTTCCAGAAGGCGATCTGATAGCTACGGGGGAGGGCCACACCGATTGGCTGTCTGGAATCAGCTTCCACCCAGATGAGACCAAACTGGGCACCACTGGGGGTGATGGGGGCCTCCGTATCTGGGACCTCTCCCTGGGCCTCCTGGTCCTCACCCTAGAGGGCCACACTGGAGCCACCTGGGGCTGCTCCTTCCACTCCTGTGGGAACTTTGTGGCATCCTGTTCCAGGGATTGCACCATCAAGGTTTGCTGTTATTTCATTTAATTGACGGTGCGTCCAAAATCTATTCAATATCATTGCTGTCCGGCAGAAACTGGAATCACTGTATTTAAAATGTTCATGTTTTTTTTGTAAGATAATACCTTTGTTGAACAAGAACAAGCGTTAGTGAAACTGGTTTTGTAAATATTTAACCAATGAAAAGTATTAACAAGAGCTTGTGACAAAATAATAACTGCACTGAATCTCTGGTTCTTTATCCATGTCCTGAACAGTAACGGTTTTGGACATACAAGGTTTCCGCCTGACAGTAATGATATGTTTTTATCTGTGTTCCAACTCGACACAACTATGAATTCTTATCGGGTGTAGCAGCAGCAGGCAGTTATTTATTTATATCTTCTAGCTCTCTGTTTATATACTATCTGCAGGTGTGGGACCTTCAGAGCGAGCGATGTCGAGCCACCCTGCGTGGACACACCGCCTCCGTGAACAGTGTGGAGTTCCTGTCGTTCTCCAACACTCTGCTGAGCTCCTCAGCTGACAAGACCCTAGCCATGTGGGACGCTAGGACCACCATTTGTGTTCAGACCGTCAGCGGTCACACCAGCTCCTGTAATCATGCCACTTTCAACCCGTCAGGCCAGACCGTCGCCTCCTGTGATTCCCGAGGCATCGTCATGCTGTGGGACGTCAGGAATCTGGTGGCCCCGGCCGCCGTCGTGGAGACAGGACCTCAACCCAGCAACCAGGTGGCCTTCAGTCCCACGAGGCAGACGCTGGCTGTTGCCGGAGGAGACGGTTTATTGAGAGTGGTTGACCTGTCCACAAATAAGGTAGCCTGCACTCTGAGCCACGAGGACGCAGTGCAGAGTGTCATCTTTGACCACAAGGGGGAGCACTTGCTGTCGGGAGCGTCTGATGGGAAGATTTATGTGTGGTCGTGATGGAGAAAAAAGTTGTTTGGATTGATTGATCCCTTATCAGGCAGTTAGACCAAGGGTCTTCAACAGGGGGGGTCCAGGACCCCTAGGGGGTCCTCAGAGTTACTACAGGGGGTCCTCCAAATCTTTGTGTGGTGTAAACCTTTTTACTCGTTTTTTTTTTTTATATTAACCACTTGAACCATATCCTTGAACTGTGTCCATATTCTGAGAACGTCAGCCGAAAATAGCAGATCTAAAAGCTCACAACGCCTCACGCTGCGAGGCGTTGTGAGCTTGTAGATCGGCTATTTTCGGCAAAGAGGTTTGGTGTAGAGGGAAAAAGAGCAGACTAAGTACAGACTGAGTGAAAGGTCAAGTTTATTAAGTAGTGAAGGTTCAAATGGTTAAATATCTGAAAACACAAATTGACATGAATCCAAAATATACTGATGATCGTGCAGATTTGTGCTGCCAAACAATTAAACTATATGGAATCTATGAAAACGTTGTGGGGGTCCTTGCTTCATCTCTCTCTTAACTATGGGTTCCTTGGCCTGAAAATGTTGAAGACCCCTGAGTTAGACCGTCCTTATAACCCCCTTCTCAAAATATTATTCTTTGAAATCGTCACTGTCATTGCTTCCAAAAGAAATGTTTAACCATAAGGTTTAAACAAGATGGTGTTTTTTATCTGTGCCAATGTAAACATGAAAATAAAAAGACGTGATGGACTTATTCTTTTTAACCTCTTATTGTCATTTTGATCTTTTTGTCATTTGTATTTTCTCCACAGATCTAGCAGTGTAAAATTTTAACCACATGAGGGCGATATTGGTCTGTTTGGTTACAGAACCATCACTTGTGAGGAGTCAGCAAGAAGAGTAACAATGTATTGAAGATGATTAGATTAAGGAATATGTATTACAAAATACAGATCCATCTAAAAAAAATCTAATATTGTGTAAAAGTAAGTTTTCTTCTGTAATATTTTTAAACCTTCATATATTCTACATTCATTTTGCATGCAGTGAAATATATATTTGTTTTAAATCCATATCTCAAAATATTAGAATATTACTTCAAAAGAAGGATTTATAATACAGAAATGTTAAACTTCTGAAAGGTTATGTTAATTTATGCACTTGGTAGTGGTCTGGAATATCTTTGAACAAATGTCTTCATCAATGGGGCGTGGCATGAAGGTGGTCAGTCTGTGGTACTGTTGAGGAGTTATGGAAGCCCAGGTTTGCTTTGATAGAGGCCTTAAGCTCATCTGTGTGGTTGAGTCTGGTGTCTTTTATCTTCCTCTTGACAACAACACAGATTCTCTGTGGGGTTCAGGTCAGGCCAGTTGGCTGGTCAGTTAAGCCCTGTAATACCATGGTCAGTACACCAGTTACTAGTCGTTTTGGCTCTGTGGGCAGGTGCCAAGTGCTTCTGGCTAAAGGAAATCGTCTCCATAAAGCTTGTCAACCTACAGAAGCACAAAGTGCTCTAAAATCCCCTGGTAGATGGCTCTGTTGACTCTGAACTTGATAAAACACAGTGGACCAAATCCAGCAATATAATGCATTTCTGGTTTTGCTCCACACTGTGTTATCAAGTTCAGAATCAACACAACCATCTACCTTTTAGAGCACTTTGTGCATCAATAGGTTGACAAGCTTTATTGAGATGACGATTTCCTCAGAAGCACTTGGCACCTTCCCACAGAGCCAAAACTACTAGTAACTGGTGTATTGACCATGGTATTACTGGACTTAACTGGCCTGACCTGAACCCCACAGAGAAACTGTGTTGTGTTGTCAAGAGGAAGATAAGAGACACAACCACACAGATGAGCTCAAGGCCTCTTTCATAGCAAACCTGGGCTTCCATAACACCTCAGCCGTACCACAGGCTGACCACCTTCATGCCACGCGGCCCACGCCCCATTGATGAAGACATTTGTTCAAAAGTATTCCAGACCAAGTACTGAGTGCATACATTAACATAACCTTTCAGAAGTTTGACATTTCTGTATTATAAATCCTTCTTTTGAAGTAATATTCTAATATTTTGAGATACGGATTTGTTTTATTTTCATGAGCTGTATGGCATACAAATCAAAATTAAAACAAAAACAGGTTTTGAATATTTCACTGCATGCACAATGAATCTAGAATATGTGAATGTTAACAACAATTATAATTATATTACAGAAGAAAGGCAATAGTAAAAAAAAACAACAACAATGGAAGACTAATTTAAGATGCTTGAAAATCTATTTGGCAAGAATAAAAATAATTCTTGACTGTATGAGACTAAACAATATTGTTCTATTAGACAGCAACAATGTAATTACCAGCCCAGTGGGTATTTATGGGGGAACGGAACATTCTAAAAAACTTGAATGAGAAAACATCAGGCTGTTTCTTCAACGTGTTGAATGTACAGTGTGTGCTACTGGAACTTGGCAAGAAGCCATATGTAAAAAGAAAAGAAAAATACATCTTAAAGTGTCCCTGTATGTGGTCTGAAATAATACTCACGTAATAGCTTAACAGTGGGGAATGTTCACATTCCCACAGTCAGCGCACAGAAATGCTAGCCTGGAAACCAGACAAATCTGACAGAGCTATGAAAAAAATATGAAATGCAGCATTGTTTTTATTCACTCTAGCAGGGCTCGGCTATCATCTGGTTATTTCTTTATTCACTCAAGCAGGGCTATCGACTGGTGATGGGGCTGATATTATTGTTTTACTTCTTATATGGAAATCGGAGTTTATAATATAGTTGTTTTTCCCTCTCTCTCTTAATCAACAGTAAGCATACATATCCACATACAAGTGCTCATGCTGTAAGGGTACAGTAAATGTGTAGCTTGAGTTGGACAATACACCACAACCCATGCCTTTACTTGAAAACCTTGTGTGCATACAGTGTCGACACTCTTGTCAATCAATTTCATGTGTCTTTTTAATATACTGTAGGTGTCAGTGAGGCCAAACAATGAGACACCCTGTCCTTAGAGCCTTCAGTTATTTGTCAACTGAATGACGGAGTGATGGAGGTATAACATTCTCTCTGTCTCTGTTTGTTTGTCTGTCTGTCTGTCTGTCTATCTGTCTCTCTCTCCCCACACACACACACACACACACACACACACACACACACACACACACACACACACACACACACACACACACACACACACACACACACACACACTCAACTTGCATTTAAGCTCAGTGATAGGTGGATGGCCAGGCATAAACAGTACACGTGTCTGAGTGATTTCTCATCCATCCTCTCTGGCCCTCTAAAGCACCACCCTTTGTGCACTTTCACTGTTTTAAAATGTCCCTTTATGACTTTGAAATGTAATATAAGGCCACCACTCCCCGGTCAACCAACAGCCAAGCTCTCTCTCTCTCTCTCTCTCTCTCTCTCTGTCTCTCTCTCTCTCTGCCTCCCACCATAATGTTCAGTAAGATATGAAGCTTTAAATGAAATATTAATGTGTTTCTGCCCAGGCACCTAGACCCTCAGGCTTGGTCGTTCAACCCAACGAAGGCTCCAGTTTTCTGGACATCTAAGTCATAAAAGGTAGGCTACGTTTATTTTTTTCTTCCTCCTCCTATACCACATGCCCCTTTCTCTTACTTCGTCGAAGTAGATGCTGGAACAGTCTTTGTCTTTGTGTTGAAAACCCAGTGTCCCCCATAATAGCCAGAAAGATAACACCCCCACCCGACAAAAGCTTTACGAGCCAGCAAGTCATTAGGCAACCATTTTGATTTTCCATGTGCCTTCTTATGTAAAGTACAAAATTATTTTCAAAATCACCATCATCATCTTTAATGCCCCAACATTCTCACATAACATATTACCCCCCCACCCGGCCCTTTCCCCCTTAATGCAAAAATGGTTAAAGTGAGTTTTCAAGGATCCAAATAAGTTCTGCTTGAGGCCCAAACCATGCATCTACTCTGTAGATTCTACAGTATTAAGATGGATGACCTCCATACAGCTGTTGGCATTTGTTATTGTTATCATCCATCAGTGACATAACTTCCATCTATATCTGTGCCGCCTTGCAACACTGCAAAGCTCCAATCATCCCGGTAATCAGAAGTGATTTGGTATTCTTTTTATCTCACAAAATGACTTCTACAACGTGTTTGAAGTGGAAGCAGCGCTATTTCTCCTGATGCAATCTTAAAAGGGGTCTTTCTTCTCGCCTCTTTTTGCTGAAGGCCTCCAAATTAATATAGAGGTGACTTTGACAAACAAGTGTGAGGCTCCTTTTTTATTTCATACTTTATATTTGAATCGTAGACCCCTGCTAACTAACCATTAGGAAGTGTTAAATTCGAGGAATGTTGTGTTCCTTTCCCACCCTGTACAATGCATTTAAAGTTTAATTTGCACACGGTTAATGAGGTGATGGGGTGGGGTGTGTCAGGAATTTCAGCATGTTATGGCCAACTCTTAATTGTAGTAGACTACACAAGCCTCTAGTCTACGCATTCAAAAGTGTTAATTTAACTGCTCTACTCTGTACGAGCGCTACCACGTGTATCAGAGAAGATAGCAGTGAGGAGAATGAGACTAATCGGTCACTGCCATCGACACCGGGAATTCCCTGTCAAAAAGATTGTACTATGGGAACCAACGCACGGACCTCGATCAAGAGGACGTCACGCAGGGGCGTCGCAAGGGGGGAGGGCCTTAATTATTTTATACTCTAGCTATTGAAAAATAGCAGATATACAAGCTTGTAGATCTGTTATTTTTGAAAAGTTGTGAAAATGAGTGCAAATCTTTGAATATTATGTATCTTTTAAGCGAACATTTGTAACTCAAATTTTGCTTCTGGGGGGTCCCTGGAACAAATATGTTGAGATTGGGGGTCCGTGGCCAAATACATATCATTTTGGGGGTCCTTGACATGAAAAAGTTTGAGCACCACTGACATAGAAACCTAAAAAGCCTTAGAAGGATTTGAAATATTCAAAGACTTTTCACGATTTTTCAAAAAATAGCAAATCTACAAGCTCACGCGGCACTCGGTGCCGCGCTGTGAGCTTGTATATCTGCTATTTTTCAATAGTTAAAGCACAAAATAACACGTAATAATGCGTTCCCAGTCTAAATGGGTTAAACCCCCTCCCCCTATGAAGAATGTTCATGGGGGACCCGCAGTGAATCCTTGTCCCAGGGCCCAGACAAACAAGCTGGTCAGATGTAGGCCTATAGAGAATCGAGATGACTGTAGACGCCAACGGAGGGCTCGCCTGACGACGACATAGAGAGATCAGTTAATTTAACACTGAGCGGATTGGACTGTGGGGTACTAGCTCTGACGTCCTTCGCCCCTAGCTCCCTCTTGCCAGTCCTTGAGATGTAGGGAAGTGACACACACTCCACTTCCAAAGCTCATATTACTTGTTGAAAGGCTGTGGTTTTATTAGGATTAATTCCCTGCTTCACTGCTGCCCCCTGAGCTCTCCCCACCGCTGACAGCCCCATCTGCATCCCAGCCAGTTACGACCTTCATGTCGCAGACACGAAGCCGAGGGAAAAGAGAAAAGTCACTCACATTCTAATCCCACTTTCCCCCGGCTGAGCACCACTGTCAATGTCTCCCCTTGGCTTCTCTTTCTGTATCACTGACTATCTTCTTTATCTCTCCTTCTGTCTGTTTCTATAGTCTCTTTCTCGTAGTTGCTCAATAATAACAATGACTTTACCTTGTACTTTGGTATGAATCAGTCAGCCATTTAAGATGGCGCCTCAGCTCTACTCCCGGGACAGGCTCTTCAGAAGAGCCACTGTCTTTATTCTACCTTCAATTCTCCACGCCATCTTATTCTAATCTACAGCTATGAGATTGATTCACCCTGTCTGGGCGTATTCCCTTCTTAATAAATCAGTTTTCTTTGGGCCTCGTAGTGTGCAGCGGGTCAGCAGTATTTTCTGCTTTAATGCACTGAACAGGGCAGAGATTGGCTTGTTGCAGTGACTCAGCAGGTATCAATCATTTTCAAAGTGGGAACACTCTGATGAACTCCCTACAGATGAGATGGAATTGCTCATATAAGGTTATTATCTTCTCCAATATGCTAATCACAGAGTTTAGCATTTTCGTTATCTTCAATCTTCAAATGTTTGTCACAATAGTATTTTGCACTAAGCCGGGAAGATGTGTGTTGTTAAGGGTTTAATAGGCTGATATTGAAGGTCAGCATCCAAAATGTCATGCCGGCTCATGTGTAGCCTGCATAAATCCTGCATAAAAGGAGGAGTATTCAGAGCAACCCGTTTGGCAACGGTTTCTGTTATGTTTGTCGGACCAAAGCTCGTTCAGAGCTAGATCAGCGAGAGAGAGACAGAGAGAAACAGGAAAGGGTTGTTGGCCTATCATAGTACAGTATGGGGTGATGAGCAATCGCCGCGGTGTAGTTTTCTAGCTATCACCTAAAAATGTATAACAAGGCCTAGGTGATAACTAGAAAACGACATTGCGGTGAAGTGATAGCTCTTCACCTTGGACTATGATAGAGGCTTAAGAGGGAGAGTGAGAAGGGGGAGGTGAGAGGGAGCCCATTTTACCTGGCCAATGCTGGGTACCGAAACCTGAACACGCTGATCGACTGTTGTTACCGCAATAACCCTGCCAACGTAAACCAAGCAAATGTTTTCTCTTGTACTGTATACAGGTAGGAGGAATTATATTGAGTGATTTAAATTATTGCGACCGTAGGAGCAGTTAGTATCAAAACCTCCGCCTCATGTCAGTCGGTCTCAAGTTACGCTCCATATACCTGTATGGCCGCCCTTGTCCCTTTTATGCCTATATATGGAGATCCCTGATGTCATCAATATTAAGTCCATATTTGGGAATGCCCATATATGGACATATTGTGTCAGCCTCATATGGTCCCTTTGTTTTTTTTTCTCTCTTCTTCTTCAAAACATGCATGTGAAGAATAACCTTGCTGTCTGTGTATCAACTGTAGGTTCTTGAATTCTACCTGTATGAATATAAGTAGTTATGCCGTGGCTCCTGAAACGCTACTACAATGGGTCATGTTGGAAGATTTCATCCCTGACAAAATGAGGACATTGCAGCAGGCAGACTGTCACTGGCTTTGCAGACCAAAGCTTTACTGATAATTAGAGCTGGAACACAGTGCCAGGAAAAGTCAATGAGCTCTGTGAGCAAATAAACCTTCCTCTGCCATCGATGCTGAAAGGTCAGCGGACTACTGGGCTCACGTCATAACATTGTTATCCCACAGTTACACACATCACAGGCTCTAGTCCATATTCTCTCACGTTACTATACCTGTGAGGACATACATTTTTTTTAGGGATGGTTATTTTATAAATGCCGCTTGGCCCGTAAGTACGCACGCATGCACACACAGTTGCACACACATACCGGTACACACACACACGCATGCGTGCACGCTCATGCGCATACAGAGACAAACGGACACAAGGATCCATTGAAAGTCTGTCTTTCCCCTTCATTAGGACATGAGTGCTGAGGGTAGAGGTTAATGAAGTTATGACAGGAGAGTTAGAATGTAGTGGAGTAGAAGTAAAAGTATTGGAAATTGGAAATACTCAAGTAAAGTACAAATTACTCAAAAGTGTACTTAAGTAAATGTTACTTTACACCAGTGAGAGCAGGGCATGCCTCGCCTCACCTTGTCAAACCAATACATATGGTATCTGGCCTTATAGTCTAAGGTGAGATATCACATCTATTTGTTAGACAGAGTGCTGCATTATTGCACAGCTCTGTCAGATCTATTAAGATAAGATAACATAAGGTAAACCAATATTGGTCCCGGTGGGGAAATTCAGGTATCATACTGTAGCAGCAACAGCAGTGCGCATGAAACACACGATACTGTAGGTACAGATAAGCGTAGAGACGAGAGATAAGAATAATTCAAGTTAAAATAAAATAAATATACTTAGAGCCCAACCCTAGACAAGCTGTGTTGAGTCTGACTTCATTAACTTATGTATTTTCTATTAATAAATATAATTAAATATAATGATTTATGGATATACAGGTATGTCCAGAGTCAGATAATCAACGGTGAATAATGAGACTGATGTCAACCGGATGTCAACAGCGTTTATCTGGATAATATATGTAATCTATCAACAGTGAATATGAATACTATGAGTGTGTTGAGTCTATTAACAATAAATATATGAGTGAATAAGTCTCACAACAGTTTTCCTTAACAGGCTGTCATGGTTCAGTAGTGTTGTGTACATCCCAATAGTCCATGTGCGAATGTGCCAGCGTCAAAGCATATTGCACTGCCAGGGTCAGAGAAGCAGGAGTCAGTAAGTCCCAGATAACAGAACAGACAGTGGAGGCCTTAGGTTCTCATGTGGGGGTCAAGCTTGGTTGTGGAGCCTGATGGCTACTGGTACAAAGGACTGTCCAGTTTGCTTTGTGGTGTTGCCAAGGAGGGATAAGTGTCTGCTCAATGTGCTCCTTATCCCTGCTAGCACGCCCCAGCGGGATGAAAGGGTTTCTCCTGGATAGCATCCAGCTTGCTTCTCATCCGCTCCTCCAGAGACACCTCAATATTTTCCGGTTTACGTGGCTTCCTCACCAGCATGTTCAATGTGTTGATGTTACCCCCCAGCAGACTGTGGCAAAGAAGAGGACAGGATTACTAAGGACTGATAGAACATCTGTTGCTCGCATTGAAGGACCTGAGGTTCCTTGGGAAGAACAGCTTGTTCTGTCTCTTCATGTAGAGAGCCTTAAGCCCTGTCCATACTTTGACCGAAACCGCCCTTTTCGGTCAAAAGGTCCTTTTCGACCATAAAATGATGCCCCTCGCGACTTCTGAAAAGCCTTAGACCGAATGACAGTTCGGAAATTTGCACGTCGGAAAGTCCAACTCACCGAACATTTCGGAGATACTATGGACAGGCCTTTAGAGTGGTCAGTCTAGTCCAGTTTGTGTCCACCACCTCCACCTCCTCCCCTGAGATGTTAATGGGAGTTGGGGGCCTCTCCTTGCTCTGGCTCCTGGGTCTTTTCGATGTTGAGCTGGAGGTGATGGTTGTTACTCCACCCAACGAAGCTCTCCATCAGGAGATGGAGAGCCCACCGTGACGCAGAGTCATCTGAGAACTGCACATACCCGAGTTGAAGCAGAAATCAGAGGTGTAGAGGGAAAACGGCAAAGGTGACATCTGACAGGCTGATGCACTGAGGTCTGCACTGACTTATTCACTCGGCAGCCATGTTCCCCCTCATCATACTCGAGGTCGGCACTGGTGTGGAATTATGGAACTGCACACATACCGGTACTATACTGTACAGGTACAAATCGGGGCACGCCAGTACAGTATGCAACTGGATGGTGCATCCATATTGCTTAAGTCATGACTTCCAAGGTTTTATTCAAGCTGGAGGCCAGGAAGGACATGCAACACGTATGTTCTTCCCATCAGTTTCCTGTCTCTTTGTTGACCTGTCTGAATAAAGCTGAAAGAAGCTGAAATTAAATCTGAAAATAAATAATGGAAATACTGATGTAAAGTACTGCCATGGGGTTGTGGCGGGGTTTGGTTGGGGTGTGTGATGGGGGGTTTGGGAGAGTTATAATCACTTCTAACAGATGTGTTGTGGTTCTCTCATTGTCTTTCAAGATGACAATGCTCTTTGTCAGCTAGGCATGAGTGGGTCACGCAAATGGTTCAGAGCACGACAGTGATGATGTTCCCCATATGCCAAAGCATATGGAGAACATATCAACAACATTGTTGTTTTCTAGATGGCAACATACAGTATACGAACCCAATGGAGCCTTTATGGTAAATTCAGGGATGGCATGCGAGAAGGTAATTTCAGCCACAGTCATAATACTGTAGATGGAAGGTCCAGATGGTGCCGCAACATAATTTTGTTAGTAGTGATTATATCGTCAAATTTGCCCTCTACTAGGAGATGAGTGAAGCAGGATTCATGTCCTGAAAAGCACTCCATACGCTTATAGAGTCACCATCATTGAGAGAAGCCTGTGTTCCTTTATTTTGGTCATACAGTGCAAATGCCAGATGTCCAGACTGTTTAAAAACTGAACTCAAATTCTGTCTTAGGAAATGGCAAGTGTGAGCCCAGTCTGTGGTTTATTCAGCCTGAACCTTGGTATAAGGTTCCAGGTGGATGCTGGATGCTGTTTAAAAACCCTATCTATGCTATTTTTCCTCTACACAAAAACTCTTCGCCAAAGATATCCGATTCACGCTTACAATGCGACCTGTTGTAGATCGGCTTGCAGATCAGCTTGTACATTGGCTATTTTCAGTGAACATTCCCCCTCAGAATAGAATGCTAGAAGTGGTTAACGCAGTACTGATGTTTTATAATGTGTTCCCATGTAGATACCAACGTCCACATGATATTATATTTGTGCACGCACGCATGCACGCATGCACGCATGCACGCACACAAACACGCACGCACGCACGCACGCACGCACGCACGCACGCACGCACACACACACACACACACACACACACACACACGCACACACACGCACACACAAAGACACTAGCCGGGGATCCAGTCCCTCAAAATGGGAGAGGACCTGTGATTTTCTGCCGCACTTTTTATTTCTGTTTTATCTATTAGTTTGGACATTAAGGTCCACAGAATGAGAGGCCTGCTCTGCCGGAAACATCGCGAAAAAAAGTTATGGCCATTTGTATATTATCATCACAGTGATGAGTCATCACTTTTCACAGTTTTTTTGGTTCGTTTTCTAGCCCAAGGAATGTTTTTTGTGCAAAACAAATGCGTGCAATGGATTCAGAATCATGAAAACCCTCCAGTTTGACCCCTCACATGCTACTTAAAGCACATTTTTTTGTTTTTATAATATATTTCCTTTCCTGTGTAGTGGAGTCAATGGGACAGTGAATATACAAATGGCCGTAACTTTTTTTCGCGATGTTTCCGGCAGAGCAGGCCTCTCATTCTGTGGACCTTAATGACCAAACTAATAGATAAAACAGAAATAAAAAGTGCGGCAGAACATCACAGGTTCAACCCTATTCCTTGAGCTTTTGTGCATGTGGATCCCCGACTACACATTTTATTTTTCAAGCAGATCATCAATCACAGGTTCTCCCAGGATGCATTTACCCAAGGGTACTGTCAGATAGTGGTACCCTGCTGTCATACAGCAGGTGTGTGTGTGTGTGTGTGTGTGTGTGTGTGTGTGTGTGTGTGTGTGTGTGTGTGTGTGTGTGTGTGTGTGTGTGTGTGTGTGTGTGTGTGTGTGTGTGTGTGTGTGTGTGTGTGTGTGTGTGTGTGTGCGTGCGACGTGCGTGCGTGCGTGTGTGCGTGCGTGCGCGCCCGCGTACGTGCACACCTGCGTGCGTGTGTGCTGTCTCAGCAGCAGTGGTGACAGAAGTCCACAGGGAACGGTTCTCTCGCTGTGCATGAATGCTAAGATCCTGCCCAACATCTCTGATATAAATACTATCGGATGCAACCTTAACTAATCTAATCTAAATAAAAGCATTCTGGGAGGAGGGGGGGATTGTCATAGAGAAGTATTTCTGTATTTAGAAGGTATAGAGATATTGACAGTCCTGCGTATAACTAGCTCACATCACTACTACATCACCTGTATGTGTTCTGCTCACTACTGTCTAAGGGTGTAATTATGTTAAATAACATCGCATTACGTTTGTTATTTGTTTTTTTGTCTTTTGAGTGTATGTGGCTGTGAAGCCATAACAATGGCGCAATTAGTGTGTCATGAGCTGAAAGCTTGGCAAAGCTGAGCAAAGCGTAGGATGAGTCATGTTACTTTATTTAGGTTCACCTTCAGGGAGACTAATTTTCCCCTGATAATCAACTGATCCACTGGAGTTTCTGTTTGATTCCTTGTTGGTGGCCTTTAAAGCTGCTATAAGTGATTCACTGATTTATTGTTGTTATCAATGATCAAAATAAGTGTTAAATAGCTCTATGTTCCCGGAAGATCAGCAGATCTTCCGGGAACTTTAATGATAGAGCGGGCCACTATATTTCCACACTAACTCCAGAGGGCCACAATGCATATTGTTATGTCGTACTTTGTCATTCTACTATATGTCATACAAAAGAAGCAAAAATAGCCGATCTACAAGCTCAAAATGCATCGCGCTCCGATGCGTTTTGAGCTTGTAGATCTGCCATTTTTGCTTCTTTTGAATAGTAATCCTGAAATGTAACATTTTGATTTAATGTTGAATGCATTATGATTTAGTTATACTTATGTTAACTTTATGAATGCATTCAGTTATACTCATGTTAACTTTATGAACTTATAATACAAATACGTTGGACATAAAAAAAATACATTTTAATACTACTATACTAGGCTACTAATATAGACTGAAGTAATTAAAGCGGGTCATGTTTGCAACTCTGGAATTGTAACAGCTGAAATCAATATCTCAGTATTCAGATATTAACCTGAGGGCCGCATTAAGTGAAGGTGGGGGCCGCATGTGGCCCCCGGGCCGCCAGTTGCCCATGTATGCCTTAGAATATAGACTAGAGTGCGTGGGCTATAACAGGGGTATCCCTATATCTCTAACCCTTTAGTATACAGAAAATGTATTCTCAGGTTCGATACCAATGTTATCCAATCAGGATAGAGAACTCATGAGCAGACAAAATTGGAACTGGAACACATGATGATAAATAATCTTTGTGGGGTTCTCTCTTCTGATTGGACGAACGTTGTACTGTAACCGACCTGAAAATGTATTTTCTGTTCCCTAAAGAGCAGGAGAGACTGGGATACAGAACCTTGTTACTGAGCAAACAGTCAATACAATGATTACAGAATATGATATCAGAACGAAATTCTTTAATATTGTAACAAAACAATATATAGCTTATAGCACCTTTAAGTATTGCTTATGACAGTCAATCGACGTCGATGATGACATTGCTCCAAAAGAATACCGTCACTGTCGGGCAGAAACCTTGTATCTCCAAGTTTCAAATTTGTATATATTTTTTTCGCAAAGTAAAGCACTGCTTCATCAGACAAGGCCATCGCACAAAGGTCGTGAAAACAGCTGAGCGAGGCGTTGTGTGCTTGTAGATCGGCTGTTTACTACTAGTTTAAATCATTTTAAACATGATAAATACAAAACAAATGGTTTTGGACAAACAAGGTTTCCACCCGACAACGACGATATGTTGGGTTGATTATTGTGGTTGGATGGTTTCATCTGTGCATGTCCAGGTGGCTGCTCAGACCAATGCGGGATCCGCAGACTTCATCACAGGAGCGTGATAAACCTTTGGCACGTCGTTGTACTCTCCTCTCTGTGAACTTCTCCTGAAGATGAGCCATTCCCTGGTGGCAGGTAGAGCTCCAGGCAGGGGCGTCACAAGGGGTAGGAAAGTGGGACAGAGTTACCGGGGCCCAAGGTGGAGGGGCCCCAAGTAACTTTAGCTATTGAAAAATAGCAGATATACAAGCTCACAGCGCGGCACCGAGTGCCGCGCTGTGAGCTTGTAGATCTGCTATTTTTGAAAACTCGTGAAAATGTGTGCAAATCTTTGAATATGTATTTTTTTAAGCGGACATTTGTAACTCAAATTTTGCTTCCGGGGGGGTGTCCCTGGAACTAAATATTTTGAGATGGGGGTCCGTGGCCAAATTCATATCATTTTGGGGGTCCTTCACGTGAAAAGGTTTGAGCATCACTGACATGGAAACATGGGTTTCTTGCACACTTTTTCCACAATTTTTCAAAAAATAGCAGATCTACAAGCTCGCAGCGCGGCACTCGGTGCCGCGCTGTGAGCTTGTATATCTGCTATTTTTCAATAGTTAACATTCATGGGGGGCCCGCAGTGAATCCTTGTACCCAGGGCCCAGAATTTGGTGTGACGCCCCTGGCTCCAGGTGTGGCGATCAACAGCCAGGGACTCTAGTGCTGGTGGTTTAATGTCACACTTCTTCAGAAGGGTTTTGATGTGTGGCCGGGTGCCTCCCAACAGACCTTCGACCATCTAGGAGCTGGCCATAAACACAACTCACTCGTATCCACTTAAACCCCATGTGGTTGAGCGGAGTCATTCAGGGCTCTATGCTTTTTCTAATCCTTCTAATTTAGTTTTCTGTTATTGTGGGGAAAGCTTTCGCGTTAAAATAGCCGGTCGATCGGCAAGCTCACAACGCATCGCAGCGCAACACGTTGTGAGCTTGTCGATCTGCTATTTTCGGTGGCTTTTCAAGGCTTTCCCCACAATATACGGGTGCTGGGCTTTAAAGGGCCAGTTCACCTCTGGGACAACCAGATCTTATTTTATTGTTGTTTGGGACTAGATCAACACAATCCTGAGTTATATTTTGGGTTTCAGCATGAATGATGATGCATTTTGCATCATATGAGTCATCATGCTGCATCATATGATGCAAAATGCATCATCATTCATGCTGAAATACTAAAATATCTCAAAACACAGATTGAACACAAAGAATAACTCAAGATTGTGTTGATCTTGTCCCAAACAACAATAAAATAAGATCTGGTTGTCCCAGAGGTGAACTGGCCCTTTAAGTGTATATACTGTACTGTATACAGTATACTGCACTGTGCTTTAGATACAGTAGGTACTGGTAGGCCCACGTACTCGCCAAAAAATGCCTTCTCCAGAGCTCCTGTTTTCCTCTCTAGTACCCACAAAGAAGTGATTCTGTGCAAAGAGCTGAGGTCATTGCCCTGCAGAAATACTCAAACAACCCATTTGGTCCCAGACCCATGCTGCAAGTTTCCAGTTCTGGACAAATGCACCGGACCCAAAAATGACAGAGGGGGTTTTAAATAGACACGCTTTGACTCCCGAAACAGATTGTCTGCTCTATATTTTCATTCTATTTTTTTCCCCCCTTTCCCACTAGCTAATAGCCCTCAGTCTGTTAACCACTTTAACCCTGTCGTCCCAATTTTGGACATGTCATTATAGGCGGGGGAAAAAAAAGAAATTTACATTGGAAGATTGAGAAGATTTGTAGTTTTCCTCGAAAATAGCAGATCTACAAGCTGACAATGTGTCGGTGAGACGTGTTGTGAGCCTGCACACCAGTTATTTTCGAGATAATTTAGACAATTTTTGTGGTCAAATGTGTAAGTGGCTAATGGATTACTGGGCATGGTTCCTGGACGTTTACCCTGCCCGTCTGTCAGCACATGGGCATTCGCTACCTGCAACCACTTTTCCATCTGTTTATTTGCTCAGTGCTATTTACACCCTCTCTAATCCTTCATTTTCTGAATCAAAGTCCTGGCACGTTCGTCGACCCGTACACAGGAAACGTATGGTGTGATTCTGGGAGAGAGGGAGGGAAAATGTTAAGCTGCTACTGAGACTGGCATGCCGTTTCTAAAACGCCTCAAATACATGGTAGAACAGTGGTTCTCGACGCTCTGAGAACCATGCACTGTTCTACCATGGGTTCTGCTCCAGTGGTCCTTGAGGCGTTCCATGGGGCAGCAGAATTAGTTAAATCAACATCAGTTTAATATCATCAGATCAGCAATTTGAAAATAGACGATCTACAAGTGTTGTGCTTTTTTTATTTTAATCATGAAAAATGTGGCACTTTTTGAATACTTTTTTTTAAAACTGTCATACAATTTGTTAAATACTTGAGTACCAGATGTTTCCACCAGTCGCCTTGACTAAAACTTTATTGAGATCTGATACGAACAAACTTCACATAAAAGAAATATTTCTGCAAAAATATACCCTCAATCATAAATCATGAGTTCATAGAAGAGGATAAAAAAAGTTCTCTGATAAAATATTTTAAAACAAGTTTGTTGACTCCAATAAAAGGAATCCTTTGAGGTGTAGAGTACATACATGCAGGTATATATTAGACGCTTGAAATAATATGTAAAAAAGTATCAATATGTTTCCAGACTGGCTTAAAAACGTTAGCTTGCATACAGTTGAAACAGTAAGAGTGGACACACGTGGCAACTTAAGATGTTTTGAACTTATCAAACAACATTTCTACCATAGACAAAATTATACATTTAAAGTGAAGCCTTTGAAAAGAAAATGTGCACAACACCCTTTAATGGGTTCAGATTGTTTGGTCAATAGTTTTGGGTTATTGTAGTGGTACAGGACTCTTAATCTTGCCAGAATCCAGTTACCGTATGTACATATGGCTTAGTTTAGGTTTGATTAGTTGGGGAGGGGGATTTTTATGGCCAGTAGTGGGGATATGTTTTATAGTTTTTTTCCCCCATCATCAGACATAATTAAATACATACATTTCCTTTTTGGAAATGTGGACTGTGAATACTTTTATTTGTCAAAATGTGTAATTAGGGCTATTTGTAAATTCAAAAGCAATGTGATGCTCACAACGCATCACATTGCAAAACATTGCGATCCCATTTGGGATCCCTCTGTTTTTTTGCATTTTCTTTTTGTATTTGTATTTATTATTATTTCAAAAAGGGGCCTCTGGGTCTTGTTATTGTTAACAAACATCCTTCTTGACAGGCCTCCTTCGCCGTATTCCTCCTCTTATACTCCTCTTGGGTCTGTCGTTCTGCCCAACTGCATTCTGCGAATCTCCCTGGAGAGCATTCAACATGTCAGTTAAATACTGAACAGAAGTCTGGCTCATTTCATTGGACTCGGGCTAATCAAAGCGGATTGCTACTATTGTCCTGTGTGAGTCCCCCATATCGATTTGGGTCCCCAGCCATAGTTAAAGTACATATTTTAACTGCTTAACCCAAGGGACTTCAACAGGGGGTCTGGGACCAGAGTTACTACAGGGGGTCCTCCAAATATTTCTCTTTTTTTATATGAACCCCTATAGCGTCCATATTCTGAGAACTTTAGCCAAAAATAGCAGATCTATTTTGATCGGCTATTTTGGTGAAGAGGGGAAAAATAATGTAAAGTTTATCAAGTATTGATGGTTCAAGTGGTTAAATACGTATCTGAAAACACAAATTGACATGAATCCAAAATACACTGATGATCGTGCTGTCAAACGATGAAACTGTATGTATGGAATCTATGAAAAGGTTGTGGAGGTCCCTGTTACAAAATAACTTAGGATGTCTCACCAGAATAGAGTAGGCCCCGGCATTCTGCCCCTTTTTAGGCGGCTGGTTCTTCACCTGTCTTCTGGCTCTGACGACCTTGAAGAATATTCCCATGGAGTATTAGACCAGCAAAACAAAATAACCTTACCGGTATGTGACAATTCTATCAGATGAGCATTGCTACACACACACACACACACACACACACACACACACACACACACACACACACACACACACACACACACACACACACACACACACACACACACACACACACAGACACACACACACACACACACACACACACACACACACACACACACACACACACACACACACACAGCACTTCAGATTGCCTACTCACACTGGCTTGCACGCTGAATGAGAAAATGTTTTCTCCTTGTACAGCGAACAACACTAGTACAGCGAACAACACTTCTTTCACATTCACACAATAAAATGTGCGATTTGTTATGCTCTGAGAGCATTAAAAATAGTACCCAAACGGTTGGTCCATTTCACGCTCACCCCCTTTCAGGGGTCATCAACTTGTGTCCGTGGCAAGGCTTGTCCATGTCTGTGGCAATTATTTTTATTTTGGAAATAAATAAATGGATAATGAAGGACTATAATGTTCTTATTTTGTTCAAGTAGTGTGCGATGAAAGCAGTGACTGTTCTGATAAGATCCAATTTTAGAAATGCCAGTTGCCAGCAGTGGTGGAAAAGTACTCATATGTTTTACTTAAGACTTAAAAGTATCAATACTGCAATGTAGAAATACTCTGTTAGGGTGCCCTCACACCAAAATACCTATGAGAGTGGAATCCGCGTTCCTCCAATGCATTTCAATGAGAGTGAAGCGGTTTCATGCCAGTAGAAGAATGGAGAATGTCCCATTTCATGTTCTTAAATGTATAAATTAAAGACTATTGAAAATAGCAGATCTACCAGCTCTGTCCACAAGCATTGTGAGCTTGTAGATCGTCTATTTTCAAATGGCCTAACATAGGGCTGAAGTAGATAATGTATGCTTTGTAATGATAATAGAAATCTACAAAGTAACTAGTAACTAAAGTTGTAAAATAATTGTAGTGGAGTAAAAGTACAACATTTGCCTCTGAGGTCTAGTGGAGTAGAAGTAAAAGTAGTGAAAATTGGAAATACTCCAGTAAAGTAAAAGTGCCTCAAAATTGTACTTAAGTAAATGTACTTAGTTACTTTACACCACTGGTCCGTGGTCCCCAGGTTTTCTTAAAAATAGCCAGGACACAAATTGAATTTCTGCCTGAAAGTATAGCATTTTAAAATGTGTAGGCTAGCACTTTGGCAGACACTATGGCGCATCAGGAATCCCCTAGTACACGTGTTTCCGCGAACCCCGAAATAATAATATTTTAACTGGGGACCCCCCACCGTATGAGCACTAAGAGTTGAGGCATTACATTTTCTATTGTGAAAATAGCAGATCTACATGCTCACAACGCCTTCACAATTTCTGCCTCTAATATTTGACAATTTGGCCAGTGTTTAAATTGTCGCTTTAGAGGTATTAAAAAGTCACTTTGGAAATGTGCAGATCTATACACTTAAACGTTACACTGGTTTGTTTACTATTGAGTGAGAAAACAATGTTGCATATTAAGTTAATCATCTGGGGACCCCCCAAAATACCCGACCCACAGGTTGAGAACCACTGCCCTAGAATACAATTAGGGCTAGGTATGTGTGGTGTTAATAATAACTCATTGTCATTCTGTATGTCCGTGGCTAATGTCCATCACAAGCCGGCATGGTGATGACCCCTTGTCCATTTGTAACACACTTGCAGCTGTCCCCTCGCTGTATACGTACGTAAGCATGGCGTTACCATAGGAACCCACCTGTAGGGGGGTCCTTTTATCGTTGCTAAGGAGAGACATGGAGCCCACGCGGGATTTGCGCTTGTTCTTCTTCTTATTGCTGGATTGAGGCAGATGTCTTCTGGCCCTGTCCGCCTGAAACGCCACGCACCCACGCAGGCACGGCACACACACACACACACACACACACACACACACACACACACACACACACACACACACACACACACACACACACACACACACACACACACACACACACACACACACACACATTTAGACGATGGACGCAAAGTGCACCGTGCACACACTGTGAAAACCACCAGTACAGAAATGCATATATTATTGCAGTACATCAATGGGAGATCCAAAGGGAAAATATAGTAGTCTCTTCGAACGTATACACACGCACGAGCGCACGCACGCTCGCACACACACACACACACACACACACACACACACACACACACACACACACACACACACACACACACACACACACACACACACACACTGAATTAGTATGAAAGCTACAGTATTAGTTAGAGAGCATGTGCTCTTATAAGACCAAAATCACCATATGTTAAGTAGTGTAATTGGGATCCATTTATGCACTTCCATATACACACAATTTCAGAACTTTGACATTAGCCAACAATCTATACTGTACATGTTCTGTCTTATTGCGACCGTAGGTCGCACTTACTACAGAAAGCTGCTCGAGGTGTCCGTCTGTCCGTCCGTCCGTCCGTCCGTCCGTCACACACGTCACACGTCACACTTTTGCCCTGCTCATATCTCCGCAACCGTTGCCCCGATCCATGCCAGATTTTGCACACACACTCCTTACCTGCCAAACTACAACCTCCAAGGACCCCCGGAGCTCCAGGGACCCCCAGCTCCCTCGGGGACCCCCAAGTGTAAAAAATGAGCACATGTGCAAAAATTACCAAATGACCACCCCAACGGGGCTGCTCACGGGGCATTCCCGGGGACCACCCACTCCTGGTGCTCCAGAACGGATGCAAAAGTGGTGGCGCCCCCAGTGGAGGACCCCCTGCCACTGCAGCTCACATAAAATGCCGTAACTCGGGCTAGGAGCGACCGGGAGAGCCGGGGCCGGTACCTATTCGTCCGCCTTGGCGGCGCGGAGACCCCACCCCTCATTTCTCACATGGCCCTCTAGCGCCACCATGAGGCCGATTCAGATTTTGCCCTAAAATCACGAAAATCACTACACAGTATGTCTACACTCATGTCATCAACATGGATCAGGAAGATTTTGGAAAAACACATTTTTGCTCTATTTGTGGAGATAAGTGACCTACGGTCGCTTATCTCCCGATTAGGGAGTCTTACTGGTATACACACAATTTCAGAACTTTGACATTAGCCAACAATCTATACTGTACATGTTCTGTCTTACCTGGATGAGCGTGTTGGGGAATCCTTTGACAGAGAACGACCCAGGAAGGGTGAACTGGCTCAGGTGGGTGGGACCCCTCCGCTCCACATGTCTCTTATATCTGAATGGGCTCTGCAAAACAAAAAGCTCAGAATGAAACAACAACGTGGTTAAATATTCCATTGACTCTGATTAATGAGCCTTTTATGCATTTCTTTTGTTGCGACCGTCACGTCGCAGTTACTATGAAAAGCTCCAACGGCTGTCCGTCAGTCACGTCACTCTCCACCGGCTGTACGTCAGTCACGTCACATCACGTCACGTCACACTTTTGCCCAACTCTTATCTCCGGCACCGTTGCCAAACTTTGCACACACACTCCTTGGCTGCCAAACCACAACCTCCAGCCCTGATTTCTCACATGGCCCTCTTCTAGCGCCACCATCAGGCCGATTTTTGGAGACTGCTCCTACAGATTTTGGACTAAAATCACACAAAGCGGTACACAGTATCTCTAAAGTCATGTCATCAACATGGATCTGTCCCATTTCCAATATTCCCTCCTGATTGGCTACGGTTGCCTTCTAAAGCTTGTGTATGCGACGTGCCGGTCGCTTATCTCCCCATTAGGGAGTCTTACTGGTGTAAATCCTGTGTAAAGGAAGGCACATCCACTTGATTCGGATGCAGATGCGTTGGACAGTGAAAACTGAAGCAATCATGAAAGATTATTCCATGAACAAAGATCCTGCACACTGCTCTTGCTCAGCAGCCTCTTTTTATTTTAAATTGACATATGTTTCGTCCCACTGACTGGACCTTCATCAAGAGTTTTGTGTAAATCCTGAATTCATTCATTAGACAGGGTGCTTTCCCTTCCATTCCATTCCATTCTCTATTGCCCTATAGAAAGGCGCGGCCCTTTCCTGCATTCTCATCGATCTAGGCATAAATGGGTTGCTGCTATCGATCCATCCTTGTCTTTCATAATAAATGTATTGTCACTGTGAGAAAGAATAAGTGTCACATTGCCAATTAGGGCATTGTAGTAAGTGTATTGTGGTAGCTGGCTGTAGGGTTAGAGCTAGCTCAATCAATGGCTCTCAAGATACAGTGTAGGCCAGGCCTAGCTAGCTCAATGAATGGCTCTCAAGATACAGTTCATTACCGTAACCCAGAGAAATAACATCTATTTTCCTGTAATGTTGATAACAACGTCTGTTATAAATATTTGCCATAATTGATAATAGGACGCCATGTCTTCAAGAACAACTTTGTATGTTTTAGTAGCCCTGGCCCATCCTAGCCTGATTTCAGACTCTGCGCTGGAGCTTGAGTCTGACATTGTCCCATTGACAAGAGATTTCAAAGGGGAGGGGATTTAAAATGTGAAATTCCCAATCACAAGAGATCTGGTGGGAGGGGTTGTGTTTGACTTTTGTACACAAAACATTCCCTCCTCCCCCTCCCAGCGCCGGCGGGCCGTATACGCAGACTACGCAGACTGCGTAGGGCCCCGCCGACCAAAAAGGCCCCCCACCGCCCCCTCCTCAGCTGAAAAGAACTACTGCTGCATGGTTAATCGTTTTCAAACCGAAATCGCGATGTGAAATCTCACGATTAGTGAATCGCAAAGGCCACGGTTTCTCTGCGAAGTAGAGCAATATGGAGACGTTTTAATTTTTAAAATCCCTTCATAATTGACTAAAGCAATGAATGATCAAATCAAACTGTGGTGACTTTCTTTGCTTCCGGGCATCTCCACACCGCTGAAAGAGAAAGTGAATGTGATGTTTTGGCACAGTGGCCACTGTGCAGGAGCGTGAGAACAGCATGGGAACTAGGGGTGCTGCAGGTGTTCCAGCACCCCTATGGGGAAGTTTTCATTTTGTATTTAAATAAGAAAAGAACAAATCAAACATAGCAAAAATATGTTGCCTGTTGTTGTCGTTTTTTATTTATTCATTTATATATACTTTTTTATATATATTTCCATTATAAAATGGATTAAAAAACGATAAAAAATGTTAGGCCTATTATTTTTTCGCGGGCGCTCGCTACGCTCGCGCCCGCAGGAAGGCCCCATAGCAGAATCATGCTTAGGGCCCCCAATGGCCCAGAAACGGCTCTGCCCCCTCCCCTCTATGACATGCATCAAACTGATTAGAGAGAATCACTAACAAGCTATTGACACTTGTAGTTGTAGCTCTTTTGAAGTTCAAAGGAGGCAATTAAGAACTCTGGTGAGCCACCCCTCCCTCCACTGTTTCTGTTGATTTTCAAAAGTTAGACCCACCCCTCCTCCGTCTTGCATTGATTTCATTGGTTGGTGCGCCAAGACACCGACAGAAAGAGGCGCGTCATATGCCAACTCCAGACCAGAGAAGCAGTCAACTCAGAGTGGGCGGGTCTATTGGCTGGAGCCAGGCAAGGCCCATCCAGCTGTTTACTCACAATAAAACATTATTCAGTATCTGACAGGGAAACACTTGAAACCAATCAGACGCCTCTTGTGGACAGCATGGTACAGTAGTACAGTGGTTCTCAACCTTTTATGGATCAGGGCCCACGTTCCCAGGCCCACCCATCTGACTACTTAAAACGGCAGCAGTGTTAACTCATTTAGTGCCCATGAAATTAACAGATTATAAAGTCCACGATGCCAGTCTCAGGTTGGCATCACCCCCGTTATCTTATTTTGAAGGCCAAAAGTCCACAGCGCAAACACTTCCGGTCTGACGTCATCGGGTCCTGCGCCGGAACCGATCGTTGTCCACGTGGAGTTGTGTAATGGCGGACCGGGAGCTTTTATACATGTGTAACATAAGCGAGCATCTGCCTCCATCCTAGCTTCTAAAGTGTAGTTTTGAGATAATGGACATTAAAGATGAGATCCCCCGTCCACCTCAATGTTATGGATGGGACTATTTTGTGCTCGTGGAGCCGTGATGATGCGAAATCAGCGACGGATTTTGTCTCCGGACCTCCGGCCATTGTTCTCGGTAATGTATCCGCCGTTACAGTAATATATTACTTTTCACGAGAATACTCGGGATTGGCACCATGTGATACTCGAGTATTTTTCACGAGTCTTCTCGGGATTGGCACTATATGAGTTAAGAGGTCAGATGGGTGGGCCGTGTGCATTTTCAGAGCATGTTTATTTTAATGATCAATCAATGGGCTCGAACATTAAAATCATGGTGTTTTGTCAATTATTTATTTGAGGGCCCACTTGCAATACACTCACGCTTAAGCCAGGGATGATGAGGGATCTTCAATGTTTTCAGGCCAAGGACCATTTAGTTGAGAGAGAGATGAAGCAGAGACCCCCCACAACTTTATCATAGATTCCATATAGTTTCATCGTTTGACAGCACAATCATCAGTGTATATTGGATTCATGTCAATTTGTGTTTTCAGATATTTAAACACTTGAGCCGTCATTACCTAATAAACTTCACCTTTTACTCTGTACTTAGTCTGCTCCTTTTCTCCTCTACACCAAACCTCTTTGCCAAACAGTTCTCAGAATATGGACACAAGGGTTCAAGTTGTTAATATAAAAAGGACTGGAAGATTTGGAGGACCCCCTTGTAGTAACTCTGAGGACCCCCTAAGGGTCCCGGACCCCCTGTTGAAGCGATGGGCCCCAGCCCACAGGTTGAGAACCACTGTACTAATATACAAGTGTCAGTAGTGTGAAGGATGTCCTTGTACAGTAAACACATACCAGGGGAGACGACGCCCTCTGTGGATTCAGGTCATCAGGCTGAGCAAAGAGAAAGAACAGAGGGGTGTCAGTAGAGTGACGGTAGAATTATACGCCTTGCATTCTCATACACAATTATGAAATTCAATTCATCTACATTACACGATGAACATCTGCATACTGAAATGGTGTCCCATTTGTCCTCATATTGAAATGAGAAATTGCTGGTGTCAGTTGTTACAAGCTGCCATGCATGGAACTGGTGCTGGCCCAGATATTTCACAATTTCGGTGACTATGAATAGTTTCGATTCCACAGGTCTAAAGGGTGTCCATTTTTCTCGAGGCCGACATAGATCTGTTCATATTGTCCTCACTGACATCTCCCAGCAGTACAAACGGGTAGAACTGTTTTTCTTCTGCACTGAGGTGAGCAACACGGCAACATTATATTATAAACTCGGTCTCTTTTAGGTCCCGTCTCCTTAATTGCATTGGGCCGCAGCATGTTCTTTTTTTCATCTGCTTATTATGCGTAACAACTCTCATCAAAACTTGCCACAGTCCATTTGTTTTTCTGCTGTTGTAGGCATTATGCGTCGACGAGTGCCATAAATTACCCCCTTAATGTATTCTGTTCAATTATACAAGTGACCTTCGTGGGAAAAGTGCACAGACAAAATAAACTTGGCGTTGAATTAAACCAAAATGCAGGGAATGAAGGCTTGGAGGAGACGCTGCCTGCCCCGGGGTATCAGTTAGCTCCCACCACATCTGAAGTGCATAATTGTGCATGTGCTATAATACAATTACAAATAAACATAGGAGGGAAAAACACATGTGCCGCCCAGCGCCTCACAGGGTACCTCGGATGGAACAGAATTCCCACACCATGCTCTTTCATGCGTTTGATGTGTGCGCTCCTCTCGCCTCCTACCGCTGTCAGCTCTGTTGTCCACATGAGGATGATTACTTTGGACAGAACACAAAGTCTTGTCCACAGAAAAATGTCCTCCCACAAGTATAAAGTATAACAGGCCCGGCGGCCACATGAAAAGCTTAAAGGGAGCAGAAGGATTTTGTTCCACAGAGGGCTTTATTTTTGGTGCGGTGGCATCGTGGCTGCAAAACCCATTACAATGAGACTTTGTTTCTGACCGGAAAGGAAATGATACGTCTCTGGGTTTGTTGGTTAAGAAATAGTTAGACCTGTGGTTCTCAACCTTTTCTGGATCAGTGCCCACTTTGAAAATCTTGGAAAATGTCGGTGGCCCACGCAACTGATGAGTGATGTCCACTTAACTTGATTTCCCATTTTATGTAGTATTATAGTTCATTTTAGTGTAACAGTAACTCACAATGGAAGGTCAAGTTGCTGTGGCTGCTTCCAAGAGGTCAGTGTGACCACAGCAGACATCAAGTGCAAATGTGAAGATGTCTGTCTGTGGTCTGACTCAATGGTTCTCAGCCGGTCGCGTGCATTTTAGTGATCAATCAATCGACTGGATCGATGGAGCTAAACAGCTATTTAACTGTATCACAATGAAAAAAAAAATTTCAGGGTTCTTAAGCGCCGAGCGAGCCAGATTTCAATATGAATCTGCGCTTATAACGCCAGGAAATAGCTATATTGAATCCCCAAAATCACATTACATAACCAGGTACACGTGCCTGCGAATGCCACAAGATGACCACTAGAGTGAGCCATAGCCCATAGACTTTCCATGGTCCCATGTTAAGTCAGAATAAAAAACGAGGTTCAGGACATAACAGGATGGTACAATGACATGCTCTCCATTGACATTCAATGGACAGGCCGCGGGCCGCCATTTGAGCTCAATACTGCTCAATTCGTGCTTGATCGTCTCAAACCACCATTGGTATGGGCATCGGAACGTATATAGATGCCACACAGAAAGTTTCCGAATCAAAATCCGACCTAGTGAAGCTACGTGAGGGTCGGATGGTTTGCATTGAGCCTAGCGGCTAACAGAGGCCTACGTAAACAGGAAGCTATGGCTTAAAGGTGACGTCATAATCGTATCCTTTTTTTTCACGGTTTTCATCTGTATGCTAGTCGAAGGTAAGCTAACCGTTCCGCTCCGTCTATCAACCCAAATTAAAAGCTTAAACAATGCTTTTATATAAAAGTCGCTCCGAGTCGCTCGGCACTAAACGCCATCATTAGTTAGTCGCCCCGAAAGTCGCTCGGCGCTAAGTGAGTTAAAGACAAAAAATATGTCATCATATAATTATTGGTTTACAGTTTACCATGAGAAATGTCACAGCTTGTCTGTGTCCGTGTAGATGTGTGTGTAGACGTGTGTGTACACATTTTTACAGTCTATGGGTTGGTTCCCTTGACACATCACTGTGATATCACAAGTGACATCACCTATATGTAAAAGTCAATATATGGGTATTCCCTAGAATCCCTTTTATATATGAAGATCCCTGATGTCATCGATATATATCACTGGCCAGATGGCCTGTGTGGCTGGTTCAGATTGGGATCTCCATATGGGCTTAACAGATATTGTATTTGTATGTTGTGATGTCATTCTTACAGAATCCCTTTTATGCCCATATATGGATGTCATCAATATTAAGCCCATATCTAACAGGACTTCATATGGGAATGCCCATATATGGAGGAAGGCAGCCCATATATGTGTGGCTGGTTCAGACAGGGATCTCCATGTATGGGCATAAAAGGGATGTACTATATACAATACATGGATCTCCATAATATATGGGTAACTGCCTGGTCCGATCACTGGCCAGATGGCCAAGAATTGGCGCGACCGTTGCATGTCGCCCTGAGGCGTCTTACTAGTTATGTTATATTAACTTAAAGGTCTTAGTGTTTGGCAATTATTTAGGGGCCCACTTGCAATGCACTCGCGATCGAGTCGCGGCCCACCAGTGGGCCCCGGGCCACAGGTTGAGAACCACTGAGTTAGACTACAGACATCTTCCCATTTGCACTTGACTTGTCTGCTGTCGTCATACACTGACCTCTTGGAAGCAGCCACAGCAACTTGACCTCCCATTGTAAGTTACTGATACGCTAAAATAAAAGTTGACACACTTGCTCCATAAAATTGAAAATCAACTTCACTTGAAGTGCCAAGTCTAACATCATCGCAGCTCAGCTAAAGTGATGACAGCAGTCATAACTTACTGCGTTTTGCCCACTTGCATTACAGAAAGTGCTTGTCTTTAGCTTTTCATAGCTTTCATCATTCAGATTTGTTTAATTTTCAAGCATGATGAAGTCATAAAGGTTCATTAGCCGGTTGACTGGCAGAAGTCAGTGGTATATCTAACATTTACATGTTACATAGATAGCCATGTTACATAGATAGCCACAGATAACCATACGATAGTTCAAATTCCCTGTGCTATTTTAGGTCCAAATGAGAATACCCGGCCGTGTCTCTTGCAATAACTTTGACGCAGCTTTGATAGGATAGGATACTTTACAGCCATAAAATTACACAACTATTACCGTTGAAACCACGCTTGTAAAAAAGTGCACTCCTTACCTGTTCACCTGTGATCTGTTTACTGACGCAGTCCTCCCCTGCGGCAGGCCCTGAACAGTCCAGGGCATGTGACAGCAGGCCAGCCTGCAGGCAAAGCACGCACAACCATATAGTAAGCCCCATGATCCAGGCAGTCAATGCAGTGGTCCGGGCCCCCGTCGCCTCCTTGCTTTATACGCTCGGCTCGGCTAATGGGGACCAGATGCACGGGAATGGGAGGCCATGCCAGCATCACACAGACAAACAGCCCACCGCAAGCCAGTGCTCTGCGCCAGCGCGCGGCCTGCGGTCCTGCAGAAACATGTCAGACATCTGAAGGGCCTCCCCCAAAAACCGCCCCGTCCACCCCCTCCACCCCCACATCAACGCAGGATGGGGTATGAGGGTCCTTTTCCACTTTATGCCTGCGCCGTAACTTCTGCCAGAGCCTGTGAACGCGCGCGCGCGCGTGTGTGTGTGTGTGTGTGTGTGTGTGTGTGTGTGTGTGTGTGTGTGTGTGTGTGTGTGTGTGTGTGTGTACAGTATGTGTGAGAGAGGGGGAGAGAGAGAGAGAGAGAGAGAGAGAGAGAGAGAGAGAGAGAGAGAGAGTGTGGGTGTGTGTGTGGGTGTGGGTGTGGGTGTGCGTGTGGGTGTGCGTGTGCGTGTGTGTGTTTGTGAAAGTGAGAGAGAGAGAGAGAGAGAGAGAGAGAGAGAGAGATAGAGAGAGAGAGAGAGAGAGATGGGAGGGGGCTTGAAAGAGATGTTATGTGAACAGTGAGTGAAAATTGAAACCTCTGTTGTCAATAAATGAAAAAATAATTGGCAGTTTTCGTAATGTACCCTGAAGAAGTATTGCATAACAGCACGCAGCTTTCATTTGCCCCTTAATGTCCCTGAGCTTGATGCTTTTAGATGAGTGCCTCTTTGAATGTTCTTTCACGCGCAGTACCTGTTTACCCTTCAGCTCCTCCACTGATGCAAACACTTAAGCAGTCAGCACTTTTGAATTATAGTAATTATACCTTTTCGAGTAAACTTAGAAATACAAGAGCAACTCTCGCTGTTCAGCCACTACAGTAATGCTGAGTGAGCCATGGCACACTTGTGTATGCCTCAACTCAGATTTCCAGATGTCAGCCACTGTACCCAAAATCAAGTCAGACGCACAGACAGTGTGCTGGTCTGTGCATGCTACGATGTGTGCCACACTGGAATCAAACTGCAGACGAATAGCTGAGAAAAGTCAATATTTTGTGGGGCATTTTGTGTATTGTTTTGACAGGCCGATTCGAGGCTCCAGATCGAGAGTGAACAAGTCTGTGTGAACATTTATTTGGCCCGTAAAACAAAACATGCCGTGACTAATACACCTCCTGACGAGGGAAGTAGGCGATGAATAGGCCTCCCTGTGCAAAGGTGTATTACTGGATGGAAAGAGAGAGAGAGAGAGAGAGAGAGAGAGAGAGAGAGAGAGAGAGAGAGAGAGAGACTACAGCCTAATGTCTTTGAGCCTCAAGGAATTGTCTTCCACCAGGATTACTGTAAAAACATCTGCTGCTGACAAAAAGCAAATATTGTGGAGAATATTAATGCTTAATTTTCAGCTCAGTCCAAACTCAACAACAGCATACAGTATATAACATACCATTGTATTGTCCCCTACCATGAATGTGCGTGACACATTCGCCATATTACGTGACAAATCTGGAAAAAGAGTTTCAAAACGATCTTAGTTAAACGTTCATGATTCACAATGTGTGCAGGGGAGGGTAACAGACAGTGGTTAGTCATCTCACTTAGGCGAGAACATTCCACTTCTGGATGTGAATGGGCTGCTGTTGTTGCTCATGTGGAGTTTCACCAAGACTACTGGCAAGATGGCTGGAGGCTGATGTTCCATTTGGACTGATGCACAATGTTTATTCACAGGGAGCTTACGGACACCAGTGAGAGAAAGAAAAATGGCTGTAATTCACGAAGCCCTGCTTTCCTTGGCAGGACACCCGAAAGGGCCGGAGTCAACAAAATGTTTTATTTGACAAACCAAAGCTATTTACCGTACTTTATGGGGACATTCCTCTAGTCTTGAGGATGTCTTTTATTTTTTTACTCAAACAAAGACACATCCATCAATTTCATGGAGCTTTGGGCAACCTCTTAATTCAAAATAGATACATGTTTACTTGAGCCTAATAATAATCTACTGCCTGAGTGCCAGACCACAGTTGGCAATAACATGCCTACTTCTGTAGCTTATTGTCTCCGCCAGGCCGAATGCATGGTGAGACTATGATTGGCCCCCTGTCCGTGCGTCCGTCCGTTTGTTACCAGCAGTTGGCCGTTGGCGCGGTCGCTGCCAAACTGTGCACACACACCCCCTGGATGCCAATTCAGAACCTCTGCCCCACATTTTTCACGTGGGCCTGTTCTAGCACCACAATGATGAGGCCGATTTTAGTAAAACTTACTTTTGAACAGTACTCCTACAGATTTTGTCCAAAAATCACGCAAATCGGTAGACAGTATCTCATCTATCTATAAATGCGAGAAGTCTCTGCGTGTGTGTGTGTGTGTTTGTAATGCTTCAGATTCGGCACGCGCGTTCCCCGCCGCGGCACGGAGTGCAGTGCCGGGTCTCGACCCGACCCGACGCGCGGTTTTCCCAAACCGGCGCGAAACGTTCGGAATCTCCTTATGCGGGGTTGATTGTTGACATCAGGCTGTTTCTGAGGAAATCGGCGAAAGCTCTGACTCATTGTGACATCACTTCATAAAAGGCTCTGACATCACGTACGCCACATGAGTCAACAAAAAATCTCTGTGAGTGTGTATGTATGTAGGTAATCCACGTATCTCGAGAACCGTTCGTCCCACGGGCACGCGCGTTCTCCATATGGGCATAAAATGAATGCCCCCATATGAGAACCGTTCGTCCCACGGGCACACGCGTTCCGTCCCATGGGCATAAAATGAATGCCCCCATATATGGGCATAAAATGGATAAAGGGACACAGACAGACAGATTCAGAGATCTCCGAGAACCGTTCGTCCCACGGGCACGCGCGTTCCGTCCCACGGGCACGCGCGTTCTCCATATATGGGCATAAAATGAATGCCCCCATATATGGCCA